>NC_021163.2:7424491-7433132 GCF_000331145.2 Cicer arietinum
GTTGTATAGATAAATATATATATATATATATATATATATATATATATATATATATATATATATATATATATATTGTGATCTTCATCCTTAGACATAACTTTGATTTATAAGGCTCTCCATCAAGCATAATCCATTTGATTTATAAGGCTCTCAATCAAGCATAATTCATTGATAAAGTATTTCTTCAACATAAATCTCGACGTCCTTCATCTAGTCGGGAAGTATATGTTGGTGAGACTAAGCCTCACGAAGGTTGGTTTAAAGTTAATGTTGATGGTTCATTTGAAATTTTTTTCTAGTAAATCTATTTGTGGTGGTTTTGTTCAATACGTAGATGGTAAATTTGTCAAATATTTTAATAATGGAGTTGATTCTTGCTTTACAGTTTGGGTTGAATTTTGGATGTTAAGACTAGGCATCAAACTTACTCAACAATTAAACCTTTCTTTAATCATTTTTGAATTATACTCTAAGGTAGTAGTCAACATGATCCAATCTAGATCATCTTCAAAAGTGCAAATCCAACCCCTCTTTTAGGAGATTATTTATCTTCTTCAACTTTCATATTTGAGAACTTTATTCATTCATGTATTTAGAGAGGTCAATCAATATGCCGATTGTTTAGCTAATATGGATCACTCTTCTCACTCGTTTGATTGAGTTATAATAAATTCTTAATTTCTATTTTAAACATTATTTTTATTGATGAAATGAGGAGTATCTCTTTAATTCGTTTGATTTAATAATTTAATTTCTCTTTTATATAAAAAGAACATTATTAAAAAAATAATTTAAAAAGTTGATGAAACCAAACCTTATATAGATAAATTTGTATGACTAAAACAAAGTTGTTTACATGATAATCAAAATATTCGCATTAATTTATAATTTTAAAATAATATACTATTTCAAATATAGTTTAAGGTTATAATTTATAAATATCATATTTTTATCTGTACTTGTTATGTTAATTAAATTTCCCATTTTTCAAATAAAATAAAATAATGTTTGGCCATGTACTAATATGGAATCCCCAAATACCTATATTTTTATAATATATTATGAAAGTTTAAATGAGAATAATATTTTAACAAAAATCATTTGAATGATGATATAAATAAATTAAAATATTATTAAAATCCAAACTTCTAAATTTAAGTATTAAGGGAGTTTTACCCTTCTTTATTTCAACTTGAATATGTTAGTTTGTTTGCTATTAGCTATTTGCTCTAAGGATATATTATCAATCAATTACTAGTTTTTTTTGGTTAGTTTGTATATCAATCAATTAGTTTTTTTTTGTTTCCCTTTTTTTTCAATTAGTTTTTTTTTATCCGTATAAATACATCTGTATTTGTATGTAGTTTATTAGTTGTAGAATACTTTTTTTACGAATTAAAATATAAATTTCAAATTAATTTTATTTTCGATTTTTGATAGAAAAATTCATACAGTTAAATAATATTAAAAGCGTCGCGATTTTATATTAAATAAATAAAGAAATTAATAAATATTTGTACTAAGGAGTGAATTTAAGTGTCTAATAGATTTTCCAAAAAGCATATTTCTTGATACATTATTAATCAAATTGACGAAAACAATAGCTCACATCGAAAATGAAAATTGATTTAATTAATGTTTTAATGACATGACTGGCTTTATTCCCCATCTCTTCGTTATTCGTTCATACACATGACTCTTCATCTTTGCTAAGCATCATCGAAGAAACAATGAAGTGGCATCGCAGCATGGATGATGAAAGAATAAGAATGGAAAGCAACAACAAAAAGAAGAACAAAAACCTTATTAGCCGCAACATAAGTGAAGCCGGTGGGAATGGGATTGTTGGTCTTGCGTTGGCAGTCGTAGGTTTTATAGCTGTTGCGTCTTTATCAATCAACAAAAACAGGAAAAAGCATAATGCGTCAAATCCTAAACCTACATTGGAGAAAAGCTGCGAGAACCTAGAAAATAACGAAATTGAAACCAATCAAGGTCTTCACGTTTTTCTTCATCTTTCAAGTTCAACAACCACAACCAATGACGGAGATGCTGCATCATGGTAACATTAACTAAGTTTATGTTTGGTTTTCGGTTTCGATTGACAAAATCACTGTTATTTTGGATAAACTACCTTGTACAGCTTTTATAAAATTAATGTGATTTTGTTAATAACACCATCAAAATTCATCTTAATAGCCAATTCTAAGGCGCATACATTATCGACTTGATTGAGTATTTAAGAAAATATCTCAATTTAACTTCGTATAGTTGACTGCATCATAAAGTCGGTGGTTGTTTTATATATAAGAAGTGTGTATTAGTATTCTTTTTTAATTTTAATTTTTTCCTCTATTTGTAAATACACAATACATATGTTGTGTGTTGGTTAATTTTTGTATTTTTTTGTATTTGCAACAGTCACGAGACAACCGATACAAAAAGCATCAACGACACTTTTATTCTGGTGATTTATCAATTACCATTCCTCTTTTGTTGTGTTAGATAGAAAACATGTCGTATAAATCGCTCTCAAATTGATTTTTTTCAGGAGGAGAAAATTGATACTGTCCCTGACACTAACATCATCAATGAAGTGGTCTCTGCAACCTCAGTTAATCATCAAGAAATTGTGCTCTCCGATGATTCATACTCGGAAAGTGCCACCTCAACACAAGATAGTGGTACTGGTGGGATTGATGAAAATAGCCATGATTCTGAATCACAAAATGTGGAACTGGAAATTCATGAGAACCTGCAATCTATAGAAGCAGAAACGGTGAATGATGATGCTGTTGTTTCAGAGCCAGATTTCGATTCTAAGGATGAGGAAGAGAAGATCGAAATGCAGCAGAACGAAGAACATGTAGCAGGGAAAACAGAGAGCGAAGTCACCAAGGAGACTGAGAGTGTTGAAACTGAAATAACTTGCTATGAAAATGGAAATTTATCCATGGAGGTGAATGGTGATGAACCATTGGTATCACATTCATTTCAATTGACAACATTGCTTATGCTGTTGCCAGGGTTGTTCTTACTTTTAATTCTACTTTTGCTAATGCATCTTACACAACAATTTCATTTCACTTTTCTGCAATAGTCCTGTTCATTTCAATTTCAAACTGTTGAACATTTTGTTTAATGTGGTAAGAAACACTTGAGTACCATAACCTGTTCCCGTTATTTTTAGTACTATCATTTTTAAATTGTATGCCTATATCACTTAAGAATACAAATTAAATATATAATTACTCTTCAATAATGTGTTTTTACTTCTTGAGTCACTCTCTCTTGCAGACATTAACAATAACAACAAAATTCAAAATTGGTTCTAAATTGCATTCAAAATTGGTTCTGAATTACAAAGGATTTAAAAGCCTCTGCAAGACTACAACTACATCGCAATCAATAATTGCATCCGCATTTATTACCAATAACAAAATTTACTATTTAGCCAAAATGCAATTTGGAACCACTTTGATCTCTTGATTAGAGTGAAATAGGGATGAAGTCCCTGGTTACAAAGATATTACAGAATTTATAGAGTAGTTGGTGCACCTCCTTAACCAAATGCCCCAGCTCTAGTTTGTAATGCTTCCCATGTTTTTTTAAAGAAATGTTAAGTGTGACAAATTTGAACTATAGACCCTGTTACATATTACTCTTTCATATCTGTAATTGTCATTGATAGAAACGTTTTTTTTTTGGGAGAATAGATTCTACACTTTCAAACTGTAAGCAAAACAAAATTCTACTCTTCAACTTTTCAAATTTTAATGTTGAATATATTAAAATTGACGTAAGTTAAGTGTTTTAGTAAACTATTTTTAGATCTTTTTTTCAATGCTGAAATTGGATTTTCTTTTTCTCCAATAGTCTAATTAAACTGTGAAAAATATCAACAACATTCCAAATGATTAGAAGGATTGTTGAGTAAGAAAATAGAGTTAAAAAAAAGTTGCATGTTAGAAGGCACTAAGAAGCTTTTTATAATGAGGATGACGTTAACAACACCCCTCGGAAGACGCACAGCAAAGAGAGAAGAATGTACACAATCAAATACATAACTTAACATTAGCTGCTACTAACATCCTAAATATGCTTCAAGTGGTAATTATTTATAACCAATTAATTAATTATTCAAAAACGTTTGTTTGTCTGTTTATAATAATGAGCAAGCTGGTGGGTTGAGTTTCCCTCCGAAAATAGCTTCTGCATTGGCACAAACGGATACAAAGGTTGTATTGTATGGAGCGCCAACATAAGACAAATCAACATCTGCTACCTCAACACCTTCGCATGGGTTCTTCGTGCTGCATTGCAATGACACTGCAATGTTTGAGACTGTTGTTCCACTTATGTTACGGAAATGCACGTCACTGATCTTCCACACTGAAGTTGATGCCTGCACATTTACAAACATAATTACTTTCGACACCCCACTTAGATACTATATGCGCCCCTAAATCTATATCAATCCTAAATAATTGATATTATTTATTCAAGCTTTCACATCGTAATATTTATTCCTTATACAAAAAGGTAAAAACAATTAATAACATTTTTGCAATAGTAATTAATATAATTTAAAATTTAAAAGAGTTCTAAAAATATAATTCTCTTTGAATGTAAGTCTCATATGGTAACTTTTAAGTGAATTCAAATATTTTAGACGAGACATCTTATTTCGTCATAAATCTCTTTTATAAAAATATAGACAAAAATATTTTAAGAGAATTAAGAATATCTTCTATTTAGAAACGGTGGTGATAATTAAGAACTAAGGTTTAAATTTTGAGAAACTAACTTAATCATTAATTTACTTAACATTTGCTTAACTTCTAAACAATTTATAATTAAGTCTCTAAATTGAAGACCTAATTATAAATTATTGAAAAAGTTAGGGATTTCATTAAATAGTTCAAGCTTATTTTAAAATCCTGTAATTAAGAAGGTATAGAAAATGAAAAGTAGCATGCTTATGTTATTTGCTTACCACTCTTGCCTTTTTGCCATAACTCTGATCAATAACAATGGGATTCTGGACACCATTCATGATCAAATCTTCATAGACAATGTTTTTTGCCTCAGCTGGTGTTGACCCCAACCAAGTTTTGATTCTAGCACCATTAGTTGTGTTTGTGAAGGTGCAATTTTTAACAATAACACCATCCACAGTTTTCTCCGTTGGCCTCTTACCAAGACTTCCAACACTAATACCATGACCAGGACCACATGTAATATTAGTGATAGTAATGTTGGATGTGCTATGTCCAACAGAAATGCAATCATCACCAGTTCCAATGATGCTGTCGGAGACACTTATCCTGTCACTTGAGCTAATATGCATACCATCTGTGTTTGGACTGTTTCCTGGAGCTGTTATTTTGAGGTTTGTGAATGAAATGTTGTTGCAACCATATAGATGATAGTGGAACTCCATGCTGTTTAGTGAAGTGATGTTTGTCACTATGGAATTGTTCACCTTTTCGAATTTCAGTGACTGCACATATATATATATATATATATATATATAAATTTGTTACTTGTCCATAATAACCCTTGATTCTAGAGAAATTAGTTTATTGTAATCAATTTTGTTCATTAGATGGTTAATAATAAATAGAACAGATGTTGATGCTCATTAAATATCACCCACTTAACATAATTAACACATGTACATTTGAATGTGATTAATTAGCATGGATTTTTAGTGTTTAAATCTACATGTACTTGATTGAACTCTAAGAAATCATGATTAATTTTGTTTAAATTCTTGTATTATAACATTTGGAGAATAGTTAACAAGTTTCATCCGTTATTATTATATGTATTAATCATTGATCTAATGTAATTTAACTACAAATTTAAATTTTGTTAATCAATCATTCTCTTATCTATTTTTGTTTCAAAATATCATAAAGTGTATAGACAATTTTTTTTACGTTTTTAATAATAGGGCGATTATAATTAAACAACCGTGTCTATTTTAGTATATATGTTTATTTTATAAGCTTATATTTATATAGTGATTGATGAAATGGTATGCTTACAGAGGGGAGGGAAACACAATTTCCCTTGTTCTTCTTGCAGTCATTAAACGGCCAACTAATTGCACCTTGGCCATCAAAAATTCCACCACCTTTCAACACCAAACCATCAATGCTTAGAAATGTGAACCATTCTGGACTATAATACTCAGATAAATCTGTTGTGGCTTTAACGGTTCCTATAACTTCAACGGTTATGGGTTTTGGGCTTATGCATGGCCCTGCAAACAGTGTTTGGCCAGAAACAAATGTTCCTTCTGGAATCAATAGCGTTGCTGGTGTAGTACTGTTTTTGCATGCTGCCATCCATGCTGCCCTAAATGCCTGCATAACATAATACAAAAAATTCATTTTATATTCATTCAAACATTTCTTTCCTTATGTATGTTACAAAATTTTATGTTTAAAACAAAATAAACTAACTTCAACATTGTCAGTTTTGTCATCAGCAACAGCACCGAAGCTTGTGACGTTGAAAACTGCAGGATCGCCATTTTCAAGGAGGCTACGGGATGCGCCTATAATGCTAAAAGAAAGGAAAACAATGCCTAAGAAAAAAAGGGACTTTGGCGTAGCCATTTTTACCAGCTTGAACCTTAAAAAAATATGTTAATAAGGTTAATTTTAAATTGCAGTTTTTGGTTGTGTTGTGGTTGCTGTTATTGCAACCTAACTGCAATTCAGAAACCTTTACCTATTTGGATGATATCAATTATATGTGACTCCAATAATTATATAATATAATATATATACGTACTCTGCTTATGGAGTCTATTTTGGTCCTCATTCTCCTATAAATCTGGATAGTGGATTTTTTTAGATTTTAGGTCTTCTATAATTAGTAGTTTTTCGTCTACATTTAGCTTTACAATGATCACTTTATGTTTATGAAAAGCTTAAATAATTAGCTTGCATACCTGGTCTGTTTTGAACCCATTAATTTGTAACCAAATTTTGATAAAGTTCATTTCATCGTTGACTACAATATTGCAAGCATTGGTTTCTTACCCATTTGAGTTTCATTTATAAATATTATGAATCAATTTCATTTGGGATAGAGAGAACATACACGATCAGTCTTAGGTTCTATGTATAGGAATAAATTAATTAAGATAAAGATATACAGTTATTATATATATATGACATTTTGTCTCATGCGGATCCAAAGAAAAAATATAAATATTTGTACAAAAATTATCCAGAGGATCTAAATAATATGCTTAAGATAATATGGGGTTGATGAAGAAGGGAGCGGGAGAAGTACTCTCTCACTTAAAATGTCTTGCATCATTTTATGTCGGAGATAGTTTTATCTCCCTGTCTCAATTCCAACGCGACCCATCAATCTAAATAAATAAATATATTTATCTTTTTTCAATTAAATTGATATATAGTAAAAAAGTTTAAAATTTAACCTTAATACACATGAAAAGTTATGTGATTTTATTGTGAATTTTGTGACAATAATAAAAGCAATTTATTTGTATATTCATTCATCACTTGATATAAGGCTCCTTTACTTAATTTTACGTATCGTTATAACTATTAATGGCTTTTAACTCCACTATTTAGTCTTGCAATATTTCTGTCAATTTTCTCAAGAGATTCAAATGTTTTCAATAATTCAATCACTCTGATGGACTAATAGCAATAAAAATATTTACATTAAAAATGTATATAAATTTAAAAAAAAAACGTAAAGGATAGAATTTTTTTTATCTTTTCCACATGTAAAATAAATAGAGGTATCTTTGCAAGAAAATAACTAAAACAATGAACAATTTTAAAATAATTCATTTTAGTGGCAATAGCCTGAGCAATAAAAGAAACAACATAATCCAAATAATGACAAATAGGAAGAGATACCGAATGTTCTTGTTAGCAAATGGACGATCATATTATAATTAACTTGTCTCTTAATGAATGTGATCTTAAAATCTTGTTTTGATTGAGGGATAGTTTTACAATTATTGATGAGTTTTGTTAGCATCTTCCCACCCCTCCGTTGTTACATTGGCCTTGTAGAAAATTTGAGTCTACACTGTTCCAAAGCTTTTTATTTCGACTAAGGATTTAATTTTACTTAAAGAGTCATATAAAATTGTACAAACAAATCTAAAAAATATCCATCAAATCTTAAATATAAGAAAAAATTGAATCACAATAATAAATATTGTTGTTATAGACTTATAAAATGAGCAATTTACCTCGTGGTTGATCTAAGTGTTAAATAAGTTATTGATGTTATGTTATGTAACTACCATTTTCTCCCATGCTAATTAATAAATATTTTTTTTAGTAAATAAATTTGTAAATGTGAAACAACAATAAATACTTCATTACTCTATTACGTGATTAAAAAATAATATGAGTAGTTTTAGTGAACAAGTAAAAAAAACCATAAACTTTGTCAGACTGAATTAACTAATTATAAGATGAATTAGATCATTTGCTACAATTTTGGATATATCATCTTTCAACAGTATGGTCGAAAATGCCGGATAGCCGTTGAAGTCATAACAAGATGGTGTGACAATGGTCAAATGAGATGCAAAGATGTTTATATGAATGGAATGGAATGGAACACTCTT
>NC_021163.2:7433594-7459641 GCF_000331145.2 Cicer arietinum
TTTCATAGCATCTCGGAAGTGTGAAAGAAGAAATCAAATGTCTCAACCTAAGCTTGCTAGACTTCCCAGTATCAGAGACCAAGTGGAGTGTACTCTCTCCGCTCACCGTAACGAACTTGTTTCTCTCCTCTCCAGGTTACTTTTCCTTTTCAACTTTATATATAATATCATGTTTATGTTTATATTGATTTCCTTTTTTATAAGTGATGTTGCGTTTGAACATTGAAGGTATGTAGATCAGGGGAAAGGGATTCTCCAACCCCATAATTTGATTGATGAGCTGGAAAATATTGAAGGTGGCGACGGTCAAGCCACCGAGGATCTCAAAAATGGCCCCTTCGGTGAAATCATCAAGTCCTCGCAGGTTAATTATTAGATTTCAAACTTGTATATTTGGGTTAGTTAATTCTTTAATGGCTTTAATGTAATAAAATGTGTAGCTTGTTTTTTGTGACAGGAAGCCATAGTTTTGCCTCCTTTTGTGGCAATGGCAGTTCGTCCACGGCCTGGTATTTGGGAATACGTCCGTGTTAACGTTTTTGAACTAAGTGTGGAGCAATTAAGTGTTTCTGAATATCTCCGCTTCAAAGAAGAACTTGTAGATGGAACGTGAGAAACTCTTTGCTTAGATTTTTCAATAAGCAATAAACTCAGATCATGTGGTGTAAGAGTAACTTCATGCCTCTTTTCATGACTGGTTTCGTTTTATTTTTACACTACAGGGTTAATGACCATTTTGTATTAGAGCTTGATTTTGAGCCATTCAATGCCTCGTTTCCTCGACCTAACCGCTCATCGTCCATTGGCAACGGTGTCCAGTTTCTCAATCGCCACCTTTCTTCAATTATGTTTCGAAAGAAAGATTCTTTGGAGCCATTGCTTGATTTCCTCCGAGCTCACAAATATAAAGGCCAAGTATGTTTTCTTTCACAACTGTTTTAAGTTTCAAGGAATGCAACTTGAGCCTGCAAGTTTTCTTTCCGAATTCCCACTAATGATTATTCTGCAGGGACTTATGTTAAATGATCGTATCCACAGCATTTTCAAACTTCAGTCTTCTTTGGCCAAGGCTGAGGATCATCTTTCTAAGCTTCCACCTGATACACCCTATTCTGAGTTTGAATATATGTAAGCTTTTCCTTATAAAAAAAAGTTGGGGAAGGGGAAATTTTTATTAATCAAAGTAACACTAATGACCAACTTTACAACTGTTTCCTAGGAAATTTGAACTCAGATCCTTTACATAACAAGGTTAGTATTAGAGGTGTAAAATTGAACCATATTGATAATTGAGTAACTAACAAGGTTAGTATGAATATGTGTAAGCTTATCTTTGATAATAATCGGTTAATATGTCTGGCCCCACCTCCTGTCTCCTGCAGAATCATATGAGAATTCTAGTTGTATATTGTAGTAAAAAAAATTTACTTTCTCTGACTCTTGTCTAAGTGTAGATTACAAGGAATGGGTTTTGAGAGAGGTTGGGGTGATACAGCTGAACGGGTATTGGAGACGATGCATCTGCTCTTGGAGCTCCTTCAAGCTCCTGATCCTTCTACACTGGAGACTTTTCTTGGGAGAGTGCCAATGGTGTTCAATGTTGTTATATTATCTCCTCATGGTTACTTTGGGCAAGCCAACGTCCTCGGTTTGCCCGACACTGGTGGACAGGTATTCTTATTTATAATTTATTGCATAAGAATATTTGATCTTAACATGTGAATTTGTTCATAGCTTGATTCTCTTGCATTGTAAAAATTGTGTATAAGCATCATCCTACACGAGATACTTCTGTTCTTCCTGCAGGTTGTTTATATACTGGATCAAGTGCGTGCTCTTGAGAACGAGATGCTCCTTAGGATCAAGAAACAAGGACTTGATCTCACTCCTAGAATTATAATTGTAAGTGTGTAACTTCTTGCGCCATTTCTTCATCTTTGAATTAGTTTTTCTGTTGCTGATATTGTTTTTCATTTGAAATTAAATTTACTCTCATTTTCTGGTATGAAGGTTACCAGGTTAATACCTGATGCAAAGGGGACAACATGCAACCAACGGCTAGAAAGAGTCTGCGGTACTGAATATACTCATATTTTGCGTGTTCCGTTCAGATCAGAGAAAGGCATTCTCCGTAAATGGATCTCAAGGTTCGATGTGTGGCCTTATCTTGAGACTTATGCACAGGTAAACTTCATTCTATGTGTTGAACTGTTGCCCCTGTTATGCAATCAGTGATTTCTTATCATTGTTTAGGCATTAGAAAGATCATTAATAATGAAAGTATACTCAAATGTGCTAGCCTTTTTCATTTAAATATTGGTAGTTTTATGTGTGGATAGGATGTTGCTAGCGAAATTGCTGCTGAGTTACAAGGTTATCCCGATTTTATCATTGGAAACTACAGTGACGGGAATCTCGTTGCATCTTTACTAGCTTGTAAAATGGGAGTCACACAGGTTCTGTTCTTTCTCCCTTTCTCTCTTGCTTTGCCAGGGAAATGTGAATCCTGCGTTATCTTCTACTGATATTGGAACTTACTTGATTTAAATGTCTGTATTTATAGTGCACAATTGCCCATGCCCTGGAGAAAACAAAATATCCAGATTCGGATACTTATTGGAGGAAGTTCGATGATAAATATCATTTCTCATGTCAGTTCACGGCAGATCTAATAGCCATGAACAGCGCTGATTTTATCATCACCAGTACATACCAAGAGATTGCAGGAACGTAAGATTTCATGATATGCAGTGTACTTCCTGGTTTCTGATAGTTCCTAGTAATTCTTCTCAATGATATTGTCCCTTATATAACCATCATTTAGTTTCTTTTGCAAGCTCATGCTTGAGATTACATGCTTTCAAACTCTCCATACCCATGTGGCATTCTATAACATAATTAGTTGTGTCAATATCCCTTTCTATAGCATTGATCATACATATATGTTGTGATGGAATATGCGCTAGTCCATTTTAAATGATCTCTGGTGCTAGTTTTCATTTCATATTTTCCCATCTTTCTAATGATTTTGTTAATATTTTTGTGTTTGGTTGTGCTAAGGCTAGTTACTTCATTTTCTCATTCTTATTATCTTTCTCCAGGAAGAATACCGTTGGCCAGTATGAGAGTCACACTGCTTTTACTCTTGCTGGGCTCTATAGGGTTGTTCATGGCATTGATGTTTTCGATCCTAAGTTCAATATTGTCTCTCCCGGAGCAGATATGTGCATATATTTTCCCTACTCAGAAAAGCAGAATAGACTTACAGCTCTGCACGGTTCAATTGAAAAGTTATTATATGATCCTGAGCAGACTGATGAATACATGTGAGTCTTTTTCTATTAAACAAATTTTGAATTTGGCTAGTATACTTGGTGAAGGATCCAATATCTTTCAAAATAATTGGTCTATTTTAAGTTGTAAGAAATGTTATGCAACACCTCACATTTTCATATATGTGAATTTGTGGATATTATAAGGTAAAAATGCTGATATCATTAAGCTGATTTGTTGATTTTTGTTGTGCTATGGTTGCAAGTGGTACGCTGAATGATCAGTCAAAACCTATAATATTCTCCATGGCAAGGCTAGACCGAGTGAAAAACATTACCGGATTGGTAGAAAGCTTTGGTAAGAATAGCAAACTGAGAGAACTAGTCAACCTTGTTGTAGTAGCTGGTTACATTGATGTAAGCAAGTCCACAGACAGAGAAGAAATTGCAGAAATTGAAAAAATGTATGATCTCATAAAAACATATAATTTAAATGGCGATTTTCGATGGATTGCTGCCCAAACAAATAGAGCACGGAACGGTGAGTTGTATCGTTACATAGCAGACACACAAGGTGCTTTCGTTCAGGTATATCTACCGTCTCCTTACTATTTTGTTGACAGCTCGAACATCATTTGTAAATTGTAACAATAACTATCATACTGCAGCCTGCTTTCTATGAAGCTTTTGGGCTTACAGTTGTGGAGGCCATGACTTGTGGCCTTCCCACATTTGCTACTTGCCATGGTGGCCCTGCTGAGATTATCGAGCACGGTAAATCGGGATTCAATATCGATCCTTATCACCCTGATCAAGCTTCGGATCTGTTGGTTGAATTCTTCCAACAATGCAAGGAGGATCCAAGTCATTGGAAGAAAATATCTGATGGTGGTCTTCAAAGAATTTATGAAAGGTATATATATGTGTGATTTTGTTAAAAATTGTTAGCATTTTTTATAGGGACACTTGATGATAAGCAAAGAATAATCAGGTACACATGGAGGATCTATTCTGAAAGGCTTTTGACCTTGGCGGGAGTTTATAGTTTCTGGAAGTATGTCTCCAAATTAGAGAGGCGTGAAACTCGAAGATATCTTGAGATGTTCTATATCCTTAAGTATCGTGATTTGGTAAGTGATATATCATTTTTTTCACTTGGAGTTTTGTATGCTTTGAGTTTGTTTAGTCTTGAAAGTTTTTCCTTTTTGTCAGCTTTCTTGATAGTTGTTAACGTCCAACTTTGCTGATTCAAAAGATAAAAAAAGTTTTAGGAAATTATTGGGTTGATATCATGAAGGGTTATTACTTTACCATCTTTATGTCCTATGCCTAATAACAAGTGTGACAAAAACAAAAGAAAGTTAATTAGCTAATACTAACATTGTTTTCAATTTTTGTCCTCTACAACTTCAATCCAGGCCAAGTCTGTTCCACTGGCACAGGATGATGCAAACTAAGTGAGTGGTGTCTCCTACCGTCAGCAACACGGGGTTGGGACTATCGACTATGAAAATATTATAATCTATTAATGTAGATAACAAATTTCGGCTTCGAGTCAGTAAGTAGTCTTTTATTGGTATAGATGAAATTTTGTTTCAAATTATCTCACGTTTTATAATGACTGACTTTGTCTAAAATTCTTGTTCTTCTTGTCCTAAATTTTTTGTTTTAGCAGTGTTAATCTCTGTTACATGTAAAGTACACTACACCTGCCACCTGTGAATAATTTGTGCTTGTTGTTTCAGATAATTGTCATCCTCCTATCCTAGGATTATTAAAACAACCAGAGCATAGGAAGAAAACAACCAGAGCAACAACCAACTGAGGCTCATATATGTTACTATGTCAGTAACATAACATTAGATATGGTAATTTGAAAAGGAATACATTTAGTAACATTTAATACGTTCAGAAACTTACTTGCTGTTATGCAATTGCAGTACAACGTTGGTGACTCAGAACTCGAGGCATTAAGGTGTGGTTGGATTTGACAAAATAATTGTTTTTTTCAAGACATAATTACTATTTGTAGAGTTCTTAATATGTGTCAAAAGGGAACATGGATGACATTTTTGCATTTTGTTTGTATTTTTGCATTTTGTTTGTATTTTTGCATTTTTACATCTTAATGTGTCATAATTACTATTTTTGCAGAGTTCTTAATTGTTTTGTTTGTATTTTAATTTTCTAAAAAAATAAAGTGTAATCTGTTTTCAGGATTTTTTACTAATATATCCTAGTTTTTAGGATTGTTAACCAAAATGCCCCACTTTTCAATTTGGTTACCAAAATGCCCTACTTTTTAGGGCTTACTTGAAAACTCTATCTGGGAGAGCGATCTGCCAAAGAGCAAATTTTTTTCCTCTAGTAGGAGGTCGCTGGGCGGGGATGCGACCTCCCAAAAGGATTTTTCAATTTTTTTTTAAATGGTTTTATATATTTTATGTAATTGTTAAATAATAATATTAGTAATAATTATGTAATAGTAATAATTATATTTTATGTAATTGTTAAATGGTTTTATATATTTTATGTAATTGTTAAATAATAATATTAGTAATAATTATGTAATAGTAATAATTATATTTTATGTAATTGTTAAATGGTTTTATATATTTTATGTAATTGTTAAATAATAATATTAGTAATAATTATGTAATAGTAATAATTATATTTTATGTAATTGTTAAATGGTTTTATATATTTTATGTAATTGTTAAATAATAATATTAGTAATAATTATGTAATAGTAATAATTATATTTTATGTAATTGTTAAATGGTTTTATATATTTTATGTAATTGTTAAATAATCATAACAATTTTTAATAATAATAACAATAATAGTAATTAATAATAATAATAATAATAATAAATATTATAATAATTATGTTTAATTTAATTTTAATAATTTTTAATCATAACAATTTTTAATAACAATAACAATAATAATAATCAATAATAATAATTAATAATAATTAATAATAATAATAATTATTCATATATGTAGTATTATTATTAATTATTAATTTATTATTTTATAGAATTATTTATTAAAACCAAAAACCTTTTAATAAAAACCAAAACGATTTAAAAAAAATTTAAAAATGCCTTTGGGAGGTCGCATCCCCGCCCAGCGACCTCCTACTAAAGAAAAAAAATTTGGTCTTTGGCATGTCGCTCCCCCGTGGAGAGTTTTCAAGTAAGCCCTAAAAAGTAGGGCATTTTGGTAACCAAATTGAAAAGTGGGGCATTTTGGTTAACAATCCTAAAAACTAGGATATAGTGGTAAAAAATCCCTGTTTTCACTGTGTTTTTAACAACTAATATATATAAATATATAATTAATAAAAATATTAAAAATCATAAAATACTTTTATTACGATTATCAATATAACTAAAGTTGTAAGATTCTTAAAATTGCATAAAATATTTATAAATGTTAAAATAACTAAAGTGCAGTATATTAAAACAATCAAATAATTTTTAAGAAAAGGATTGGATCTAGTTTTGTTCTGTACCCAATTTTTATAACAATTTGCTGTTTTATAAAACTAGTATCATCCATTTACACTCAAACCCTTTTTTCTTTTTGTTACTTATTATGATTGGTTGGGTTGGCCCAACCCGATATAGCCATGAATACTACTAAGATGTGGAGTATAGATTTAACTTTTAGGCGTAACAATAAAAATTGAATTTTGTACCTTTCGATGTGTACAAAATTTAATTTTATCTATTTCATTGTAAAAAAATTACATAAAATTGTATTCTTTTACAACAAAATTTCTAGTACGTCAAATTTTTTCTCCAAAAATCTGATAGACAAATTAAAATAAAACTATCTAAAATTTTATTTTTAAAAATTTTGGTATGCAAAATTTTTTTAAATTATCAAAAGATTTTGAATTTTTAAATTTTTAAATAGTATTAATCAGTGTATTGAAAATTTCTGGTAGTTATTTACTTTTCGAAAAATTAAGTTTTGAAATTTTCGATAGTTTCTATCGAATATTTTAAAATTTATGATATGTAATTTTTTTAAGGTTTAAGATTCAGTATATGATATAACTACCATAAATTTCAAAAGTTGAAATTTTTAGTTGAAAATAACAATTTAAATTTCATAAAAATGAAATTTTTGATTCAAAAAGTTCAGAGAAATTTTTTTTATTTTCAAATTTTTTAAAATGTAAGAATATGTTCAATTATCTGAGTTTGTTTTGATTTTCTCTATTCAATTACGAGTATTTTAGTAAGTTAAAGAAAAAATTATAAATTTAAATTACAAGTCTAATTAAAGGGATATAAAATTCAATATTTGGGGTCGTGTTCATACAAATATTGTGAATATGATTAAAGTCTATGTCAAATAAAAAGTGAGTTTTTGAGAAGCTGTTATTAGTAATTTCTTAAACAAAATTATTTTTATAATTTATTTATATAAAAAAAATATTTTTACTATGATAGACATCCATAAACTTATGTTATGTTAGGTAAAATTAATTGATAGTTTGAAAAAGTTAACCGTATAATATAAAAGGATTTTCTTAATTAAAAATAAATTTTTATCAATTAATAATTAAAATAATTTGAAAATAGTAATTTAAATTTTATTTTTTTACTAATTTAAAATTTATCAATCTAATAATTTTTTATTTATTTATCTATTTTATTTATTAAAAATTCAGTTAAAGTAAAAAAATAAATTATTTTAAAATTTAAATTATCTAAACAATTTAAAATTATAATAAATAAATTATTTACTGGTCAAATATAATTTTTTATTTAACTAGTTTATTTATTTTAAACTATTATAAAAAATTGTTTAAATTATTTACTTTAGATTATCCTGTATTAAAATTATATTACCACACATGATTTGTAGTTTATAAACTATAAGTTATAAGTTTTTGTTTCATCGCTAAATAGATTTTTACATAAGATTGAAGAGGATGAGTTTGTTTATATTATTTTATGTAATATATTTAAAAATTGAAAAGCAGAATAAAGATAAATGCACTTGTTTAATAAAAATTAAATACTAGTAGTATTGCTCACAAGTCACAAGTGTAAGCATGAATGAATAATAAAAATGTAGTATATGACTATTTTATACGGAAGGTTATTAGTGGAGACACGGATCGGAGGAATGTCTTTGGGTCCCATCTGATTGGGGGTTTGGAATGAATCGTTATCCCCATAACCATAACTTTGGGGATGGGGAAGTAGTACCTTCCTTATCAAAAAAGAGTTGCAGTCCCACATCTGATATCTCTGACATTTATGTCAGAAACTTAACCCATACCAGTTGCTTTTTGGTTCTGCTTCACATGTCTCGTTTTTCATTTCCATCACCCTCATTTTCAACGGTCAAATACTCTCTTTTTTCATTTCCTTTTTTAACCTCGTCCTACTCTACACCTACAAGGCTACTGGCTATATAATCCTTTTTATTTACAAATACTGGCTACATAACTATAAACAGAAACCCTTGTCTTCTACATCTTTTGCAATTAAGACGAGAGGTATAAAAAGGGTCAAAGAGAGACATGAGAGTTGCGATGATTAAATAAATGATTTGTGTAATTATTGGAAATTTTTATTATATTTTTTTTATAGATTTTCTTCACCAAGTTGATTTTATTTAATCTGTGTGAGATATTAAATATGTTATCTCTTATAATTAAAAATTAAAAATTAAAAATTAATTATTATATTCTAAAATTCTAACTTGTTATATTACGCTTAACCCTGTTAATTTTTTTTCTTCTTCTACTAGATCATTTTAGGGTATTTTACAAGAGATGTGGGTAATTAAAAAAAAATCAATGCGAGAATACAATTGAATAAGAGATATAGAGACACAATTATTAATAAAGGTAAACAATATTGGTCCGATTTTTAAATTTTAAAATTAAAATTAAAATTAATATTGTTAAGTTAAATTAATCATAATAATATTTATTATATTTTTTAAGAAAAGAAAACAAAATCAATATTGAACTAAATGTGAAAAATTATATATATTTTTTATTTATCTTATATTGTGTATCTCATTTGAAACATGTATATCTTTAAAATATATATATATATATATATATATATATATATATATAATATTAAGATTGAAATATATTTAATACTTCAATTATTTTTTGTTCATCATATATTTTTAACTACTTTAATAAATAAGATTAGTAATAAAAATATTATTATTTGTTGATTATATATTTTTAACTACTTTAATAAATGAGAATAACAATTACAAAAAAAAAAAACTAAACACATTATATGAGATAGATATAGTGTAATTATGTGGTGATAGAAATTAATTGTAAATTAATTAATTTTTATTAAAATTGAAAAGGTAAAATAAATTATGTATGGTATATTTCAATGTTAAGCTTGAATTTTAATATTTTAAAACAAACTAATCTATATTAACATTATTTATGATCGTTTTAAGCTATAAGCTATAATCCTTATATCAGAATGAAAATATTCTTTTAAGTCTATCATATGACTAAGGAATCATCTTAAATGCAATATGATAATATTTGCACCAATAAATATTCATCGTAAATTCAAATTCAATATTTGTTTATACATTGTTGCTGCCCTCTACATCATCAACATGTTTTCAAATTTCAATTTTTTTTTATCTACATATTTCATACGTAGGATATTTTTCAATTATATTCATTTTTTAAATATAAAATTTATATACAAAAATATGTTATATCTTTTTTGCTCGTAAAACGGCAATAGGATCATCTAAAAGAAAATTTTTCCTCCTAAGAGATCGTATCTAGGAATAGAATATAATGCGAAATGAAAACAAAAGTGGAAGTGGAGTGGAGAAGAATATAAATAATGCACAAACAAAAAACATTAAAATCTCTAAAAAGAAATTATATGTACGCACGTAATAATACATATATTTTAATCTAAACTTTAAATAAATGGTAAATATATTCTAATATTTGTCAAATATAAGAAAAATCTCTAACAGCAAATAACTTAATTTCTAAAATTTCTTTAATAGTATATGATGTTAATTTTATATAAGAAATCAAATTTATTATTATAATAAATTAATGTCATATACTATTAATCATTTTGAATTAGAGTACATTTTGAATTTGAATATTATTATTTTATTTTGATTTATTTCTATTTTATCATGAGTAAAATTTTTAAAAGAGTCAAAACATAAATTACAAAATAATAAATAGAGTAAAACAATATACCACACATACAAATATATCTATTATGATAGTTAAATAATTTTTTTAGATGATATTTTAATTGCACATTACAGTTTTATTGAAAGAATGTTGAATATTTTGTACGGAATAGCATTATTATTTCATTTACTATATATACATGAATGAATAATTTAATATAAATAACACACTAGATTTTTTTATTTAAAAATATCAATTTTTTTAGTGTAGGATATATAAAATAAATGGGGTTGAATATTACAAATCAATAGAAATTACACTAATATGTTTTAAGCATTGCAAATAATTAAATGAATTCACATCTTTTTAAGAAACCAAATAAATATTTTAAAATAAATTATTCAAAGTACAAATATTTTAAGAATAATCAAATAATAAATATAAATTAGTTTCAAACTACCACCACATAGAATGACAAATAAAATCTAAACACATAATCATTAGAATCGTTCATCGTAAATACATATCTATTAAATTATAATAATATTTATATATAAATAAAACTATTTAACATCATAAATACATATCTAATAAATTTTAATAATATTAGTATTACAAAAAAAAAAGTAATTTACATCTAAATATTAATTTCTCTATTCCGTGCAAGATACAACCTTAAAAAAAAAATTATATCTTAATAAATTAAAAAGATGTTTTATTTGGAGACAAATTTTTTGTTCAGTGATTATATTTAAAAGTAGAGACAGTATTATTAGTTGTCCAATTTCATTGATACAATGATGGTGTTTTCCTCCTCTTCAATTACGCGCATTTCAACCGGTCTTCCATGTTCTTCGAGGAGAATCTTTTCTCTTTCGGCGCTGAAACTATTCTCCCGGGCATACTTCGGCTTACAAGGTTTGGAGGGCGCTCCATCAAGTTTAGTGGAACTTTATGAACCAACCGTGAAAACTGAAAAGCATAATACTCTATCTATCTATCTTATTTATTTAATTTAGATATATTCATTTTTAATTATAATTATATTTTAAAATGAATACATCACTTTATATCCCTTACTCATACTAAAATTTATCATAGTGGTTTATGATTTTTTCTTCTCAAAACACTACTCTATTTTATAATAAGTGTTGCATTTAAAAGAAAAAAAATAATCAATTCAACTAGACTTTTTCTAAAAAAATTTAATACAATCTCAAATATATATTTTTAAACGTAACTTATAGTTAATAAAATAAACATAACTTTCAAATTATTATTCTTTAGAAATATAGTTATCATTTTCTTTCTCATATTTTTAATGAAAAATATTAATAAATACCTTCAAAACAAATGAAGTATCTAAATATAAAAATATTATATTAAAAAATACATTTACAATTACATATTCATGTTTTAAAACTTAAAATTTATTTGTTTTAAAAATCAAAATTTTCACTTTTGTATCCACATGTGCTCTTAGCATTACTTTTTTTAATCTACTTATTTTGTGCTGGAAGGAATAAATCATCGGTCAAAGATATTAATTTGAAAGTGACTAACTTTCCTAATAGTCTTGGTTAATCGTGTACTGTGACAATGGATAATTATTTCCAAGTTTCTAGGTAAAGGCTAAACTTTTTCAATTCAACCACCATGCCTCTTATCCCAAACTTTATTTTATCCTTACCAATGTCTTGATATTTGATAACACAAATAACAAGCAAAACTATACGCCACTTGATAATTGAACAGCGTTACTTTTAACATATATGCCACTAAATAATTTCCCGAATCATACATAGTTTAACATTAACATTTAGCATTCATCTAGAAGCGTGGTCGCAATGAAAGTTACTCAGTGCGACAAGTTACAGTTGTAAACAAGTTTACAAAACTTGTCCTAAGAAATAGTACACCTAAAAAACCAAACCAGTGAGAATGTAAAATCAGATAGATACACACACACCCAAACAAGTTGGACATGTTGCTTTCTAATCTAAAGTTGACCAAATGAGTGTGCAAGATAAGCCAATGTTCCTACAAGTGGTGCATTAACATACGTAGCTGGCTCTGATTGCTCATAATCTGACCGTTCATCTGGGAACCTATCATGCTGATCTGGTCCACCAACAACAGCACCCACCAAAATATTAGGATTAGGTGATTGTGAATTCATCACATTAAACCCCGCTGAACATTGGATCTTTCCCGGGTGTACACCAATTGAAGGAAGAGATGATCCCCTGTGGTGTATCCTTCGTGGATACCGTGGACCATACCCCACCATATATGACATTTTCAATGGGTTATCTCCTAGCAAGTAATCCACCTAATCAAAATTCAAAATACAAAAAATTGTGTAAATGTGATTCTGATAAATTTAGTGTGATTTTGCAAACATGAGTTTTTTAATTTTACCTGTTTCTTGGCTAAGTTTCTGAGTCTCTTTGGTGTTACTATGGTACCACCACAATGCACAACAGTGTGTGATTTGGTCAAGTATTTGGCATATGTTAAGAGTAAGAAGGAGGTGGATGTGACATACTGCATGTTACTATCACTCATCTTGAACAAAAGTCCACCTGTGAATTTTTAAAAGCACAAAAAAAAGTTACACATTGGACCACATCAATGAAAGAGTTAATTATTATAAAAGAGATAAGGAAAAGGGACCATTTTACCTGGTGTATATTGTGCAGAGGAGGATCCAGGAATTAGAGAACATACAAAATTGTCTGAATGACCCTTGTAGTCATGGAGGGTATGTACCTTTTGAACCAGAAATTCCTAATATTACAAGACAAAAAAAAAATGTTAGTTTCTAAGTATTATTGTTAACCTTGTTACTACTAGTTTCACAAACATTAGAAACCTTTGAAAGAAGTATCCTTGCTCCAACATGCTTGTTATCCCAACCAAATGTGTTGTCATATTCTGCAGCACCAAGGATCTGGCCATTAACTTGAATGTAATTTAGGTACATTGGATTCTTTGTAGCTTTGTGTAGCCAAGCAGCACCCCACAGCAACTCATCCTAAAAAATTATTAACATACCAATAAAGTATATAACTTTTACTACATTTTTAGTCAACAAAAAATTGGGGAAATGAGAAAAATCAAAACTTTACCTGATAACCAGAGTAAGAACAATAGAAGGGACACACAAAGGGCTTCAATGCATTGCTGTAAGATCCTCTGTGTTTATCAGCAAATTGAAAGACCTAAACCCAGAATCAAAAATAACAACCTCAAATTTTAAGCAAAATGAAAAAAAAAAAACATTTAAAAAAAATATTCATTAATATAAAATGCTTACTCTAATAGCCCTTCTGATTAAAATGTTGGAGTATGTAGGGTCACTTCTTCTAAAAACCAAAGAAGCAGCTGCAAGTGCTGCAGCAGTTTCCGCAGCAACTTCTGAACCAGGTGCATTTACATCTACCTTAAAAACACTTCTTGGTGTGTCCATGTCCTCTGGTCTCTCCCAACAAGCATGGTCCTTCTTAGCATCTCCTACCTGCAAAAAAGTGAAACCAAAATCAACCTAAGTTCCTCTGTTTCCCCTGTTTTATCCCTAACCAAAACCAAGTTCATATACAAACAAGACTTAGCCCCTTTCATACATTCTAAAGAAAATGATTTTGTAAATTCATAATTTAGAGTTTTTTTTCCAAAGATTTAAAAAAAAAAAAAAAACTATTGTTTGTATGGCATGATAAAAATTATTTATTTATAAAAATCAGTTATAAAGGAATTTTTTTTAGAAGCTATTAAAAAGAACTTCTAAATTTAAGCAATTATTAGATTATTTCCAAAAAAAAATTTAATTATCTAACAATCAGACACAAAGTTTCAATATAATATAATATTATTTTTTTATTTTTAAAAAGTGATTAGTTTACGAAATAACCCCTAACAAACTCACTTACAGAACATTAGTAACAAAAAACTAACCTGAACATAAATGGTGTTTGGATGGGCAGTGGCTTTAAGAAGATAATCAGTACCCCAACGAATAGCTTCTCTAGCATTCATCAACTCACCTTTCATTAACCCACCAAACTCAATAACACTCCATGAAAGCATGGTGGTAGTAAAAGCCATAGGAAAACCAAACTTCACATTATCTCCAGCATCATAGTACCCTCCAACCAAATCAACCTACATTACATTTTTCAAACCAAAATAAGCAACAACAACAAAAAAGAATATATTAGTAGTACTAAAAAATCTACATACATGCAATGCTGAACCATCAGAGAGACCAGAGTCTCTTCTCCAAGACATTCTCTGATTAGAAGGAAGTTTCCCTGATCTTTGACCTTCAAAGAAGAGAATAGATTTGGTGAGAGCATCTCTGTAGTTGTGAGTGGCGAAATGAGGGTGGTGGCGATGTTGCAATGGGAAGGCATAGCCAGAAGAGAGAAGAAAAAAAAGGGTAGTGAAGGAAAGGTACAGAGACATGATTTCTTGTGTGTGAAGTGTGGAAAGGAAAAAAAGAAAACAAACCAACCAAGAAGAAAGAAGAAAAGGTGTGTGACAGAGTGTTCTGGTTGGAAGTCTGTTATTTATAAAAGCAAAAGCTGCCTTTGTAACGTCCTATACTTCGTTATAAGACAACAATAATTATGTCCACATCCCCCTACTTCTCTAACAGGCCCATGGATTTGGGGAAATTATCTAGTTCTCTGTGCTAAAAGCTAAAACAAAATTAATTTAGAATTCATAGCGTGGACCAGCCTCAAGTATTTTCTAATGTTAATTAGATAAGAATAATGTTACTCCCACATTTTTAATACATATTTTTTTTAATTGATTAAAATTCAAACTTGTTTCATTAAATTTATATAAGATTTAATAAAATGTATGTAATTTTTAATTAATTAAAGTGTATTAAAAAAGGTACATTATAAATCGCGTTGTTAACACTTCATATTATTTATTTCATGTTCATTCTTGAAAATAAATTATCTACTTTGAGTTTTAATAATTGTGAAATAAGAATTATTATCTTTGAGATATTTGTTAAAAAATCAATATAGAAAATAATATTGAAAGATGTGTTATCCATACTATTTGAGTTTTGTCATTCTTTTATTGTTATATACCCTTGTTTCAAATTATAAGTGATCACTTTGTATTTTCACATAAACTAAGAAAAATAATTAATTTTATATGGAAATGAAAAATTATAAGTTACTTTACAAAATTATCATTCACTAATATATCGTACCAGAAAGAGAAATTAATAAAATTGGAAGAAGAGATAATAATAAATAGTAACGAAATATGTAAAAGAAAACATTGATGTTTTGTTGTTATCATAAAATGACATATAATTTTAGATAATTTTTCTTTTGCAAAGTGAGTTATAATTTGATACCTAGGAGTAAACATTAATGTTTTGTTGTTATCGTAAAATGACATATAATTTTAGATAATTTTTCTTTTGCAAAGTGAGTTATAATTTGATACTTAGGAGTAAATTGATTGATCTAAGTTATTCGCATGATCTCTAATCACTATTATAAGTAGAAAAAAAGAGTTGTTATGATTATTAAAAAAATTAATTAAATGCAATAATTTTTTAAGATTTCGAATAAAAAATAATTCAAATTTACAAAATTATCTATTTTTAAAGTCAAATACTCAACTATATTATATGATATATTAAAAATAATAATATTAAATTAATAAAAAGTAATTAACTTTTGTTTATAATATATTATTAAAAAAACTTCTGCTCATAATACGAAAAATTTAAAGTATTTTTTAATTTATAATAGTGAGTGGAGGGAATAAATATTCTATAACTTCTAGATGTGTTTGATTCTACACCAATGATAATGAATTTTATTAAATTTATTTTAATTAAAAGTGAATTTAATAAAAAATAATTTGCTTAACTACATTGAGATTAAGATAAAAGTGAGTTTATTAACATCCTCAAATTTATCTAAATCAATTTTGAATTTTTGAAATCACTTTTTCTCCTTCCTTTCAAACACATATTATCACTCCCCACACTTTTAGTCTCCTCACACATGCCCTTTTCCCTTTTAATTCTACTACGATTCTCTTTAATCACCTTCGCCACCACCACTAATATTAAGGCTAAACTAATTCAATCACATAGCTCCAATAACCTTTTATAGATACTTTTAAATATTTATACATAAGTACTTTTAACAATACATAGACGAGTCATATAACTCTATCATTAAAGAATCAACAAAAGAAACATCCACAAGTCGTTATACGCTAATGCGAGTTGTTGAGATCATGCAAATCGAGAGTTATAAATTGTGCATGAGTTGTTGGCTCTTATCATTTATATAATTATAATAATTAAATATTAATCATCAAAATATCAACTAAATAAAATTTATTTATTTATTTTTATTATTTATAATATTAAATATTTTTATGATAAAATATATAAAAAATTAATATAATATTTGTAAACAACAAAATGATATTTTTTTATATAAAATAATGTTTTTTATAATATAAAAGTCAATAAATTATTATTTGATTCATAAAAATTATTGTTAATCTTTTGGTTTATAGAACAAATGTAGCAAAACACTTCAATTTGTAAAAATACAGAAACTCTCAAATTTAATACCAACGAGCATGCATGAATTAAATGATGAATGGTTGCAACCTATGACACCACAAATTCTCTAACCTTACCCACTATAAATAATTAGAGGCATATATGTGTTTTTAGAACCCTAAAGTGAACAAATAACAATTTTAAATATGAGATGTTGAATTGATTTATGTGTTTATACTTAACTTAGTAGAACGATGTTTTGTTTTGGATACTCTGGCGTCTTTTATTTTTGACCTTGCGGAAATAAAAATAAAAATAAAAATAAAAATAAAAATAAAAATAAAAATAAATGCAACGGATTTGACATAGCGGCACAGCACCATGTGCTCCTCTTGTCCTTCCACATGCAAAAGTATGCCTTTCATATCCATTTTTTTCGTTTCCAAAATATGGTAGAGACACATGTAACTCTCATTTGACCATAACTCAATGAAAAAGCTGACACCACGTTTATAAAACCCAATTCATCTATGGTTTTATTTGAACTATTTTATGTTCATTCTTCATATCTAGTTACTCTCCTCTTCATATCTATTTTATGTACATTTATGTCTTCAAATTAATACATTTCAATTCAACACCTATAGACGAGCATAACTTTTTATGAAATTAACTCACTAAACACCTACTTAGTACTTACTTATGCCTTCAAATGAATTTCAATTAAAAACCTATCTAATTCCACCCTTAAACTCCAGATCTAGAAGTACACGCGAAGGAATACAAGAGTGATTTGATCTCACTTTATGTGCTAAGGGACTGATTATTCATGATCTAGTCTTTACAACTAGACAACGTGTCTTTTGTCGTTGAAGATGCATGTTTGAGTCAGGAATTAATTAAACTTAATTAAAGAGATTTATTATTTAATAATTTAATAAAAAAGACAATATAAAAAATATATATATGTGGTCACAATTTTATAAATGATTAAAAAGTTTTGTTTAGAGTGTGTAACTTTTCACACCAATCATTTCAAATAATCCGTGTAATAAGTTCTCACTTATTTAAAAATCAAATAATTTTTTAATTAAATAAATAACACCAGTTTTTATAAGATATATTCATAATTAATATTATCAAAGATATAAAAAAGAATTAGCCTTTACTTTTAATGTTGTATCGTCATTATTTCATAGAATTATAATAATCAATTATCACATATGATGTAAAATTTTCAATAATTTCATTTTCATTATAAACAATGATGTAATAAATCATCTTCCATTTTGTTGCGTAACCTTAGACAACCTAAAATTTCAGACTTTAATTTTAGATAATTGGTCTTAATTAATGAATAGCTATTAACGTGTTGACTCTACAATTGCATGCATGTAATTCATAACCCATGCCCAAAACAACAAGAAGTTAGCATCAACCATTGTACATGTAAAAAATTCAAGTTCAAGAGGAAGTAGATCAACAAATGCTGGATAGAAGAAAAGGGTTGGTGGTGGTAGTGGAATTCTATTGGCAAGGAAAAGTTATGCCAATATTGATGAATTGAGAATTTTTTCTTCTGCTACTGCAAATGCTATCAATGGTGAGAGTAAAGTTGGAGGAAGAAGGAATAGTAGAGTTGTGGGGAACAAAACTATTTTAAGATGTAGACAGCTTTGCTTTTTGTTCAATTTTTAACTCTGAGAGGCTTTTGGTTTGGTCGTGTCTTCATTGCTCATTTATTTTTTTCATATTTTCTGGTTTTAATTTGCAGTTTTTAGTTTTTTTTTTGTTGGCAAGAAAAGGGTGAATTTGCAGTAGGATTATGCTCAAGTTTGTAATTGATTAAAGACAAGATCTAAGCTTAAAAAATCTATAAGTTTAATCTTAAAATGTTGTTTTGTGAGGTAATTAAGCTTGAAGACTTAGGGCTTATCAAAATTGAATATATTTGCAAAATATGGACCATGCTTGTTTTTGCTCAAGATTTATTGTTTAAAATGATATTTCAAGGTGGAATTCGAACTTGGATTTTCTACACGTAGTGTAGAACGTTCTAACCAATTATATTTAGCCATTTCGAATCAATGACCGAATTTGTTTAAACTCAAAAGACATAATCTTCGATATAAACAACCAAATATAAAATTAACAGTCGAGATCAAAAACTACGTATAACAAGGTTTTATTGGGAACTATTTCTATTTGGAACTACCAAACATAGGTAGTTAAATTTCTGCATCAACATTAATCTATGTTTTCTTTATTAGAACACACTTAGGAATTGAAATTGGAAAGAGTAGAATGAATTGAATCAAGTTTATTGTTGTTACTTGCTCCACAAGCAATGTGCCCAACTTTTGCTATTTATCAAATAGTTTTGAACTAAAACATAATTACAACTTCTTTCACTACCTTTTAACTTCCCTAACTACCTTTTAACAACTTCTAATGTCATTTTATGAATTACATACTTAACACTCTTCCTAATTTCAAAATGCTTAAGTGATGTTAATCCAAGCTTGTTCCTTAGCTCTTGGAATTTCACCCTCTTCAATACTTTGGTTAGAATGTTTGATTTCTGGTCATTGGTGCTGCAATGCTCTAGTTTCACAAGTGGACAACGCTATTATGCTTTGTTTCCTTGAATACCACGAGATTGGTGAATCATGAGCACATAGCCCGTTGTGCTCTTCCTTTCATCTTTATCTCCCCACCAGTCAACATCAGTGAAGTCAACCAGTTCAGCTTCATCTCCATTCGAATTTCTGGGATATAGTAGTCCAAGCTCATTGGTTTCTTTAATGTATCTCAAAATCCTTTTTGTTGCCATATAGTGAGGTTGTATAGGCCTCTCCATATACCTATTAACTAGTCCAACACTATATGCAATGTATGGCCTTGTGTTGCACAAATACCTCAAGGATCCTACTATTTGCTTGAAAGTTGTATGATCAACCAGCTCCTCATTTCCTTCTCTTACCAGTATCAACCAAGCTTCTGATGAAGTACTTGAGCCATTACAATATTGTATATTAAATCTCTTTAATACATCATTAGCATACTTCTTTTGACGCATAAAGACTCAATTCCTTTTGATTACAAATTCAATACCAAGGAAGTACGATAATGTCCCCAAATCTATCATTTCAAATTCATTTTCCATTATGTCTTTGAACTTCTGCATTTCAGTTTCATCATTGCCAGTCACTAGCAAATAATCCATATAGAGGCATATTAATAGTGTAGGTAATGTTGTTGTCTTTTTAACATAAAATCCATACTCATTCACACATTTCTCAAACTGGTGCTCTATGACAAATATGTCAATTCTCTTGTTTCAGGCACTAGGAGCTTGCTTCAGGCCATACAATATTTTCCTCAATCTGTACACATTGTCTTATTTGCCTTTTAACTTATAACCTGGTGGTTGTTTCACATGCACTTCTTCTTCTAATGGTTCATTGAGGAATGTTGACTTTATATCCAATTGGTACATAGTCTAGCCTTGGTATCTGGTCATTGACACTACAAGCCTCACTTTTTCAAGTCTGGCCACTGGTGCAACGACTTCATCATAATTCAGTCCAGGTTTTTGAAAAAAAAAACCTTTGCTACAAGTCTAGCTTTGTACTTGGCAATTTGTCCATCAGGCTTCATCTTGACTTTATATACCCATTTCACATTAATTGATGTTTTGTATACTGGTAGGTCCATCAACTCCCATGTTTTATTCTCTTATATGGCATTGAGTTCTTCCTCAATTGCTAGTCTCCATCTTGGATCACTTAGGGCCTCATCTTCACTTACTGGTTCTGATTCAACCAGCAATGCAAAATATATCAATTCTCCATCTGCATTGATTGCTGAATCAGATGTTATTTCATATTGGTTTAATTTGATTGAGGGTTGTCTGGTTCTCCCAGAACGCCTCACTGGGTCTGGAGCTGACTGAGGTTGTCTGATTCTCCCATTACTCCTACACTGCATAAGTTGGATGCACTGATTGAGTTGGTTGTTCTGCTTGAGCTGGCTGCACTTATCTGCCAATCCCAATGTTTTGATTCATCCACCAGTATGTCTTTGCTTATTACTACCTTTTCTTTATTTGGATCATAAAGCTTATAAGTCACAATTGAGTCATACCCCAACAACACCATATGTTCAATCCTATCATCCATTTTTCTTCTGCTTTAGACAAGTACGTGTCTAAAACATAGTGATCCAAACACTTTTAGATGACTCATATTTGGCCTCCTCCTAGACCAAGCTTCTTCAGGTGTCTTAGTGCTAAGTATCTTGGTTGGACATCTGTTTAATATGTAAACTGTAGTTGAAACTGCTTATCCCCATATTTGTAGGCATTTTCTTCCATTTTTCAGCATGCTTCTAGCCATATTGAGAATGGTTATGTTCCTCCTTTATGTTGTGGTGTATATGGTGTAATCACTTCATGAATCATTCATTCTCTTTCACAAAACTCATGAGAATTGTATTCTCATCCCTAAGTATTTTCATATTGCAGCCACTTTGGTTTTCTGCCATTACTTTGAATCTTTTAAACACACCAAGCACTTCCCTTTTCCTTTTAATTAGATATATCTAGATTTTGCTTGTAAAATCATCAATGAATGATGCAAAGTAATTGTTTCCTCCTATTGATATTTCTTCAAATGGACTACAAACATCATAGAAGATTATCTTCATCATCCTTGAAGATCTAGTTTGCAATTCTGATTGAATGAGTTCTTGTGCTATTTGGCATGACATCATTTCTCACATATCTCCTTTGACATCTAAATTTTAGGAATTCCTAGCACCATGCCCCTACCCTACAACATTTGAAGACTCCTAAAATTCAAGTGTCCAAACCTTTGGTATCACGTCAAATTTTCGCTTCTGATTTCACCAGCCATGCATTGATTCTCACTAATTTGAATATCAATCTTGAAGGTTCTGTTCTTGGACAGTGGTGCCTTCAAGACAAACCTATTTGAACTGTCAAACATCTTCATTTGCCCATTTTCCATCTTCATAGAGTATGCTTTTTCCAACAATTGTCCAAGACTCAACATATTGTTCTTCATGTTTGTCACATACAACACATCACACATGAGGATTGTTTGCCATCTCTCATTTGAATCAGTACCTTGCCAACACCTTCAACTGCCATTGTGTTATTGTATGCCAATTTGATCTCTCTTTTCACCTTCTCATCAATGCTTATAAACCATTCCTTATGTCCAATCATATAATTAAAACAACATGTATCAAGATACCATAATTCTGGACAATCATCATCTGAATTTGTGATAGCCATTAGCAGTACATCATTTGAACCTGAGTCCTCAACTGACATATGAGCTTCATCATCCTCTCTTTATACCTTCTTGGATCTTCATTCATCTACAAAGTGCCCCCATTTTTGACAATTATAACATTGAATCCCCTTCTTGTTAAACTTCTTCTTACCATTTGATGTATTGCTATGATTATCACTGTTGTTCTGGTTTATATAATTTCCAGCAACCCCTTCATCTGAATCGTGTTTCTTGTACCACTTATATTTTCCCTTTCCTTTCTTGTATTTCACTCCATCTTGATTGAATTTCTTGTTGACCTAAGCCTGCAATGCCTGCACTTGAGTTGATGTACTTCTTTCTTTTAATCTTAATTCATGAGCTTCTAGTGATTTTTGCAAGTCTTCCACTTTCAATGTCTCAAGGTTCTTTGATTCTTTTATGGCCACTATCATACCTTGGAGTCAATGTTCTTATAATCTTATCAGTGATCATCAACTCATTTATCACTTCACCATTGCTTCGTATTCATGCACTCTACTGAAGTAATCAGCCACATTTTCATCTTCCTTCATCAGCAACAATTCATATTGCCTTCTTAGCATTTGTAGTTTCACTTTCTTGGTTTTACCACAACCTATGTAATATTTCACCAAGATATCCCATGCCTCTTTTGATGTAGATGCCTTTGAAATCCTCTCAAAGTTGTTGGAATCCACATTTTGTTGGATGTAAAACAATGCATTGCAATCTCTTTTCTTGAAATATTTGAATGTTGCCTGCTGGCTTTCTGTTGGATTAGGACCTAGCTGTTCATAGCCTTCTTGGACAATCTCAAATACTTCTTGAGATCCTATTAATGATCTCATAGATGCATACCATCTCTCCCAATTTTTTCCATCAAGGATTGGCAAGTTGGATGGAAAATTCCCCGATCCATTCATGCTTCCTTCTTCTTTTCTTTTACTCACACTTGTGTTTCCTCAATTTGAAAACCTATCTCTTTTCACTCGTGTTTCCCTATATTAGAACCTCAAGCTCTTGATGACAATTGTTAGAACACACTTAGGAATTGATAGGAATTAAAATTGAAACTGAAATTGAAAAGAATAGAATGAATTGAATCAAGTTTATTTATGTTACTTGCTGCACAAGTAATGGGCCAACTTTTGCTATTTATCAAACAATTTTGAATAGCGCTTACTAAAACAAAATTACAACTTCCCTAACTACCTTTTAACATCTTCTAATGTCATTTTATAAATTACATACTTAACATTCTTCATATTGTTGTATAATTTATAAGACTTTGGTTTTTATTTTTGACATTTATTTTGGTACTATGACAGACTGAAGAGAAGTCTTTAAAAATTAGTGAACTTCTAGATAAATGCCAAAATATAACAATTGTGTTATCAAAGTTTTTTATGTTTGTTTTGTTTCTCACTTTTTTCTGTTTATCTTGCAGGCAGATCAACAAAGTTTATTGTTCGGGAAATTTGTGTTATTGCGGTAAGTGATGACAAATATATTTGTGTTTACAAGTATGAAATAATGGAAAATATAACGGAACAAATATATTTGTGTCTACAATTATGAAAAAATGGAAAATAAAACAGAATTTGAGGGACATAAAGATTATATTAGAAGTTTGGTTGTTCATCCTTTTTAGCCAGCTTTTGATGACCAAGTCTTGAAGTTGTGGAATTGGAAGGAAAGTTGGTCTTGTAACGAGACTTTTAAAGGACACTCACATTATGTGATGAAAGTGACATTTAACCCCAAAGATTCATCTACCTTTGCCAGTGCATCCCTTGATGGCACTTTAAAGATGTCTGACCTGATACTCTGTTGAGAATGGTAATTGTATGAATTAAACTATTTTGTTGAGAAGCATAGTAAAGTATAATAAGAAATACTATTTTGTTGTCTATGAATTTGAGGTTTATAACTTTTCATATCTTGCTTTGTTAATGAGAAAAATGGTAGGAGTGCAAGTAAGATGCATTTAATTATTACTTCTCCATTGGTAACTTGCATTTAATTAGTGTTTCAATTTGGTAGCCTACAAAAGTTAAACTTTGTTGCTGATGATTGAAGTTAAAACTGGTAATGACCTTTTCTTTTGAGTGAAAATTGTTATTCTTGTACTGTAATGTGTTTTTTTTCTCTCTATCAAATGTAATTTGAGTTTTTGCATAAATGACTATGGATTTTTTCTTATGCATATACTAATTAGATTTTTGATGTTGCTCAATCTAAATCTTTTGTTTAATTTTGTTTGACTTACATATATTATATTGATTTAAAAAGGTAGATGAGAGCTACAATCTAATACGCATAATGATAAGAGTTGTGACTTAGAAGGATATGAGAACTCTGAGTTTTTTTTATTTATATATATATATATATATATATATATATATATATATATAAAATCTAAATTTTCATTAATAAAAAAGGGAAAAAAACAAAAGCTTGAGGAGTTATAAACCCTAACTTTAATATTTGATTATGTAAATTCAATGTTCACAATAACATTTTTTTCCAGAACTAATTTTAGTAACTCTTGATTTTTTGTTGTTGTGAAGTTGTAAATATAGTTTATTGTATGTTTTAATGGAATTAGTAAAAATAAATTATATTTTATTCAACGTTTCAATGAAATTAGTTAATAAATATAAATTTAAGATTTAAATATAATTTAATGGTATTAATAATGTAGAATTACAATTAGTAGTGTGATAAAATAAAAAATATATAATCAATAATAATAAGTTTTAGTGACCGACAATATTGTAGGAAGAGATTAATTATAAAATTATATTTACCTAATTTTTAGTGACAATCATTGTATCAAGTAGAAATAAAAAAATATGTAGTGTCATCCTCAAAACATGTAGTGAGAGTCCAACAACATAGCAAGATCCCCTTAAAGTTGACGGTGGATTTGAGTGTCAAACAAAGTATTTTTGACATTTACCTATGACATGCTACTTCTAGTGACAAATTTTGTTTGTCAGTACAAGTCGATTTTTGTGAAGTGCGTCATAAATTCACATGTAACTGTGAGGTCCTAAGTTCGAATCAGGGACAAGATGTTCAATCTAATAATATCAGCATTTGATAATTAAGCTAGGACTTAAGGACAAATTACTTCACTATAAACAATGAATTATATTCATGCAACCTTCAAATAAAAAATTCTTATTGAGTAAATCAACTATAAAAAAATTTATAAAATTTTAAAACTATTTGATACTTCATTAAATAATTTCAAATGAATGTACAATAAATCTTTAAAAAAACCATAAGCAAATACGACGATTAAATTACATAGTTACAACTACGAATTTTAGATTGACATAAAACTTTGTTTTCTTGATAATTAATATATTATGTCAATAATCAACCGTTGTATTAATGAAGTTCATTGTTTATAATAATGAGTTATTAAACAAAATATCTCATCTTATACTTACTTATGGAATTGATATATATATATTTTACCATTAAACGAGCTAGGTTTAGTATAAGAAACATCATAGTGCATAACGAGAGACACTTCTAACCATACAAGTTGGTTTTAAAGGAGTTAGACGCCATAAATAAAATAAAAAAACTAAGAAATATATATGATGATTAACTATAGAAAAAACTTATAATATATTATTTCATTACTTTTATTCTTTGATTTATATAAATTTCAAAGAGAAACATATTT
>NC_021163.2:7459757-7465368 GCF_000331145.2 Cicer arietinum
AACACAGTTACTTTGTCGGCGATGAGAAAACTTTCACCATTCTTAAACTGTAAAACAACAAGAATTGTTAGTAATATAGAAATTAGTAAAACAAATTTTGAAGAAATGGTAACCATCTTGCTTGCTCACTAGATAAATTGATACAATGATGTTGAAATCTATGCTCAATTTCTTGTTATATATAGTGTCGAACCAAAGGAAGGGGGACAATTTTTCCCCCACAATTATAAATATTATTTAATTATTTATGTGGTCATAGTGTAATAAATGCAAAGAAGAATATTGGACCACTATTTCTTTTATTACTTTGTATAGTCAACGTAGTATGAAATATTTTTAATTCTTAATATTTTCTGGTTTTCTCATAAAAAACATTATGATTGTAGTTTTTTTAGTATCACATAATTTTAATTGTCTATTATTACTATATTTTAATATAGAAATTTGTACATTAAATATTTTAAATTATTACAACAATGAATTTTTATTTTTGAAAAACAATTCTATTCTATTTTGTTTTTTTTTTTATCCTAAAGAAATTAATGATAAAACAAGCGCACACAAAAAATATTCTGAATTGGAATCTACGTCATAATATTTGCAAGCCTTTTCGATTGTTATACGTGTTATATTTACGAGACAAATCTTGAATATACTAGTCGAAAGTATAAATTTTATTAATATTAGTATAAATCTCTTTATAAATATATAATGAACCTTAAAATATTCTTTACCTTAAATTAAAACACCACATTTTTTAAAACACTACATGTTGTCCTAAAAATTTTATCATAGAAAAATAAATAAGGGGTACACTTTATTCACAATTACAAATATTATTTAATTAATCATGTAGCCATATAAAGAGCTGAATAAATTCAAAGAAGAATAATATATCGCAATTTTTTTTATGAAATGTATCAGTATTTATTTATTTATTTGTTTATTTATTTTCTGAAAAAATGTATCGGTGTTTATTGTTTGTATAGTCAACATAATATTGATTTTTTTTAGTACCAAATAGTTATATTTATTCATTAATACTGTATTTTAATATAGTATTTTGTGTCTTAAATATTTTAAATTGTTATTACATTTACTTTAAGGTAAATTCTTAAATACCCATCATGAATTTAGTTGGATATTCTGTATTTAATCAAATTTAAAATAATTATACGACTTCATACGATTAATTATTGGGTATAGATCCAAATATTAGCGTGTCGATAAAAAAAATAGTGCATAAAGATTGTTATATAATTTTTTATATCAATAAAATCATCTCATTTAAGTGAAAATAATAGTTTCAGTACAAATTTACAAGGTGGGCTAAAATAAAATAAAAAATGTATGAGTTAGCATACTATTGTGACGTCTATGGAAGATTATGAGCAACAAACATCGCTTGTCTTTAGAGGTGGAAATAAGACATATTGACCGACAAAAAATGTTGTCTACGACAGATCTATATCAAATACAAACTTATTTTATGTAGTGAAAATTAATATTTAAAAGAAAAATCTGTTTAGTTAAAAAAATCAGTTACTAGATACCAGAAAAACCTTTTAAGTCCACCAATACGACATACTTACTGAAATATCAATAAATTTGTTACTACTATTATTATAATAATATTAAGTTTTGTATTTTATGTTAAATCATAAATTTAGGAAGATTTTTTTTGTAATTTAAACATGATCACCTTAATAAATTTTTGACATAATTAAACGTGTTAATATAATAAAATAGAATTAAAATAGAATTAAAATAGAATATCATATAACACTTGATTTTAAAAAATGTTGTGTTAGATATCAAAATAGAATTAAAATTCATTGACATAATAATTAAAATTCTCAAAAACGTCGTGTTAGATAATTTTTCTAAGCAATGTGAGACTTCTAATTCACACTTGTTACACAATGATCCTCCCATCGAGGATTCAGCCCCTTTAGTAACCATTGACTATAATAACACTGTTGGGGTGATGGGTCATCCATATTGGTCCAAGAAGAACAAAACAACTGAGTTAGACACTACATCTTAACCTAAAACGTTAAGGTAATGAGTTTATAGACCCTCTCACTTATATGTTGGTAACCATTACTTTTCTAAATAATAAGAAACTTCTAACTTACGTTTTTTATGCTTGCTTTGAAAGATTTTCCAAATTAAAATTTACAGTATCTGATTTATAACATTTTCTGTTTTATTGTTATTATTATTGGTATTGATTGTAGTTAATAATTTATGAGTTCAAGTTCCACAAGAGCTTCAGCTAAAACTGGTTCAAAAAGAAAGTATCCCAACCATGTAGTGCAAAACAAAATGGCTAGCAACCCAGCCCAGTCTGTCTGGCCATTGGAGAAGCATCTTGTGTAAATAAAAAGAGAAAGTTGTGTTGATGCATCTTGGTCTACACTGTCTGAAGCCAACTGATAAGGAATGGATGACCTTGTTGGATTTGCAACATTAAATTCATGGACAAACGAGGTCCTGGCAGAAGCAATGGCTACAGGGTTAGCTATCACATTGTTGAAAATAGCTTGGTTTAGTGCATTCCATTATTTCCACATGTGCACAAAACAATTGAGCACCAAGTTTATCCTTACAAATGAGCCATTTAAGAATCCAACAATTTAACTCAACATTGTTTGGGACATGTGATCCAAGTTGTAACGCAAACAAAACCAGCTTAATCGCATTACACTACATAAGCAAGTGTTGTATTGTCTCATTAGCTTCATGAAAAAGAAGACATATAGAATCAACAGATATCCTTTTCTTCAACGATTGCTCTTGAAGGTAATATTGCCTCTTGTGAAAGAGGATAAAGATCAAAGAGACATCTTATTTGTGTTATGGAACTTTCAAATATTAAAGAATATTAATTTTATAATATTCAGGGGGAGTCTTTAGAAAAAAATTATTGAAATATTTTCAAGTATGTTAAAATGTTTGCATATGTTTGTTTTTGTTATCCTTATCCATATCTTGATTACAATATTGACTGAAATGATTATTGATCGTCATACATGTTATGTTCCTTGATGTTAAATTTGAACTTGCAAGTTTGATATATGAATTCATTGATCAACCACGTGATTTCTATGAGAAGTATACTCATGTTATTACTCCCTACATTTTTTACTTCAACTTTTATTCTCCAACCTTTTTGATAGATGTCAAAAGGGAGAGAGAAATATATGAGGGATATAAGATGAAAATAATTAATGAAGAATATTAAGGATTAAACTCTTGCATATGCTTAGGGGGAGTTTAATTACAATAATAAGAATTAAACTCTTGCATTTGTTTAGGGGGAGTTTATTTAGATATCTATGAACATTCTTGCATTTTATTTATATTCATTCATAAAACTAATTTTATTGAAAAGGTTTGTCATCATAAAAAAGGAGGAGATTGTTGAGGTAAAAACTTTTTTGATATATGTTTTAATGATAACAAATCTTATGAAATAAATTATTAAATTTTATGAATGGTGATCTCCGAATGATTCCACTTGAGTTTTGTTTAAGGAACATGAATTGAATAAGTGATCAAACAAGAAGTCATTCACTTCATCAAAGTGCATAAGTATCCACTCAATAATGAAATAATCTCAAAAGGATTGTATCATATATCAATCATTTAAGAGAATGATTATTACATCTTCAAGATAACCTCTTCATGAAGAAGGTGATCAAATACAACAATCAATTATCACACTATGCTATAAATCTGAAGCAAGATCATTTGAAAGAGGCAAAATCAAATATGAGGAACAAAGAATGTTCTGGTTATTAAACAGAAAGAAAAAAAACAGTCTAAAAAACAAAGATAATTTTGGACAGCAGTCTAAAAAACTAAGAATGTTTTGGTTTTGACAACATTAATCAAAGAACATTCTGGTTTACAACGATTGATCTGGACTACAAAAATACATCAATCTATATTTCAAATCACCAATATTCATTACAAATGAACATAATTATATACTCAATGTCATTTTGGACATATTCTTTTCATAAGATCAACAAAAAAGCAAAGCAATGCATCAAGAATAAAAAGTAAGAATAGTCTCCAAATTGATGAGCTATGAGCAAGGACATCCATGAAAGCAAGGACAATGTTGTCACACCTTTTTGCAGAAAGCACATCATGTTTCTAAGCAGATGACTGGCACACAACAACTGTCAAAATTCAGCACTCACAAAACAAAAACGAAGAATGTTCTTGTTTTACAAAAGAACGGTCTGGTTATTTTCTTTTAAAGGGAGAATTAAAACAAAGCATTTTACACAGTCGAAACCATAATTTAATGAGTATCAAGACTGCTCAAATCAATGGTGAAACCCAGAACTCGAGCTGAATGCCCAAAGGAGGAAAACAACCTCAAGATTGATCTTCAAATTGATGAGTTGTAAGCAAGGACACAAGTACATTGTAACACCCCGTTTTTCAAAGCGAGGGTGTATTTTTTTTTCAAAAGAAATTAAAATAAAACAGAGAAATAAATAAGGTAACACCTTTGGATAAGTAATTAAGTCATTATAATTTTCAAGCAGCGGAAAAGCTCTCAAACCATGAATTCAAAATATTAACATAACAAAAGTGGTACAGTCTTCCAGTTTAAAAATAAACGCAACCCAAAAGAAAGACGTCCGTTCCCTCTGTGTCAACCTAGTCTGATCATTTTACAAAACAACTAAACACCCTGAGTGATCTCCACGCGCCCCGTGAGATCCTCCTAACGTAGCTGCAGTCAAGCGTTCCCATCCCCATTCCCGTCCGTAGGGTACGAACCGGTAGGATCGTCCTGACTCTCATCTGAGGGCAAAGCCCAGATTTCCACAATAATTGTAAAGGTCACCAACCGAAAATAACAGTTAACACATAACATTTAAGTTTTAAATGCACAAAATAACCTTTCAACTAAGCATGCACCTTAAAAGGATTTTCCATATGCTAAAAGTTCATATAATGCTTGCCAATTAACAATGAACTCAAAATGAAGTTCTCAAACCATCAAGTAATACATAACTGACCAAAGCATTGATAAATCAATTGAGAAATCGATTATCTAACTCAAAATAAGGACTTTTGCTGAGCCAATCGATTGCCAAATCGATTTGGTCAGTTCTGCTGAGTTTCTGCATGACCAAATCGATTTCTAAGTCGATTTTGTCAGTTCTGATGAGTCCCTGGGTTGCCAAATCGATTTCCAAATCGATTTCGGCAGTTTTGCTGAGTTCCTGCCTCTCTGCCAATCGATTTCCAAATCGATTTCTTAAAAGATTTTGAAAGATATATTTATACAATCGATTGGCAAATCGATTAGGTCAAAATGGTGAACTTCCTGCAACTCATCCAATCGATTGGGAAATCGATTTCCCTGATCGTTTTTCCAAAAATTCATGCATTTACTCAAGTCATTCCTAATCAAGTTCACAACCTAACACTTAGCAATTCCTACACGATTACCACGGCAATTGGGATCTCGATAACCATCATACTTACACACAACAATCAACACATAACACTTAGCATTTTCAACGCAATTACCACAACGACTCAAATTCAAATCACTCAATCATAAAACTCAAATCAA
>NC_021163.2:7467290-7512564 GCF_000331145.2 Cicer arietinum
GTGAATCTTTTCCTTTTCCTTCCTTCTAATTTCCTTTCTTTCTATTCTCTCCAAACAAACATATATACATATATATATATATATATCTTAATTGTAACTTAACAAATATTTTCATATTCATTAAAATTACCATTTCACCCGTAACGCATAAAATTCTTCGTAAAAGATTCACCGCATTTAATTCAATTTATTTATCGACGAGTAATTCTAATCGGCATCAAAGTAACTTTTTGATCATATAAACTCCAAAATATTATTAACTTTGGCTAAAAAGCCTCCGAGCCAAAATCCAAAATACATAAAAATACATAAAGTGTACTTTAAAATTATGGGTCTTACATACATTGTACTTACAATATTATTTAGAAAACTCTCCATAATTCTGAAATGAAAACAATATCAAAATTGACATTTGACAAGTCACTCACTCACTCATGTTTCCCATTAAGCCCAAAAGCAAGAACGTTATCCGATTGTCAAGAACGTTCTAGACAAAAAATAAACACATGCTTAATTTATTTAAAATAAATCTAACACTTGAGAAGTATGTCCAACGACTATATTCATTTTAAAGTGAATATCAAAGCCTTTTAACATCTATAAATTGAAGATCAATTGGAAGATGAAGGCAAAAGTTCAATCTACAAATCTACTAACACTTGTTCAAGTAAAAACAAGTCAAAAACTCTTCAAACAAACTTCAGATTTCTTCACGGTGTCTTTGAATATATTGGATTTCTCTTTTCATTTATCTCAAACAATTGTTGAGAAGTTTCAAAATCCCAAACACTTTTATCATACATATCATTTGTAACTCAAGTCTATCTTTTATGTAAGATTGAGTGTGTTTGTAAAAATCCTTTCAAGATTGAAAAGTGATTGTAAAAATCATTTCTAGGTTGAAAGGTGAATATTTTAATTGATCAAGGTGTGACCAAGAGAAAAGATGTGAAGAAGAACATTATTGGTTCTGAAGCACATATTGAAAATCTCACGTTGTAATAACTGAACGTAATCCAATTTGGGTGAACCAGGATATATCTCTTCCATCATCTCTATTTATTTCTACTCATTTGATTATCAAATTAAATAGATAAGTTAAAGTGTGTGTTTTTCACTAACCAAGAAAGTTATCCGTTTTCAGTTTTCATAACCAAGATCAATCTTGAGTTAAATACTTTAAGTTTTAACAAGAAATTTTAAAAATGTGAATTTACAATTCAAACTCCCTTTCTTGTAAATTGACATTGCTACTTCAGAAAATATAATGTAGTATAGTATATGATATAACTATATTTATTACTCAAGAATCGTATAAGGTTAACTAAACAAATATAAATTACAAGTATTATGTCAATAATCAAACAATTGTGTTAATGAAATTCATTGTTTATAATTATGAGTTATTAAACAAAATATCTCATCTTATACTTACTTCTGGAGTTAAGGATTTCACCATTAAACGAGTTAGGTTTAGTATAAGAAACATCATAATGCATAAAGAGAGACACTCCTTACCATACAAGTTGGTTTTGTAAGGAGTTGGACTCTATAAAAAAAAACTAAGAAATATATATTATGATTAACAATAGAAAAAACTTATAATATATTATTTCATTATTTCTATTCTTTGATTTATAAAAATTTCAAAGAGAAACATATTTATCATTTTACACATTAAGAGGATGATCAAACTGTCTCTTTCTTACATCACTAATACGATTCCATTTATAGCAATCTGAAGAATCTTTCATAATCTTACATGGTCCTTCTGCTGTTACTATCCAATGACATTGTTTTGGGCAATCGAGCTCATCTCGAGGTTGAATATATATGTCAAAGTAATGAAATCCTTTAATCCATGAAAAATTACAAAAATATAAGGTTGATTCTAAACCAAATGATGATGGCCTAAAAGTGAAGCTGTATGTTTGTTGTGGAAGTAATACTCTGTACCCAAAATTATAATTTTTGTCTTTACAATCAACTCCAACTTGAAAATCAGATATGTTGTTTTGAATGAACACAGTTACTTTGTCGGCGATGAGAAAACTTTCACCATTCTTAAACTGTAAAACAACAAGAATTGTTAGTAATATAGAAATTAGTAAAACAAATTTTGAAGAAATGGTAACCATCTTGCTTGCTAACTAGATAAATTGATACAATGATCTTGAAATCTATGGTCAATTTCTTGTTATATATAGCGTCGAACCAAAGGAAGGGGGACACTTTTTTCTCCACAATTACAAATAGTATTTAATTAATTATGTGGTCATACAAGAGTGTAATAAATGCAAAGATGAATATTGGTCCACTATTTCTTTTATTACTTTGTATAATCAACGTAGTATGAAATATTTTTAATTCTTAACATTTTCTGGTTTTCTCATAAAAGACATCCTGGTTGTAGTTTTTTTAGTATCACATAATTTTAATTGTCTATCATTACTATATTTTAGAATAGAATTTTGCACATTAAATATTTTAAATTATTACTACAATAAATTTTATTTTTTAAAAACAATTTTGTTTTTGTTTTTGTTTTTTTATTCTAAAGAAACTAAAGGAAAAAAACAAATACATAAAAAAAATATTCTAAACTTGAATGTACCTTATAATATTTGAAAGTCTTTTCAGTTATTATATGTCTTATTCTTACGAGACAAAGTCTACTAAACAAATCTTGAATATGCTGGTTTGAGAGTATAAATTTTGTTAATACCACTAGAGAAAAATGAATATAAATCTTTTGTAAATATAAACTAAACCTTAAAATATTCTATACCTTAAATTAAAATACCATATCTTTAAAACACCACGAGTTGTTCTAAAATTTTTATCATAAAAATGAAATAAGTGGGACACTTTTTTTCACAATTACAAATATTACTTAATTAATCATGTAGCTATATAAAGAGTTTAATAAATTCAAAGAAGAGTATTCTATCGCTATCTTTTTTCTATGAAATGTATCAGTATTTATTTATTTTCTGAACAAATGTATCAGTGTTTATTGTTTGTATAGTCAACGTAATATTGAATATTTTTTATAGTTTTTTTTTAGTACCAAATAGTTTTATTTATCCATTAATATACTGTATTTTAATATAGTATATTTTGTGTCTTAAATATTTTAAATTGTTATTACATTTACTTTAAGGTAAATTCTCAAATACCCATCATGAATTTAGTTGGATATTAACATGCGTAAAACGAAATTACTAAAAGTTAAATTATTTAAAAAGTTTAATTAAATATAAAATAATTACAAAAAATTTGGTGAAATGCTAACTGTCATAAATTTATTATTATTAAATAAATGTAACAGTCATAAATTAATAAATAAAGATAACAGTCATAAATTAATTATTATTAATAAATTAATAAAAATGTAATGGTTATAAATTTATTATTATTAAATTATTAAAGTACCGTTTCTTGCTGACAAACAGTTTGACACAACTCCTCCAATAAACTCATCAAAAACTGAATAGAGATGCTCTTATTTAGCCTATATGTAAACATGCTTAGAATGCTTAGAGCATCGGTTTATTAAATAGGGCGTGTCATATTGTACACTAACGGTCATAAATTTATTATTATTAATAAATGAATAAAAATGTAAAAGTTATAAATTTATTACTATTAAATTATGAAAGTATTATAATTGTTTTACGTAACCGTATAGCAAAATATGCTCGTCTGCCAAAGTTACGTAAGAGCATCTCCAACGGTAGCCAAATGCGTTCGTCCAGGTTCGTCTTCCAGCGTATAGTCACGTAAAATTCAGTTTTTGTCAAGTTCACTTTAGAGTTGTATCAAATTGTCTTCACATTCTCTCAAGAAGGAACGATACTTTTATATTTTAATAATAATAAATTTGTAATTGTTACCTTTTTTATTAATTTATTAATAATAATAATAAATTTATCCTTTTTTTATTAATTTATGACCGTTAACTTCTTTTTAATTTATTAATAATAATAATTTTATTATTTACTTTATCATTTTTAATTATTTATGTCGCGTATTTAATATTTAATTTTTATTATTGTTATAAAAATTTAAGTTCATTTTAATTTTAAATTAAAATAATGTATAATAATATTAATTGAAATGTTTAAACTAATATTTTAAGTTATAATAAAATTGGTTTATTAAATTAAATATAAATAAGAGCGATGAACCCAACATGGGTTTATTAAATAATGTATACATTAGTATTTAATTTTATTACAACTTAAAATATTAATTTAAATATTTCAATTAATATTATTATACATTATTTTAATTTAAATTTAAAATAAAATTGAGCTTAAATTTTTATAACAATAATAAAAATTAAATGTTAAATACATTGCATAAATAATTAAAAATGATAAAAATAAATTACAAAAAAAGGTAACGGTCATAAATTTATTATTATTAATAAATTAATAAAAAAAGATAATAGTCATAGATTTATTATTGTAAATTATGAAAGTAGTGTTACTTCGTGAGATAACCGTAATGACATCTTGACACAAATGTGAAATTGCCAAAATTGTACATTTTAGGTAACTACGTGTTAGCGGACGTATTTGGCAACCATAGTAGAGATGCTCTAAAATTCATACAGTTTTTAATTTTTACTTTAAGATGATGTGACACAATCGATGCTATTAATAAACTCACGTTAAATTCACCGTTGGAAATTCTCATAGTCACCTGATTATTTTCAAGTATCTACATACTATAAATAAACTTATGGATATTAAAAACTGTAATATTTTCATACACATTAATGTCCAGATCACTATATAGTTAAGTACATGAATTGTCATTGAATGCACGATTTTGATTCCACACTTAAAAATAATCAAAATTTAAATCATTTTTGAATTTATGAATGCATAGTACTAGAGGAATTAACTCATTACCAATATGCAACATACGTTGAAGTTGCTTGAAATTGATAAATATGTTTGTTGAAGTAAGACTTATGAAGACTTCAACGTTGTAGGGACATGTTTTGGACGCAGTCAGATTTCATAACTTTGTTGAACATGTTCCCTTTTGTATTGATAATGGATAATTTCTATAAAACCAACAAGTATATGTTACCATTGTTTGAAATTGTTGGTGTAACTTCAATTGAGTCGACATTCAACGTTGCATTTGTTTATATGAATTGTGAGCGTCAATAAAACTTTTGTTGTGTATTGTAGAATTTAAAAGAGTTGTTTGTTTTTTTCTATCTCTATTTAAAAACCAAAAAAAAAGTAAAAAAAGAATACAGAAAACATGTTGGCGAGCTGACAAAGTATCATGTGTCACTGAGACACATCTTGTCATCTTTGAGAGATTGATATAAGGAGAACATGAATAATATCTTTCAAATTTATAAGCGACGAACCACATACGAGAAAAATTTGAAAGGACTCGTTACTGATATGCAACATTTGTTGAAGTTACTTGAAGTTGACAAGTATGCTTGTTGGAGTAGGACTATGGAGACTCCAACGTTGTGAGGAACATGTTTTGGACACATCCAGATTCTATAACGTTTTTGAACATGTTCATTCTTGTATTGATCATGGATACCTATAAAACCAATAAGTATAGGTTACAATTGTTTGAAATTGTCGGAGTAACTTCAACTGGGTTGACATTCAACGTTGCATTTGTTTATATGGACTGTGAGTGTTAATAAAACTTTTGTTGACATTGTAGAATTTAAAAGAGTTGTTTGTGTTTTCCATTTCTATTTCAAAAAAAAAAAGTAAAAAAAATTCCAAGAAACATGTTGATGAGCTGACGAAGTATCATGTTGCACCGAGACACATCTTGTCATCTTTGAGTGATCGATATAAGGAGAACATGACTAATATCTCTCAAATTTTTAAGTGACGAACTACATACAGGAAAAATTTGAAATGACTCATTATTGATATGCAACATTTGTTGAAATTACTTGAAGTTGACAAGTATGCTTGTTGGAGTAGGACCTATGAAGATTCCAACGCTGTGAGAGACATGTTTTGAACGCATCTAAATTCCATAACTTTGTTGAACAAATTATCTCTTGTATTGATCATGGATAACACCTATAAAACCAACAAGTATAGGTTACACATGTTTGAAATTGTTAGTGTAACTTCAATTGAGTTGACATTCAATGTTGCATTTGCTTATATGAATTGAGCGTCAATAAAACGTTTGTTGGGCATTGTAGAATTTAAAAGAGTTGTTTGTTTTTTCCATCTCTATTTTTTTTAAAAGTAATAAAATTTCAGGAAAAAAAGATTACGTACCGAAAATTTCAACTTAATTTGAAATTTTCGATAGAATAAAATTAACTACAAAAAATTTAAAGGCACAAATTTCTAGTAGAATAAAAATAATTATTGAAAATTTGAAGGCACAAAATTTCCAGTAGTATAAATTGTGTACCAGAAATTTTTCGGTAAACAATTCATTCTATTGAAAATTTCACGCATTGAAATTTCTAATATACAAATTATTAACTTTTTTTACGTTTGATTAAATAAAAATGAAAATATCAAAATTGATTTTTTTTTATATTTTTTGAAACATAAGTTTAATTGTGAGTTATAAAATTGTGGCCTAATAGAAATATATATAGGCTGGCCCAACTTATTTTTAGAAAAATTGAGTCAACAAAATAGGTTGACAAACCAATTTGACATGATAACTGTAATATAAAAGAATTTTGCCATGTAACACTATGTTACTTAGCATAGTTAAAATATTTATATTTAATTTATTTTTTAGTTAATATTTTATAATAATCATTATTAAAACATATTTTAGTTTTATGCAAAGCAAGAGTTGTAACATACATGAACATATATCTTTATTGTATGTAGGTGAATACATTAAAACATTAATAACTTAAAATATGTCCACAAATTTAAAATTTTATGAAAATAAATATCAATAATAAAAATAGTTACATTGTAATTTATATTTGTTTAGGGTAGATAAAGAAACACTTATCAAAGCAGTTGAACAGACAAATGAAGAAAGTTGGAAGATTCATTGGATGAGTTGGGGGAAAAATGTCCAGAGCCAAGAACTGAGGATTATGAGATTCAGAGGTTTCACTATGTTCAACAAGGTTTTTCTAGTAAACATTGTTGGAGACTAGTCACTCGTGGAAGTTCTCTTCTAGAAAATATTATAAAAAGCATATATTATCCCAATGGCTCGTTTATGGATGCAACAGTGGACCACTAACCAGGCAATATGCTTATAGAAGCATCATTAGTGCTAGGCAATGACAGACTGGGCTGGGTTGCTAGCCATTTTGTTTTGCACTAAATGGTTGGAATACTTTGTTGTTGAACCAGTTTTAGTTGAAGCTCTTGTGGAACTTGAACTTATAAATTATTAACTACAATCAATACCAATAATAATAACAATAAAACAGAAAAATTTATAAATCAGATACTGTAAATTTTAATTTGGAAAATCTTTCAAAGCAAGCATAAAAAACACCAATGTCCCAATAAAAAAATAATAACTCTAGATAAAATAATATGTACAATTAAAAGTTTTTCTAGTAATTCTAGAGAACCAAAATCATCACCCAATGATAAAAATCATTGTGTAGCAAACGTAAGTTAGAAGTTTCTTATTATTTAGAAAAGTAATGGTTACCAACATATAAGTGAGAGGATCTATAAACTCATTGCCTTAAGGTTTTAGGTTAAGACGTAGTGTCTAACTCAGTTGTTTTGTTCTTCTTGGACCAATATGGATGACCCCTCACCCCAACAGTGTTATTATAGTCGATGGTTACTAAATGGGCTGAATCCTTGAGGGAAGGATCATTGTATAACAAGTGTAAATTAGAAGTCTCACATTGCTTAGAAAAATTATCTAACACGACGTTTTAGAATTTTAATTCTCATGTCAATGAATTTTAATTCTATTTTGATATCTAACACGACATTTTTTAAAATCAAGTGTTATATAATATTCTATTTTAATTCTATTTTAATTCTATTTTATTATATTAACACGTTTAATTATGTAAAAAATTTATTAAGGTCATCATGTTAAAATTACAAAAAAAATCTTCCTAAATTTATGATTTAACATAAAATACAAAACTTAATATTATCATAATAATAGTAGTAACAAATTTATTGATATTTCATTAAGTATGTCGTATTGGTGGACTTAAAAGGTTTTTCTAGTATCTAGTAACTGATTTTTTTAACTAAACAGATTTTTCTTTTAAATATTAATTTTCACTACATAAAATAAGTTTGTGTTTGATATAGATCTGTCGTAGACAACCTTTTTTGTCGGTCAATATGTCTTATTTCCACCTCTAAAGACAAGCGATGTTTGTTGCTCATAATCTTACAAAGACGTCACAATAGTATGCTAACTCAAACATTTTTTTTATTTTAGTCCACCTTGTAACTTTGTACTGAAACTATTATTTTCACTTAAATGAGATGATTTTATTGATATAAAAAATTATATAACAATCTTTATGCACTATTTTTTTTATCGACACGCTAATTTAAACATTAGCTGTAGTATATAGAACAGAATAGATTTTATCAAATAAATTTCTCCCATATTTTAGAGTTTAGTTGGATCTATACCCAATAATTAATCGTATGAAGTCGTATAATTATTTTAAATTTGATTAAATACAGAATATCCAACGAAATTTATGATGGGTATTTAAGAATTTACCTTAAAGTAAATGTAATAACAATTTAAAATATTTAAGACACAAAATACTATATTAAAATACAGTATTAATGAATAAATATAACTATTTGGTACTAAAAAAAAATTCAATATTACGTTGACTATACAAACAATAAAAACTGATACATTTTTTCAGAAAATAGATAAACAAATAAATAAATACTGATACATTTCATAAAAAAAGAATTGCGATAGATTATTCTTCTTTGAATTTATTCAGCTCTTTATATGGCTACATGATTAATTAAATAATATTTGTAACGTGAAAGAAGTGTACCCCTTATTTATTTTTCTATGATAAATATTTTAGGACAACATGTAGTGTTTTAAAAAATGTGGTATTTTAATTTAAGGTATAGAATATTTTAATGTTCATCATACATTTATAAAGAGATTTATATTTATTTTATTTTAATATTAATAAAATTTATACTTTCAACTAGCATATTCAAGATTTTTCTAGAAGACTTAAGGCTTGCAAATATTATGACGTAGATTCAAATTCAGAATATATTTTTTTTTGTACTTGTTTATCATTAATTTCTTTAGAATAAAAAAAATAGAATAGAATTGTTTTTCAAAAATAAAAATTCATTGTTGTAATAATTTAAAATATTTAATGTACAAATTTCTATATTAAAATATAGTAATAATAGACAATTAAAATTATGTGATACTAAAAAACCTACAACCATAATGTTTTTTATGAGAAAACCATAAAATATTAAGAATTAAAAATATTTCATACTACGTTGACTATACAAAGTAATAAAAGAAATAGTGGTCCAATATTCTTCTTTGCATTTATTACACTATGACTACATAAATAATTAAATAATATTTATAATTATGGAGGGAAAATTGTCCCCCTTCCTTTGGTTCGACACTATATATAACAAGAAATTGAGCATAGATTTCAACATCATTGTATCAATTTATCTAGTGAGCAAGCAAGATGGTTACCATTTCTTCAAAATTTGTTTTACTAATTTCTATATTACTAACAATTCTTGTTGTTTTACAGTTTAAGAATGGTGAAAGTTTTCTCATCGCCGACAAAGTAACTGTGTTTGTTAAGAACAATATATCTGATTTTCAAGTTGGAGTTGATTGTAAAGACAAAAATTATGATTTTGGATATCGAGTATTACTTCCACATCAAACATACACCTTCACTTTTAGGCCATCATCATTTGGGTTAGAAGCAACCTTATATTTTTGTAGTTTTTCATGGATTGAAGGATTTCATTACTTTGACATATATATTCAAGCTCGAGATGAGCTCGATTGCCCAAAACAATGTTATTGGGTAGTAACAGCAGAAGGACCATGTAAGGTTATAAAAGATTCTTTAGATTGCTATAAATGGAATCGTAAAAGTGAGCTAAGAGGGAGACAACTTGGTCATACTCTTAATGTGTAAAGTGACAAATATGTTTCTCTTTGAAATTTATATAAATCAAAGAATAAAAGTAATGAAATGATATATTATAAGTTTTTTCTATAGTTAATCATCATATATATTTCTTAGTTTTTTTTTATTTTATTTATGGCGTCTAACTCCTTTAAAACCAGCTTGTATGGTTAGAAGTGTCTCTCGTTATGCACTATAATGTTTCTTATACTAAACCTAACTCGTTTAATGGTAAAATATATATATATCAATTCCATAAGTAAGTATAAGATGAGATATTTTGTTTAATAACTCATTATTATAAACAATGAATTTCATTAATACAACGGTTGATTATTGACATAATATATTAATTATCAAGAAAACAAAGTTTTATGTCAATCTAAAATTCGTAGTTGTAACTATGTAATTTAATCGTCGATATTTGCTTATGGTTTTTTTAAAGATTTATTGTATATCCATTTGAAATTATTTAATAAAGTATCAAATAGTTTTAAAATTTTATAATTTTTTTTATAGTTGATTTACTCAATAAGAATTTTTTATTTGAGGGTTGCATGAATATAATTCATTGTTTATAGTGAAGTAATTTGTCCTTAAATCCTAGCTCAATTGACAAATTATGATATTATTAGATTGAACGTCTTATCCCTGATTCGAACTCAAGACCTCATAGTTACGTGTGAGTTTATGATACACTACAAAAAAAATTGACTTCTATTAACAAACAAAATTTGTCACTAGAAGTAGCATGTCGTAGGTAAAGGTCAAGAATATTTTGTGTAACGCTCAAATCTACCGTTAACTTTAAGGGGATCTCGCCATATTGTTGGGTTGTCAGTGCATGTTTTGAGGATGACACTACATATTTTTTATTTCTAGTTGATACGATGATTGTCACTAATAATTAGGTAAATTAGATAAAAGATTCTTCATATTGCTATAAATTGAATGGTCATAGTGACGTAGGAGAGAGATAACTTAGTCATACTCTTAATGTGTAAAATAATAAATATGTTTCTCTTTGAAATTTATATAAATCAAAGAATAAAAGTAATGAAATAATATATTATAAGTTTTTTCTATAGTTAATCATCATATATATTTCTTAGTATTTTTTTTATAGAGTCCAACTCTTTTAAAACCAACTTGTATGATGAAGAGTGTCTCTCGTTTTGCACTATAATGTTTCTTATATTAAACCTAACTCGTTTAATGGTGAAATATATATATATATATATTAAAAATTAGAATTCGTTGACTTCAAAAATAAATATAAGACGATATATTTTGTTTAATAATTCATAATTATAAACAATGAATTTCATTAACATAACCGTTGATTATTGCCATATTATATTGTAATTTATATTTGTTTACTTAACCTTATACGAAGCCTGAGTAATAAGTGATCAATTTATATCATATACTAATACTACATTATATTTATATATGAAACATCTATGGGGTATCACCTTAGTATTAAAAAATTAACTCTATGACTTTAAGGGAAGAAGTTATAATCATATCATTAATGGATGGAAGGAGTGATGTCTATCACGAGCAGGTAAAGAAGTACTCATCAAAGCAGTTGAACAGAAAATCATATACCCAATTGTTACCAAATATCAAATGAAGAAAGTGGGAAGATTCATTGGATGAGTTGACGAAAAATGTCCAGAGCCAAGAACCGAGGAGGATGGGATTCAAAGGTTTCACTATGTTCAACAAGGTTTTTATGGTAAACATTGTTGGAGACTAGTAACTGGTGGAAGTTTTCTTCTATAAAATATTCTTAAATAACACTTATTTATATAGTGTGTAATGCGATTAAATTGGTTTTGTTTGCGTTACAACTTGGATCACATGTCCCAGACAATGTTGGATTCTTATTTTGATGCATCCCTATACTATTATTGTAAAGCCTTTTCAAAGATTTGGTGCATAAGTTCTATGATTTATTTACAATACACAATAAATTTTGCTAAAATCAATTTCCATGATTGCACTTTTATGATATTAACCATATCAGTAACATTACTTACATTACCTTTGAAAATGACCTTATTTCTATCTAGCCACACAGTATACACCACCTGCAAAACGGGGCGTTAGTTTTCCGGAGTTTACTCCACGCGACAATAAATTCTGCAAATAAAATTTTTGTCACAAAGTTTTGATCTGACAACCACTTATTTGTGATTCACTTCCACTAGTTTCTTTTCTTATCTCTTTTTTTTCTTACAAAACATTGTTCTGTACTTTGATTTTGGGCCAACCTTTCTTTTTCTTCTCTTTTTTCTTATAAAATTTTATCCTTTATAAATGCCAAATATGTTTTTTATTTTCTTTTTTTACTATTTTATCAACTATCAAATAATTCAATGTTTTTCTTATGCATAAAAGATTTTTAGAAATTACCGCTACTTTTTATAAAATTTTCTGTACAGAAGGTTAAAAAAGTGTCTACTAGAATTTTTTTAAAAAGTTTTTTAGTACAGAAAGTAAAAAGGTTGTGTTCAATAAACTCATGTATAAAAAAATTAATAAAAAAGTTTTCTTGTACACATCTTTTAAAAAAAATGAGTTAAATAAATAATAAAGTAATAAAAAATGAAAATTAAATAGAACTTCCAGAAAATTTGTGGGTTGAAGTTTTCCGGTAACTTCCGGAACTGTCAAAAAAAAGTTTCTGGTATTGTATATATTCCGGAAAGGTTGAAATAAGTTTTTCAGTACTTCTGGAAAAAAATTACTCACTTTTGTATAGGTAAAATCAAATGATGAAATAGTGAAAATGAAACTTTTAATATTTATATAAGAACATTTATGTTTTTTCCTTTTGTTTGTGGGGGTACAGGGATGATTTGGGAGGTACGTAATAAAATTTTCTTCTTCTTACCTACACCTCCCATTTCAGACTTACAAAAAAGTTTTGCCTGTTCAGGCCCACACTCGTTCTGGTTAGACATTTCGTGATTGGGCATACCACCCATTTCCTTTGGCCCAGTTGGTTCCTAACAACACTTCTGTTTGAATTTGTTTTGGTAATGAAAATAAAGTCAACATTATTCATGATATAGACTTTTTTTTATATTTAAAGGTATCCCATATTTTAATGATGTAGAAAATTTAAAGTTATGTAATATTATGCTCGATATTATTATTTTTTAAATTTAATAGTATTATGTTATATTTAAGTGTGGAAAATTTATTGTCATTTATCACCTATTTAAATTATGATATAGAAATTTACGATTACAAAGATATCAGTTTATTTGGTAAACAAATATATCATTTTGTACCATCATATAAATGAATTAAATGTGAGTCAAATAGTTAAATACTGTCGAAAATTTATATTCCCTTCAGTCAATCAATTATGATATTGCATTATGGTCTTGATTTGAAAAAGTGGTATTGGTATTGTTGTTGCCTTTTGTGTTTAGCTGACCTTATTTATTTGATTTTGAACTGATTTATTTGTTTAATATTTATATGATATTCCATTTTTTTTTTACTCAATATTCTATTTTTGTTAGATTTGAAAAGTTGACATCAATTATTTATATTTGAAAACATATCAGGTGAATTAATGATATTAATCCAGAATTATCCTTGAAGAGAGCTTCAAAAAACACCCTACTCCAAAAGAACTTCTACTGCTTAAGGAACCTTGATTTTCCTTGATCCTAGAAAAAATAAAAAAGGTACATAGTTGAAGGTGATGAGATAGTAGATGCACATTTGATCATCAACTGATATACTCAACAATAAAGCTTATATTTTTATTTGCAATCAGATTCACCACCAAATTATAAGCTAAAATAAAATAAAATTGTCATTATACTAATTGGGTTGAAAACAAAAACTATTTTGGCAATACTATCTATCTAATCAAAACCCAAACACATGAAAATAATACATGAGTAGAGGCGTGTGGAGTGAATCTGACTAAGAGCTTTCCTCTTGCGATTAAAATTTGAAACTTTATCTCTAGTTATGGAATTCCCTTCATCCTCATCCTTGAAATCCAACTTATTCATAAATCTAAAATTAAACCATTGCAAAAATGTGTAGTTGAACGATCAAAATAAGTTATATTCAAAATGTTAAAAAAAATAATAAAAAACTAAACCTGCGAGATACAAAGAGATAGAAACCAAAAGGATCTAGACCTTTGTTAGATTCATCCATAAGCTGTGGTATACAAAATGAATTATGTGTACAAATGTTAGAGAGAAAGTATTGATAGAGCGAAAATACTAAGCTTACATAGATTGAGTCGTGATCTAAAAAAATAACAATAAAATAAAGACAAAATAGAAAAATGATATATTCAGATTACTCATTATATCTTAAATTATTTTAAGAACACGTGATTATTTTCTTTTATTACTGATTTATTATCTATAAAAAATTTACCAATCAAACCACTAACTACTGGAAATTAAATTTTTGGTATTTATTTTTAAAAATCAAAAATTTCTTTTTTGAAATTTTCAGAAATTTTAACCGTAAATTTGAAATTTTCAGAAGTTTCAACTGTAAATTTGAAATTTTTTATATTAAAAAATAACTACTGAAATTGTTATTGAAATTCTCGATAAGAGAATTTCAAGAAAAAAAAATGTCTTTTTTTAGAAATTTCAGAATATCTGTTTTTTTTTTTATATTTTTACTGTGTACTTAAGGGTATTTTCGTAAGTTCAAGAATAAATTTTTTAAATGAGGGGTATAAATTCAATTGTAGGGGTATAAAATTCAATTTTCTAAGTGAAAATGATATGGGTTTAAGAGGCTCAATTCAAATATATTACAGGACAATCACTAAGCAAGTCCATTTCAAATGAATTTAATAGGCCCAATTGTGAAGTCTCAACAAAGTTACAGGATTCTACAGTGTACTCCACATATGTACTTATCACCCCCTCAATATACATGAAAATACAATTTTATCATTTTAATCATTTATAATATGTTTCAAAATTGATAGCTTCAGAAGTTTTAAATTTTCAAAACTTTCTAAAGTTTTAAATTTTCGAAATAAGGATTACATTTCAAAAGTTTCCAAATCTGAAAAGTTTCGAAAGTTTCTAAATCTAAAAAGTTCCAAAACTTTCTAAATATAGAAAGATTCGAAATTTGCCTACTTCGAAAGTTTTGAATTGTACGAAAGTTTCGAAAATTCTAGAAATTTTATGTTTTGGAACTTTGAAATTTTCGAATGTCACTTACTTTTGATTTAGAAGATTTTGAAAGTTTCGAAGGTTAAGATAATATTTCTAAAATTTCGAAAGAGGGAGTGAAAAAATGAGAAGTGAAAAAAGTTGAATGTTTTATAGATGATTAAAAGGACAAAATTGTATTTTCACATTAATTGGGTATGGCAAGTTTAAGTATGAAGTGAAATGAATGATAGAATTCTCACAAAGTTAATATCAAAAATGCTAAATATTGTACCCAATTTTATCCTAACCTATTAGTTGAACTCATATTTACGTATAAGGACGCAATACCATTTATACAGCACAAAAAATATTAACAAACCGAAATAAAAACAAATAAATAAAAATAAGGAAAATTATCTTTAATTTTTTAGTTGCGTTTAATTTTCGTTTAATTCTTTAAATTTAATCTTTTTTAATTTGATTAGTTAAATTACATTCATTTATCAATCTTTAAGATATATCAATTTATGCAAAATCTGATTGAAATATCGAAACAAATTAATTAAATTATGTAATAAATTTTTATAAATTTATTTTTAAAATTATATATATATTTAAATTATTATAAAAATAATTTAAATAAAATAGATATTTTTAAAATTAAATAAATAAATATTTTTTGAATGATTAATATAAAAGAGATATTGATACAACTTTCAATAGTTTCAAATAATCACATTGCAAACATAATGTGAGAACCAACTTAATATAAAATAAACTAAAACATCATAAGCCAAAAATATGAGACGGAGCAACACAACACAAGGTAGCGCCACACACAGCAAACAAAGGAGAGATATTTGAGAGAGGGGTTTGAAAAGTGTAGGGTCATAGAAAAAACAGAGGGACGTTAAACCATCACCACACTTCAATCTTCAAACTTAATAAATCCATCAAAAAAACTTTCATTAGGCATCAAACTACCTTCATCATTTTGATCCTAAAAAACTAGAAAGCAACCATCATCAGAAGAAAGTAGATGAAAAGAATTAAAAGAAAGGAAAAAAAATATGTAACCTCCACCTCTCTCTCAAGCATAACCTCTCCCACCTCAGGGTTTCTCTTGTTTTTTTTTTTTCTTTTTCTATATGTATTAGAAAATTAGATTTTGTACTTCGTACGTAGGTATATTTTTATATTTGTAATTTTTTGTTTTGATCTTCTTAAAATACTTTCATTGTTAATATTAAAAGGAAAAAAAATTCGAACAATTCACACCTAGTTCGAAAAATCTAGAAAATATAATTATTTCCTTTAAAAGTTATTTAATCGAAAAATTCAATTTATTAAATTTTTTTATAATTATTTATTTATTAGAAAATTCGAAAATAAATAACTATTAAAAAAATTTAAAAAATGATTTTTCATTTAAAATAACTATTAAAAAATTTATTTATTAAATTTTTTATTTGAAAAATAACCACTCGAAAAATTCACAAAATGAATATTGCAGTTTCAGAATTTCCTTTTTACTTTTTTTGTATATTAAAAATAAAAAATTTTGTAGGTAAAATTTTCTCAACTATTTTTTGTTTATCAAAAATTTTAAAATTCATTTTTTTGCCTACCAAAAATTTTGTAAATTAAAAATTCTCTCAGTTTTTTTTTTCTATTGAAAATTTTTAAAACTGATCTTTGTGTATCATAAATTTTGAAAATGAAAATATTTAATACATAAAAAATAGGTTCAAATTTTTTTTAATAGAAATATTAAAAATAACAGAGATAAAATTAGTTTTTTCTTAAATTGTGGGATAGAAGTCAAAGTAAAGGTATCAAATATAATTTTCTATTTGTTAATTTATTGTTATTACTTTAAAACAAGGCCAGCGTATAAGTTCAAGCCCATTTGTTGTCTCATACCCACCATTTGTTTTGTGTTATGTACAACTTTAACGCACTCTTCTTTAATTTTGGATTTCAAAGTCGATAATTATTTTAAGTATACTTTATAATTTTGACATAAAAAAACAGTATACTTTAAGGTCAGAATCATTTTCAAAAAATAAAATATATTATACTTTTGTTTTTATAATAAATAAAAATAAATATATTTAAGTTGATATTAAATTTATATAATTAATAATAAATAAATGTTTTTTTATAGATGTGGTGGATGCTAATACATTTTTTATTTATACACAATTGTATATGCGATTCCTTAACTTAATTTCAGATAATACTTTAGTCATTTATCTTTTTTCTTCTTCCTAATTTAGTCATTTATTTATTTTTATTACAAAAATTTAAAAATATAAAGCATAAAAGTTAAAAAATATAAAGAATAAAAAATATAAATGATAATTAATTTTATGAGTTTTGTTTGAAATTTTTGATGAATTTTTGTAAAAAGAATGATAATATCGTTAACATTTCAAAACATAAAAGTTCAAATTGTTTACTTAAAATTAAATAAATGATCAAATTAAAAAATAAATAAATAAAAGAATTAAATGTTATTTGAAATTAAGTTAAAGGACTGCAAAAAAAAATTTTATCTTTTATTATAACCAATTATGGAATTTAAAATTTAGTTCAATATTTTCTTTACTTTAAAATAATTTTGGTGGTCACTCTATTATTTAAATAATTCTTAAAATTTTAATATGTAAATAAATAAAATAATTTAAAGTAATTAATAATTTAAATAATTTATTTATTATAATTTACGATAAATCAACAAACTAAATAAATAAAAATCAAATTAATTAATTTTAAGTTAATAAAAAAATTTAATTAACTTAAATGCAATTTTAATCACCATATTTTCTGCTAGATCTAGATCTAAAGTTTGAACTTGCAAATGGGGTGATTTCACAACATTTGTTAGTTATGAGATATTTAAATATGAAGTTATGGTTTCAGAAAAAAGAAGGAAAGGGAGAAGTAGATGATGATGATGACGGTGGTGGTGGGTATTGATGTTTTTCGTGTTTTATGAGTTTTGAGATTTCTGTTTTTGTTTTTGTTTTTTTAGTTTTGATTAAGAAGAACAGGAGGAGGAGGAGGATGTCAGATATGATGAGATTTTTATCTTTGTTTTCTTGAGTTTATTTTAGATGTCATATATAATTATTTCAATTAATTTAATTATTTTTATTTTGGGAAAACTTAATTCAATTACAAAAGTAATAATATATATTGGATTAGTAACATGGAAAAAATTAATCAAACTCATTAATTTAACAAATTTTTAAAAATTATAAAATTGAGGATAAAAAATCTTAATTTTAAAAAAAAGATTACTAAAAGTGAAATGTTATCAAAATAAGAAAATTAAAAGTGCATTTAAATATTTCTAATTTTAAAATATTTTAAATATTAATTGATATAAACTTTTTTAATTAAAAATGTTTTTTATGTCATTATACAATTTTAAGTTAATTAAACCACTATTTTACTAAACTCTTCAATTAGATCAACAACTATAACTATTAGTTAATTTTAACCCAACAAAGCTTAAGTATAAGAAACATCATAGTGCATAAAAAAAAATTACATCAATTGAAATAAGAAGAAAATTTTGAGAAAGAAAAAAAGGAAGATCAAACTCACAATTCATAAATACTAATATACGATGATTAACTAAAGAAATAATATGATATATTATTTTTTATCTTTGATCTACACAATTTTCAAAGGAAATTATGCTGATCATATTACATATTAAGAGTATGACCAATTTGTCTCGCGTTACGACTCCATTGAAAGCAGTCTGATGATTCATTTGAAACCTTACATGGTCCAAATTCGTTTACTGTCCAATGACACTGTTTTATGCAATCGTACTCATCTCGAGGTTGAACATAAATATCAAAGTAATGAAATCCATTAACCCATGAAAAACTACAAAAATATAAAGACGCATCTAAACCGAATGATGATGGCCTAAAGGTGAAGAAGTAAGTTTGTTCTGGTAGTAGTGTTCGAAGCCCAAAGTCATAATTTTTGTCTTTACAATCAACGTCAACCTTATACTTAGTCATATTGTTCTTAATAAACACAGTTACTTTGTCAGAGATGAGAAAACTTTCCCCATTTTTCAACTGCAAAACAACAAAAATTGTTAGTAATAAAGAAACAACTAACACCATTTTTGAAGAGATTGTAACCATCTTGCTTGCCCACTTGATATATTGATAATGATGTTGAAACCTATGGTCATTTTCTTGATATATATAATGTCCAACCAGACGAAGGGGGACACATTTTTTGTCACGATTATAGATATCATTTAATCAATCACGTGGCCACAGAGGGGTAAAATAAATAAAGAAGAATATTGCATCACTATTTATTATTACTATATATAGTCAATTAATATTAAATATTAATTCCAAAAAAACTAATATTAAATGTTTTTAATAATTAATGTTTTCTGGTTATTAATTATTAAATTAAACGGTTTTTTTTTTCTATTCTCATAAAAAATACGAATGAGAGATTAGTCTTACAAAAATAAATTAAGATATGTTAGTCTTTCTATCATGTTTTTCTTAATTGATTTTTTATTTATATTTTTATTTGTTTTTGAATGACTAAATTAATAATTTCATATGTTTGGAAACTAAATTAGGATTAAATATCTTCCACTTGCAAATTCAGAAATTTAAAATTTCCATCTTACTATCTTATACAAATTAGATTTTGTTGACACTGAATTTTTATTCTTGCACTTGCATTGCACCATGTCCCTAAAGATATATATACTCTCTCCCCACGTAACACACTATCTCTAACATGATGCTTATAACTCTATTTATTGGATTTTATGGCAAAAATGAGGACTCTCTCTCTCTAACATGATGTTTATAACTCTCTAACCGATCAGCTGACCTATTCTTCATTTAATCAACTGAGCCAACTTCAAGATTGTATATTATGATTGCAAGTATAATATATATATTTTGTCCGTTGCAAATATAATATATTACTCGTATGACACCTTTATTTATTTATTTTTAATATGCTTCTCATATTTTTTGGTGTCTATAGACTATGACTAACCGCCTAATATTAATGATATTCTTCTTTCAAATTTCAAATCAGATGTATTATATTTTATAATTTGTCAAAAAAATAATACTAATTATTATTATTATTATTATTATTATAAGTTACAAAATTTTATGAAATTAGTTATAGAAAGTTGTTATTTAATGGGTAAAAACTTTAAAATGACCGAATTATAGATTTAGAAGTTTAAATAAACGATAAAACAAGAAGAAATTTATTATAGCAAGCAATGATAACAATTCATTACACGAAATTTATCTTTAATCATACTCAAAATTATTATTTAAGTACATGATTATATTAATTACTTTTGTTGTAAAGATTGAATTCATAATGAACTCATATATTTAAATTTATCAAACCTATATGTTTTACAATTAAAAAAATAATGTATAGACATTTTAGTTTACAAAGAAAAAAATTAATTATTAATTATAATAAAAAATAATCAACAAAATAATATTTGCATGCACATTTTTTGTCAATTTCAATATGAAAATATAATCTGTATAACACATATACATTTGCTCTAATTCAAATTTTACAAGTCTAATGCTTTTTAGCCTACTCACCTGGACATATTAATATGTGACAACATTTTCAAAGAAATTAGCTAGAGATCTGTGCATTTGTACGGGTTCAATCTATTAGTATGAGATGCGATCCGTTATAGTTTTTAGACAAATTACCATTATATTTCTTAAAATTATAGGATTATGTGATTGTGGTTTATGACTTAGAAAAAAATCTAAATAATCATCGAGTTATTAAAATAGTCTTTAAAAAATATAAATTATTATCAAAAAAATCTATAAAAGATATAATTAGTTGCAAAAATAATTCATTATCCTTATAATATTAAAGATAAAATTGATTAATATTTTAATGATTCGAGGGTTAATTTAAATTTTTCTTTTCAATTGAGGGACTAAAATGTTGGTGTCTTATACTTTTGAGGATTAAAATGGTGATTTACTCATAGCTTTTATATATTTAGTCTATTATAATTGTTCTAATTTTTATATAGACAATAACAAATATACATTAATTTTTGATAATTTTTTAATGACAAATATTTATCTCGTGTATGATTTTAATAATAAATTATAATTATTATCGATTTTATTTAGAAGATATAAATAAATCAAATATGTCATTTGTTACATGTTTTTGTTTTATTTGTCAGTAATAAATATTTGTCCGGTATTATTTTTATATTTGTCCATATTTTTTTATATTTATTACTAAGAAATAGTTGTTACATGCCGTATACATGTTTCAATGACATTTATTTGATATATATATTAGTGATAAATATGAGTCATGTATTTTTTATGCATAAAAAAATATATATTTGTCTTATATTTTATTATATTTATCAATGACAAATATATATCACATATATTTAATGCATCAATGACATATATTTATCATGTGTTATTTTATATTTATCAATTATAAATATATGTATCTTTGGTTATCTATATTTAACAATGATCAATATTTATCACATGTTTTATTTTATATTTATCATTGATAAATATGTCTTGTATTTTTATATGTATCAATGAAAAATATTTGTTTCATTTTTTATATTGATGTAAGAAAAATTATAGTTAGTTTGTTATAATTATTCTCATTTTCTTCAACAAATATTTTTTTTTGTGTGTTCTTTTTAATATTTTTTATGATAAATATTTGTGTCAAATATTTGTATATTTTAACGGTTACAAATAATTATCTGATATTTTTATATTTATCAATGACAAATATTTTGTTGTGTTGTTTTTCGATATCAATGACAAAAAAATTTATGTGATATTTTAATATATATAAGTGACAAATATATGTCCCGTTTTTTTATTTATAAATAAAAAATATTTATTATGTTTTTTTTTTAATATTTATGAATGATAAATATTTATCTAATAATTTTCATTATTTATCATTAATAAATATATATTCCATATTTTTTTATATATCAATAACATATAGTTGTTCGATTTTTTATATTTATCGATGATAACTTTTTATCCTATTTTTTTAAAATAAATTTATTAATGACAAATATGTGACCCATATTTTTTTTATGTATAAATGAAAAATATACATCCCGTATTTTTTGTCTATAAATGATTAATATTTATTGCTTGATTTTAATATTTATCAATGAAAAATATTTACTCTTGTTTTTATATTTATCCTTCCCAAATGTATAATGCAATGTAAATGGGAAAGAAAAAAAAACAGTTTTTTTTTTATTTATATTTACTAGTCATAAATACTTATCCCATTTTTTTTTTATATTTATAATTGATAAATATTTATATCATAATTTTTTTAAATTTATCAGTGAAAATATGTATGATGTAATTTTGTGTATCAAAGATAAATATTTGTCCAGTATTTTTTTATATTTATCAGTGAAAAAAAATTTATCATGTGTTTTTTTATATTTATAAATGACAAATATGTTTTATGTATGTGTAATATACCAATGACAAATATTTTTTCTATATGCATCTCATATTTTTTTATGTATTAATAATATATACTTGTGTCGTGCTTTTTTTATATTTGTTGGTGATAAATATTTATTCTTTTATTTTAAAAATTTTCGTTGAAAAATATGTGTCACACATCTTTTATATATCAATAACAGATATTTGTCCCACCATATGTTTATAAGTGATTAACATCTATCCTATGATTTTTATTTTTATCAATGATAATTTTTTTTTTTGGTTTATTTTTCACGTATCTATAATTTAATATATAAGACAAATATGTGTCTTATATTTTTTATATTTATCATGGATAAATATTTAATACTTGTAATAAATAGAACAATTACATTATATATTATATACATATAAATAAAAGGGTTACAAAAAGATCTTTCAATTAATATACATTATAATCTAACGTTTAAATTTATTCATTAAATTTTTGTAAAATTAAATATTATTACAATTTACTATTGAAATCAATGATGTCGATTAAATCATCAGAAGAATTTAAAATAAAATAAAAACTATAATCATTTATGAAATTGGAATCACTTCGTGATAATATTCAAAAACCATTTAATAACTTTATTATTAATATTATAAAATCTGAGGAATTAAATTAATTATTAATCAATTATTTCAAAATTAAATAGATTAAAAACAATTGAATTATTTGATAAAAAAAAATATTGTAACAGATTTTTGTCCAAAATCAATGTTGTATGTTGTAACTCTTTTTTACAATCACGGAGAAGCATACATGTGCATTATTTTGAATTTTTTTTATTCTTTTAATTTCTCAATCATAATTATAACTGTCAGTTATAAATATTTATATCATATAAAATCATATATAAATATTTATCCTGTATTTTTTTTAGTGACAAATATGTGTAATTTATTTTTTATATATAAATAACTAATATTTGTCCGTGTGGTTTTATATTTATTAGTGGTAAATTTGTGGCCTATTATATATATATATATATATATATATAGTTATCATTGTTAAATATTTTTCCAATGTTTTTATATATTTATCAGCCTATATATTTATCTTGTATTTTATTTATATTTATCGATGATAAATATTTATTTTATATTTATTTGTGACAAATATTTGTCTCATATTTTTATATCTATCGATTATAAATATTTGAGTTAAGCATGTTTTAACCCTTATAAAATTTCAAACTTTCATTTTTAGTCGCTGTAAAATAAATATACAACTTCTAGACACTACAAAATTATGTAGCTAAAATTTTTAGTCCTTGCTAAAATAAAATATGTTTAACTTTTTCCATATTTAAAATTTTTGAATGATTTTTTGGAAGTTATAACAATATAAAAAGTTACTCCACAAAAATATATAACTTTTTAACATTTAATGAATTAAATAATAATTTTTTATATGGAAAAAATCAATAAAAATATGGACTTAGAAATTGAATTTTGAATCCATTTTTTGTATAGGAGCTTTTTAAACTATTGTTAACATCCTTGCAAAAATTCATTTAAAAATATATGTTGACTTAACAACAAAAAACTGCATGCATTATATAATTTTGTAAGGAGTAAAAGTTGTATTTTTATTTTATAAGTATTAAAATTAAAATATTAAAATTTTATAAGGACTACAAATATATTTAACCCTAAATTTTTTTCCATTTTTTTATATTTATCGGAGATATATAAATGTTTATCTCATAATTTTTTTTTAAAATTTATCGTCAAAAACTATGTGTACTTTATTTGTCCGGTATTATTTTATGTTTATTAGCAATAATGGTATGTTTCGTTTTTTTTTAATATTTATCGATGACAAACATGTGTGCCGTATTTTTTATATATTTATAACCTACATTTGTTCCATATTTTGTTATGTATCACCAACATATATTTGTCTAGTATTTTTTATATTTATTAAAGATAAATATATATTCTCTATTATTTTTTTTATATTTATGAGTGATAAATGTTCATCCGATGTTTGATTTTATATATAAGGCTTAATTGCAGTTTTGGTCCCCTTATTTTAGCTGAATCGCAAAAGTAGTCCCTCCATTTTGTTTCTCCCCAGTTTTGGTCCCCCAAACAGAATTTTAGTCCAAAACTTGATGAAATTTTAGTTTTTAAAGTCGTACTACACCATTTATGATCATATATTTCAGGTACAATTGTTGTAAATGAGATCTTGAGGCATTGTGTGACTTAAATAAATGCAAAAAAAATAAAATTTCATCAAGTTTTGGACTAAAATTCTACTTGGGGGACCAAAACTGGGGAGAAACAAAATGAGAGGACTACTTTCGCGATTCAGTTAAAATAAGGGGATCAAAACTGCAATTAAGCCTATATATAAATATGTGACAAATATTTGTTATGTTTTGTTTTATATAAGCTTAAATGCATTTTTATTCATCATATTTTGTTAAATGAATCTTTAGTCATTTCTTTTCTAAAATCAGTTTGTTTGTCCTCTATTAACTAATTTTTGTATTTTTTCCCATCATTTTTTATGAGGTAGCTCTCTCATTAATAACACGACACTTAGATGTCATTTATGAATTGGATAAAATATTTTTTTATCTCATTATTATTTTAATAAATTTTATTATTTATTTAATTAACATATTTAAATATTCAAAATAAAATAAATAATTTTTCTATATTTGGATAATTTTTTTATAAATATTTATTTAAATATTTTAAGTTTAAATTTTAATTTTAAATAATTGAATTTATAAATACAATAAATTAAATTTAATTTTAATATTTCAATGTATAAAAAAAAATATTCAATGATTTTAAAAAGTAATAAACTTAAATATAAAAAAAAATTATAAATATTTTAAATTATAAAAAAAACTAAATAAAGTAAATTAATTTTAAACATTTTATTTAAATATTTTAATGTATAAATAAAATTAATTACACCAACATTGACGTAAGAACTTTTTTATTCAACTCACAAATATCATGTAAGTGTTATGTTATTAACGAGAGTTTCATATTATAAAAAATGGTGGATGACAACAAAATTTCAAAAATTAGTTAATAAGAGGACAAAAAACCGGTTTTAGAAATGAGAGGTCGAAACATTAATCATATATCAATAAAAAATATTTATCTCGTGTTTTTATATGTATCAATTATAAATATTTTCTCCATTTTTTTTATATTTCTCAATGATAAATATTCATCTCGTGATTTTTTAAAAAAATTTATCAAAGAGAAATATACGTTTCATAATTTTTTATTTATCAGGAATAAATATTTGTCCGATATTTTTTTATGTTTACTAATGATAAATATTTATCTTGCGTATTTTTTATATTTATCGGTGATAAAATAAGTGTCACAATATTTTTTGTATGTATTGATAACTTATATTTGTCCAGTGTTTTTATATATTCATATGTTCAATATTTTTTATCCTGTATTATTTTTATGTATCAATTAAAAATATAGGTTCCGTATTTTTTATATTTATTGATTATAATTATTTTTCCTATATTTTTTATATTTATCAATGATAAATGTTAATCTCGTGTTTTTTTTTATATATAAATTTATTGATGAAAAATATGTATCTCATATTTTTTAATGTACCAAAGTCAAATATTTGTCAAATACTTTTATTTTTATTACTGGTAAATATTTGTTTCGTGTCTACTCTAATTAGTCAATTAAGTTGTGGTAATTACTCACATCATTAAAAATATGTAAAAGGCATTAATCCAAACCACGATTTCAAGTTATTAAGAATGAATAATATTAATTACTTCATTTGTCTCATAACGAGTGAGTCATTTGATTATTTTATAGATATTAAGCAAAAACCAAAATTCAAAGAGAGAAAGTACTACTTTTATCAAATTATCATTATTAAATATTGGTGCCTTATCAATATTATAAATACACAATAAAAATATTGCATTGAAAATTATAAAGTATTATTAATTAAAAAATACAACTAAAAAAATATTAAAAATTAAAAATGTCATTCCCTTTAAAAGAAAATTTATTTTACAAATGAGTGGCTGATTGTGGAGCGAGTGGAAATGGGCCCATTTGTACTTGGGCACATTAATATTAACATAACTTCCGGAAAACTTGATGCTCAAGTTCTCCGGTAACTACCGGAAATGTTGGCAATCAAGTTTTCCGGAACGCTTTCTGTACCGGATATGTTAAAAACAAGTTTTCCGGAACACTCTTCTGTACCGGAAAACTTCCTACAAGATTTCCGGTACCGGAAAACTTTAAAACAACGTTTCCGGAATACACGCTCTGTACCAGAAAACTTGTTTCTCAACTTCTCCGGAAATTTTGAAAAAAAACTTACTCTCTCTTCCGGAAATGTGAAAGTGTGGAATGGTAATTTTTTGAGGTTTTATTATTTATACGAGGGCAAAATAGTCATTTCATTCTATTTTTGGGGGTATAGGTATAATAAGGAGGGTACAAGGGTAATTTTTCTAAACATGATCAGCTGTGTGGTGGTATAATGTGAAAAACGATAGTTTTTGTATAAGACCTTTGAGAAAAAAACTTTAAGATAATTTAATTAGTCAGCTGTGCATTAAAAGAACGTTCATACATCGAAAAAAATGAGCAGAAAATTTTGAGAAAGAATAGAAGATCAAACTCACAATTGCAAAATATATGATAATTAACTAAAGGTAAAACTTATAATATATGATTTTGTTATTTTTATTCTTCAATCTACAAAATTTTTAAAGAGGAAAATATATTGGTCACTTTATACATTAAAAATATGACCAAGTTGTATCCACCCTACATTTATTAACCAATAACAATCAGTCTTGCAATCATGCTGATCTCGGTCTTGAATATATATGTCAAAGTACTTAAATCCATTTCTCCATGAAGTAATTTCACGAGAGGAAGTGGAGAAATTCTGAACTTCTGGATTTGATAATAATTTTAATTTTAATTAAAATAAAATATAAATATAAATTTAAAGGGATTAAATTGAAAAGATAAATATATAAATATAAATAATTTAGTCAACTTAATATAGAATATATAGATATTGGATATGAGAAAATAACGCACTTATTAATTAAAAAGTTAAAACTACCGATATACTTTTTTTTTTTTTTAAAGAGTACCATATATTTTGTCTAGTTTTTTAGTATACATTGTACTTCGATTAATTGGATTAAATTAACCAAAATGAATTGAAAACCACGTCTTGCCTTTAATTAATCTACTGTGTGGTGGTAAAATGTAAATAACATAATTTTTATATAAAAAATATCAAAGCGAGTTAAAAGAACTTTCCTACATTGAAAATAAATGAAAATAAAATTTTAAGAAACAAAAGAAGATCAAACATACAATTTACAAAATATATGATAATTAACTATGTTAAAACTTATATAATATAACAGTATACTTTAAACATTAAGAATACGGTGAAGTTGGTTCCTTCCAATAACAACACGATTCCAAGGATAGCAAGTTATAGGCACGTTATTTGTATCCACCATACATGGTCCCCATTTGTTTATTAACCAATAACAATCAGTTTTGCAATTATGTTGGTCTCGATCTTGAATATAAATGTCAAAGTAGTGAAATGCATTTTTCCATTCTAACTTACAAAAATACAAGGAGAAAAATCTAGGCCTAAAATTAAAGTTGTAACTTTCTCCGGGGAAGTAGTATTTGACACCCATAATCTTGATGTTTGTCTTTACACTCAACACCGATCTTCTGTATGGTTATGTTGTTTTTAATGTGCACGGTTACAGGAATTGAATGGTTAGTAACATGAAGCAACATGAATGGTTAGTAACGTAGCAACTAATAACACAAATTTGAAGATTGTAACAATCTTCTTTGCCTAGATTAATTGATACAATGATATTCACAGTTATGTTCAACTCTATATATAGGATATAAGTAAAAAAAAATAACTCGATTTTTTTTGCATCAAATAATAAAACAAAATATCAACTTTGATTTTTTTTTTTAGTTATGTTATGTTCCAAAAATATTCTTATAATATTTATTGAGTTTATTTTTTCTAGGCCATGTTTATTCCTTATTTTTTGTTTGTTTTCAAGAATGGATATTTATTTTCACCAACTGAAAAATGTTTTTTTTTAAATATCCATTTATTTTTAAAACATACCACATTGCCACAATTTTAAAAAATAATATAAAACTGCTTTACTTGTTTTGCGCTACTTGATCATCACATTTCCGACCTGTGGCAATTTTTTTTTAAAATTCAATAAAAGGTCGCATCCCTATGATGCGTCCATGTACTAGACGTATAATATATATTTTTTTTTATATTTTTGCAATTACAAAATTAATAATAATAATAATAATAATAATATTTTAAAAAAAAATATTACTAATAAATTAAAAAAATATATATATAATATTAATAATAGTAATAGTAAGACAATTTAGTATTATTTTTTTAAACTCTAGCAATGTGGTATGTTTTTTTGAAAGAAAAAAAAGATATTTAAAAAAAATCCACTGCAAAAAGGAATGAACATTTAGAAAATTAAATTATTTGTTTGGTAAATTTTAGAATATAAGGTCAATTAATTTTCTTAATAAGTTTGAATTGATATATTTACTTATAATTTGATAGAGATGGAGTGTGTATATATATTGTCGAACCAGGATAATGTGATCAATTTTTTGACAATTGAAAATATTATTAATTACTCATGTGGTGGCCATATAACGGATGTAGGAAATGTAAAGAATAACATTGTATTATTTTGATGTAACTAATGTTGTATTATTATTTATTACTTTGAATTTTCAACTTTAAATTAAGTTTTGCCTCGGGATATTAACTCATTAAATAATTTAATAATGGCTTTTATTAAAGTTCTTTCTTAAATTTGACCAATTTAGTAGTAAATACATTTATAGGAATTTCTTACATCCAAATAAATGAAAAGAAAGTATTATGAAAGAAAAGAAGATAAAACCCACATTTTGTAATGATTAATAAATGATAAATAATTCTAGTAAAAACTTAAAATTTAATATTTTATTATTTTTATTCTTCCGTCTACGTAATTTTTAAATGAAACATATCGGTCACTTTAAACATCAAGCATATGATCAAGTTTCCTATTTCTAATATTAACCTTATTCCAAGTATAGCAATTTCTAGACGTGTACTTATTAAAAGCCACCATACATGGTCCTGATTCGTTTATTAACCAATAACAATCGCTGTTGCAAGTTTCTTCATCTCGATCTTGAATATAAATGTCAAAGAAGTGAACAACATTCGGCCATGAAAACTTACAAAAATATAAAGATCCAGAAAAAAATTGAGGCCTAAAAGTAAAGACGTAACTTCCTGAATATTTTAGTGATTGAAATCCAAAATCTGTATTTTTGTCTTTACAATCAATACCTAGTTCATGATTGCTCATGTTATTTGTAACGTGCACGGTTACTTTGTGAGGAAGAAATCCATCACTTTCATTATCCTTCAAATCTAAAGCAAAAGAAATTGTTAGTAACATAGAAACTAAAAGCGCAAATTTGGAGATTGTAACCATCTTGTTTGCCCAAATTAATTGATAGAATGATTTGGAAACTTATGATCAACTTCTTAATTTATATATTGTCAAGCCGGATTAATTTGGTCAATTTAAAAAAGAAAATACAAATATCATTAAATAATCATTTGACCATATAAGGGAATAATAAATGTAAAGAATAATATTGTATCACATTTTATGTAAATAATACTGTATTACTTTTTATTACTTTGTATTGTTAATATTAACTTTGCTTCGGGATATTAATTAATTAAATAATTAAATATTTGACTGTTTTAATGACATGTTTTTCCTAAATTTGACCGAAGTTTATTTACAAAATATACCTTTTCAAATTTAAAATTTCATTATTCATAATGCGTCTTTATTATATGTAAAGTTTATTTTGCTCATTATTTTTATATTTCTAATTATTATTTAAATAAATCATTCAAAAACACTAAAATTAAAAATTGTTTTTTTGTTAGTAGAAGTTTATATTATTTTTGTATTAATATAGTGGTATATTTATAGAATATAATTTTTCTTTCAAAAAAGAATATGTCCATCAGTTTGTGTCCATATTTCATGTATACACTTTTCTGCTTATAAAAAGGTAGGTTTATTTGCATTTTTTTTTTATCTTCTTATTTTATCTAAATTTAACTTCTTCATTTTTTTTCTTCTCTAAATTGGAGTATTTGGTCGAGTTTTCTTTCTGTCTGCATAAATTTTTATGATGTGTGTATCTCATTAATGAGGTGCCATTGATTGATATGTGATCAATGAATTTCATAAAGTTTTTGCTATCTCATTAATTACTACTAATTCCTAGCAATGTTTATACTAGCAATGTTAATAAGAGATATCTTTAAATATACTAGCAATGTTTATACTACTAATTCCTAGCAATGTTTATACTAGCAATGTTAATAAGAGATATCTTTAAATATACTAGCAATGTTTATACTACTAATTCCTAGCAATGTTTATACTAGCAATGTTAATAAGAGATATCTTTAAATATACTAGCAATGTTTATACTACTAATTCCTAGCAATGTTTATACTAGCAATGTTAATAAGAGATATCTTTAAATATACTAGCAATGTTTATACTACTAATTCCTAGCAATGTTTATACTAGCAATGTTAATAAGAGATATCTTTAAATATACTAGCAATGTTTATACTACTAATTCCTAGCAATGTTTATACTAGCAATGTTAATAAGAGATATCTTTAAATATACTAGCAATGTTTATACTACTAATTCCTAGCAATGTTTATACTAGCAATGTTAATAAGAGATATCTTTAAATATACTAGCAATGTTTATACTACTAATTCCTAGCAATGTTTATACTAGCAATGTTAATAAGAGATATCTTTAAATATACTAGCAATGTTTATACTACTAATTCCTAGCAATGTTTATACTAGCAATGTTAATAAGAGATATCTTTAAATATACTAGCAATGTTTATACTACTAATTCCTAGCAATGTTTATACTAGCAATGTTAATAAGAGATATCTTTAAATATACTAGCAATGTTTATACTACTAATTCCTAGCAATGTTTATACTAGCAATGTTAATAAGAGATATCTTTAAATATACTAGCAATGTTTATACTACTAATTCCTAGCAATGTTTATACTAGCAATGTTAATAAGAGATATCTTTAAATATACTAGCAATGTTTATACTACTAATTCCTAGCAATGTTTATACTAGCAATGTTAATAAGAGATATCTTTAAATATACTAGCAATGTTTATACTACTAATTCCTAGCAATGTTTATACTAGCAATGTTAATAAGAGATATCTTTAAATATACTAGCAATGTTTATACTACTAATTCCTAGCAATGTTTATACTAGCAATGTTAATAAGAGATATCTTTAAATATACTAGCAATGTTTATACTACTAATTCCTAGCAATGTTTATACTAGCAATGTTAATAAGAGATATCTTTAAATATACTAGCAATGTTTATACTACTAATTCCTAGCAATGTTTATACTAGCAATGTTAATAAGAGATATCTTTAAATATACTAGCAATGTTTATACTACTAATTCCTAGCAATGTTTATACTAGCAATGTTAATAAGAGATATCTTTAAATATACTAGCAATGTTTATACTACTAATTCCTAGCAATGTTTATACTAGCAATGTTAATAAGAGATATCTTTAAATATACTAGCAATGTTTATACTACTAATTCCTAGCAATGTTTATACTAGCAATGTTAATAAGAGATATCTTTAAATATACTAGCAATGTTTATACTACTAATTCCTAGCAATGTTTATACTAGCAATGTTAATAAGAGATATCTTTAAATATACTAGCAATGTTTATACTACTAATTCCTAGCAATGTTTATACTAGCAATGTTAATAAGAGATATCTTTAAATATACTAGCAATGTTTATACTACTAATTCCTAGCAATGTTTATACTAGCAATGTTAATAAGAGATATCTTTAAATATACTAGCAATGTTTATACTACTAATTCCTAGCAATGTTTATACTAGCAATGTTAATAAGAGATATCTTTAAATATACTAGCAATGTTTATACTACTAATTCCTAGCAATGTTTATACTAGCAATGTTAATAAGAGATATCTTTAAATATACTAGCAATGTTTATACTACTAATTCCTAGCAATGTTTATACTAGCAATGTTAATAAGAGATATCTTTAAATATACTAGCAATGTTTATACTACTAATTCCTAGCAATGTTTATACTAGCAATGTTAATAAGAGATATCTTTAAATATACTAGCAATGTTTATACTACTAATTCCTAGCAATGTTTATACTAGCAATGTTAATAAGAGATATCTTTAAATATACTAGCAATGTTTATACTACTAATTCCTAGCAATGTTTATACTAGCAATGTTAATAAGAGATATCTTTAAATATACTAGCAATGTTTATACTACTAATTCCTAGCAATGTTTATACTAGCAATGTTAATAAGAGATATCTTTAAATATACTAGCAATGTTTATACTACTAATTCCTAGCAATGTTTATACTAGCAATGTTAATAAGAGATATCTTTAAATATACTAGCAATGTTTATACTACTAATTCCTAGCAATGTTTATACTAGCAATGTTAATAAGAGATATCTTTAAATATACTAGCAATGTTTATACTACTAATTCCTAGCAATGTTTATACTAGCAATGTTAATAAGAGATATCTTTAAATATACTAGCAATGTTTATACTACTAATTCCTAGCAATGTTTATACTAGCAATGTTAATAAGAGATATCTTTAAATATACTAGCAATGTTTATACTACTAATTCCTAGCAATGTTTATACTAGCAATGTTAATAAGAGATATCTTTAAATATACTAGCAATGTTTATACTACTAATTCCTAGCAATGTTTATACTAGCAATGTTAATAAGAGATATCTTTAAATATACTAGCAATGTTTATACTACTAATTCCTAGCAATGTTTATACTAGCAATGTTAATAAGAGATATCTTTAAATATACTAGCAATGTTTATACTACTAATTCCTAGCAATGTTTATACTAGCAATGTTAATAAGAGATATCTTTAAATATACTAGCAATGTTTATACTACTAATTCCTAGCAATGTTTATACTAGCAATGTTAATAAGAGATATCTTTAAATATACTAGCAATGTTTATACTACTAATTCCTAGCAATGTTTATACTAGCAATGTTAATAAGAGATATCTTTAAATATACTAGCAATGTTTATACTACTAATTCCTAGCAATGTTTATACTAGCAATGTTAATAAGAGATATCTTTAAATATACTAGCAATGTTTATACTACTAATTCCTAGCAATGTTTATACTAGCAATGTTAATAAGAGATATCTTTAAATATACTAGCAATGTTTATACTACTAATTCCTAGCAATGTTTATACTAGCAATGTTAATAAGAGATATCTTTAAATATACTAGCAATGTTTATACTACTAATTCCTAGCAATGTTTATACTAGCAATGTTAATAAGAGATATCTTTAAATATACTAGCAATGTTTATACTACTAATTCCTAGCAATGTTTATACTAGCAATGTTAATAAGAGATATCTTTAAATATACTAGCAATGTTTATACTACTAATTCCTAGCAATGTTTATACTAGCAATGTTAATAAGAGATATCTTTAAATATACTAGCAATGTTTATACTACTAAATATACTAGCAATGTTTATACAACTAAATATACTAGCAATGCAATTAATAATTCTATTTTATACTAATCCCTTTAAATATTTAAAAATTTAATATAGACTTATATGTTTATACTACTAAAATGTTAGCAAATTTATATAATTTAACACAAATTGCAAAATTTAATATAATAATAATAGTAACAAAAAAATATAATTTATTTATTTGAGAATATTAGTTTGGCATGTCTAAAAAGTTTTTTTGACCTGTAGCCTTTTTTTTTTTAATTAAATAGACTTAAAAAATAAATAAATCTTATCTATTTTTAAAATAAAAAATATATTAACATATACCTAACGTAAACTACACAAAAAAAATTTAGCTATCAATCAATCTTCTGCATTATTACTTAGACTTACACAAATTATCAATTCAATTAAAAATTTATGGACTTGGTAGCATTTGATCATCAACTACTTAAAATAAAAGAATGAAATAAAAATAAATATTATGATGGTCCAGATTTTTTTTCCACGTCTAAACCTATTTATCTATCTCAAAATTAAAATATTTGAAAGGTTCTTTAATTGATAACTTTGGAAAGAGAAATGAAAAATAAGATTCAAAAGAAACAATTTTGTATGATATATTATCTCTAGTTATTATTATAAACAAAAATTACTATTTTTATAATTATTAAAAAAATTAGTTAAGTATAATTAATTTTCTATATTTAATATAAAATATAATCTAAATATATTAAATTATTGAATGTCAATTAATCATCAACTGACATTAAATGATTTTTATTAAAGTAAACTTGTATTAGAAATATTAATATTAATATTAAATAAGATAAAAATGACCAAGATTTGATATCACTTTTTTGCTTATAATATTTTTCAAACACAATCTAAGAATATCACTTCACCTACTCCTTTGATGCTAAAATCTGTGATGCTGTTTTCTTCACATTCAATGTGTATTTTTTATTGGAGACACCAGAAATGAAGTATAAAAAAATTTAAAATTGAGCAACAGTTGATAATAAGATTTAATTATTTCATAGCATAAAAGAGGGTCAGTTACATTTAATATTTCTAATCCTGCCTGTATACTAAGTTCGTAACCGATTACTGCAAAAAATTGTTTATTTCAATAGAATCTAAAAAGTAAAATTCAACATTTAGAAAGTAAATTTATGTTTAATATTTCACGCGTCTTAATAGAATTATTAAAAGTAAAAATTTATATGAAACTAAAAAAAAAAAAGATAGAATAGATTAATTATATGTTTAGCTTTATGTTCCGATTTATTTTCCTCTGACCAATTGACATTTATCCTTCATTTCTTGGTTAATATAGCACATTTCTTCTTTCCAGAAAATTCAGAAAATAACGTCAATTATTTAAAATGTAAACAAGCGAATTTTTGTATAAGAAACACTGAAATACATTTATAGGAATTTCTTACATCCAAATAAATGAAAAGAAAGTATTATGAAAGAAAAGAAGATAAAACCCACATTTTGTAATGATTAATATATGATAAATAATTCTAGTAAAAACTTAAAATTTAATATTTTATTATTTTTATTCTTCCGTCTACATAATTTTTAAATGAAACATATCGGTCACTTTAAACATCAAGCATATGATCAAGTTTCCTATTTCTAATATTAACCTTATTCCAAGTATAGCAATTTCTAGACGTGTACTTATTAAAAGCCACCATACATGGTCCTGATTCGTTTATTAACCAATAACAATCGCTGTTGCAAGTTTCTTCATCTCGATCTTGAATATAAATGTCAAAGAAGTGAACAACATTCGGCCATGAAAACTTACAAAAATATAAAGATCCAGAAAAAAATTGAGGCCTAAAAGTAAAGACGTAACTTCCTGAATATTTTAGTGATTGAAATCCAAAATCTGTATTTTTGTCTTTACAATCAATACCTAGTTCATGATTGCTCATGTTATTTGTAACGTGCACGGTTACTTTGTGAGGAAGAAATCCATCACTTTCATTATCCTTCAAATCTAAAGCAAAAGAAATTGTTAGTAACATAGAAACTAAAAGCGCAAATTTGGAGATTGTAACCATCTTGTTTGCCCAAATTAATTGATAGAATGATTTGGAAATTTATGATCAACTTCTTAATTTATATATTGTCAAGCCGGATTAATTTGGTCAATATAAAAAAAAAATACAAATATCATTAAATAATCATTTGACCATATAAGGGAATAATAAATGTAAAGAATAATATTGTATCACATTTTATGTAAATAATACTGTATTACTTTTTATTACTTTGTATTGTTAATATTAACTTTGCTTCGGGATATTAATTAATTAAATAATTAAATATTTGACTGTTTTTATGACATGTTTTTCCAAAATTTGAGCGAAGTATATTTACAAAATATACCTTTTCAAATTTAAATTTAAAATTTCATTATTCTTAATGCGACTTTATTATATGTAAAGTTTATTACTATATTATTTGCCTATTATTTATAAATTTCTAATTATTATTTAAATAAATCATTCAAAAACACTAAAATTAAAAATTGTTTTTTTGTTAGTAGAAATTTATCTTAAGTTTGTATTAATATAGTGGTATATTTATAGAATATAATTTTTCTTTCAAAAAGAATGTGTCCATCAGTTTGTGTCCATATTTCATGTATACATTTTTCTGCTTATAAAAAAATAGGTTTATTCGCATTTTTTTATCTTCTTATTTTATCTAAATTTAACTTCACTTTTTTTTCTTTAAATTCGAGTATTTGGTCGGGTTTTTTTTCTGTCTGCATAAATGTTTATGATGTGTGTATCTCATTAATGAGGTGCCATTGATATGTGATGAATGAATTTGATAAAGTTTTTGCTATGTCATTAATCAAATCAATGTCATTAACTTTTTAATTAAATTAATTACATAAAAATTTAAATAAATTTGTAGTCTTTATAAATTTTGAAATATCATTTCCTTTTCAAAAAAATCATAATTTTTAGTCCATTCAAAAAGATTAGACAAGAGTTATCAATATATATTTTTGAATTATTTTTTTGTATGTATATTTATAATACTATAAAAAGTTTCACCATAAAAAATGAGTTTAAAAGTCGATTTCTAATCTATATTTTAAGGACTTTTATATATATGACATTTAAAAAATTATATTTAATTCTTTTAAGTTAAAAGATTTAAAATTTAGGTCCATGAACTTTTGAATAATGTTTACCATTTAAAAATTTAAAAGTTGAAGGATCTTTCATTACATCAATGATTAAAAATAAAATTTTAAAATTTTATAAGAAATAAAACCTTATTTAACTCTTAAATAAATTATATATTATATCTTTATAAGTAAACTAATTTAATAAAAATTACTTTTTAACAAATATGAATTAATGAAATTAGAAAGAAAAAATATCATAATCCTACTTTCATTATAATTCTCAGCCACCACGCCGTCATCACCCTTTCTTCTTAATCATTCACCATCTCTCACCAGCATGATCATTATCATCGCCATCATTATTATTATTCATATTCATGCTCACAGAAACCTCAATCGTTCCAAAACTTACAAAATAATTGGTTTGAAACCTAGTTTTGTTTCATGAAACATAAACAAACAAAATAATTGGTCCAACGGGAACCCTATGAGATAGACAACACATAAACGATAGAATGTGGACTGCACTACTAGAATTTTGAGTATATATCTCGACTATCAAATTAGTTCAATTGTTGACTGTATTTTGGTTTGCTATTGACTGTATTTTGATTTTGATTAGATTTGGTGTTATTGTGACATTGGAGTTCAAAGACTTCAATCCTTTTCAAAGCTTGAAGGTAATAAAACTACTAAGTTAAGCTTTACGATTTTGCTCGAATGCTTTTTCACCTCTGATTACTCTTTGTAATTGCTTAACACTTGTGACTTAAAGGTAAACATGAAGGGAGTTGTGGCAGAAATTATTTGAGCTTCCTCTCAATGTTCAATGGCTTGCTGAATGTGTTCTCAATATTTTGTCCGAGAAATCACAAGCTTATGCAATGCAGGTACATAGCTCTGACCCTTGGCTTTATTCTGTTGTACACAACTAGATTGGGGTGATGATGTATACTCCATATCATTAGATAACATTTTTCTGGCTTTTCAAATTACAAATTACTCATGTAGTGATACATGCTGAGGTTGTCTGCAGCCCAAATGGTTGAACCAATTTGTATTGAGTTTGTTACGTGTGTTTTTATATAAACTTTTTCTATGGTAACTTCCCCATGTGTTTTTAATGTTGTGGCTTCTTTTGAGTCTTTTTATACTCAATATGAAATTAAGAGTTGTTTCATTGTTTCAGGTGAGTGTACAAGTCAGGGATAATGAAGATCATAGAGGTATTATGAGCATTGAGAACCTGCTCAAACACTTCAGAGATGAAGTTGCAGCTTTCCACTTATTATATCTGTTTACTTTGCTAATGACCTAGTGCTAGCACTGCAGTACAACATAGAGACAGTTTTCCACTGATTATATCTGTTAGTTTTTTTTTTTTATAATTGAATAAAAGAAATATTGTATTTGGCATTTTTTTTAATTTGTAATTGCTATGTTAGTTTGTTTATTTTATTGTTTTGAATGGTTATCTTATGGGGTGTACTTTTATTGGTGTGAAGGCAAACTAGTAATGTGTACAAGATTGTGAAGGCAAACTATACTAAGATTTTAGTTTTATCTCTATTATTCTGAGTACTTAGAAATGTTACGTAAATATGTTATATTCTTTAGTTATATATGGTGAAATAATTAATGCTTTTAAATGATTTTGGTGTATGAACTTTTTAGATATTGAAATAAAATTAAAAAATTGTTTTTATTGTTCTTTTGGATATGAAAATAATGAATTAAAAAAAATTAACATTTAGAGACTGAATTGGTGACTAAATATATAATAAAAATAATAATTCAAAATGGTTGCTAAATTAGTCTCAAAATCGGTCACCAAATTCAGTCACAAAATTTGGTCACTAAATCGGTCACTAAATTGAGTGACTAAATTCGGTCGCTAAATCGGTCATTAAATCCGGTCGCTAAATCGGTCACTAAATTCGGTCGCTAAATCGGTCACTAAATCTGGTCGCTGATTTGGTCGCAACAGCTAGCGACTAGCAGTTTACCAACTGATTTAAATTGGTCACTAATTCGGTCGCTATTGGATTTAGTGACCGATTTTCTTCATTTAGTGACCGAAAATGTGGTCTCTAAAAGCGTTTTTTCTAGTAGTGTTGGTTGAAGCGAGATGATGGATCGCCGAATGTGGACTGGTTTAGGGATGGGTTTGTGTTAGAGAAGAATAAAGAAAATGAATAAGGAAGTAAAAAGGATAGAATTTACTTTTTTATTATAATTTTTTTAACATAATAATTAAAAAAGCATTTATTCATAAATTAGATGTTGGCATGGAAAATATTTTTTTCAAACTCAAGAAATCAATGACATTTCATAAATGAGAAAGACACATCTTTAAAATTTGAAAGGATCAAAAAAATTATAAAATATTTGAACCAAAAATCTGAATTAAAAAAAAAATCAAAAGTTAAGTTTACACAAAATAAGACAATTCCAAAAAAAAAAATTCTTCTATTTTCAATTTTCTTATTATTGGTGAACTTATTAATATTAATTAATTAGTTTTAAAATTTTGACTATTTTTATTGCATATTTTATTAACAAATATAATGGCGTATTTATAAAATATTATTCTTTTTAAATGTTGAAATTAGAATTTAACTTTTATTATATGTACATATTACACAGAAATGTTTCTTATATTTATATCTTTTAGTGGAAAAAAGGGAGTCGAGGCCCTGTACCAAAAAACAGCTTAGGCCGGCCCCAAATATATGCGAACTAAAAACTTCTAAGAAAACTAGAGCGCCATATGCCAACAAAGAAATCAAAATAAAGAAGAGGTAAATTAAAACAGAAAAAAAAAATGTCTTAGGAGCAACCATAATTTAAATTTTACAATTGCATCCACCACTAGATTAAATAATTCAATACTTTTAAAATTAACATTTCTTAAAAATGGACAAATGTAGTAGTATATTTGAAGAAAATATTTTTTTAAATTAGGAATAGAATATGCCTATTATTATGTGTATATATTACTTCTTTAAAATTTTCGTATATCTTTTATACATTATTTATGATTTTTTAATATCCTAAAAATTTATGAAAATCAAAAAAAATAAAAAAATGTGAAAGGTATCGTCGCTTAAATTTAAGTGTTTTTTAAATTTAATGGAGTCGTCATCAAATTTTATTTTATAAAAAATATTGGAAAACCTTTTAAAAACATAAGAAAAAAAATGGTATATGAAACCAAATATTGAGTTCGGGAGTCGATTATGCGTATGGAAGATATTAACATCTACAATATCCGTTAAAATACGATTACTTATAATTAATTATGCAAAATTAACGTTAACTTGTATCAATTTATCTCTCCATCTTTTAAAAGCAAATATAATCTTTTTTTAAATAATCTTGACATAAAAGTGTATTTAAAATATAAAGAAAATAAAGAAAAAAAATATTAATATGCTTGACAAGTGTGTAATCTTACTTCCGTATCTCTCGGTGCGATGGAGAAATCAAAGTTACGTTCTTGTTAGGTTGAAAATACGAATGTATTGATTGTTTTTAATGAAAATTTGGTTCGTTGTTGATAAAAAATATTTTTTTTATGAAAAAATGAGTTTGTTTGATTTAAATAATTATTTTGAAATGCAAATTTTAGGATTATCAAGTTGAAAAATTGGTGTCTCAAAAAACTCAGAATAAAAACATATTTCATTTAGTTATTCTTTTTAAGAATATTTTATATTATTTTTTGTTTTAAATTTAGTTTTTTTTATAAAAAGAACAATAAGTCGTACAACTTGTATCTTAACAACTAAAATACTAAAAATATGTCACATGTAATTTAATCAAATTCAAAAGTTGATTTTGGATTAAAAAATGAATTTTTAGAACTATCAAATTTTACAATTTATGTTCGGATAACTCATAAATAAAAAGGATATCGCATTTAGTTAATCTTTAGTAAAAGAAATTATTTTTCATAAGAGTTTATATTTTATTAGAAGTTGATCAAATTTAATTTTTTTTTTTAAATAAAAGATTTTGATTAAGATAAAAAGGTGTTGGACCTATCAAAAGAGAGAAAATAAAATAAAAAATTTGGACCGATAAAAAATAGTGTTGATTTGTAAATAGAAAAACAGAAGAAAAATAATGGTAGGTGAGCTGCTGGCTAGTGACCAGGGAAACAAAAGAAAAAAGAAAGAGAGGGAAAAAAAAGAGGAAAAGAAAGAAAAGAAGGGAAAGGAAAAACAAGAACTTATGAATGTTAAAAGCTAAAAAAGTAAGTAAAGGGAAAAAAATGAATAATTTTCCTCCTATTGAAACAACTTGTCATCCAACCACAATTAAGTTGCTTGGAACAATGTACTTATGGTTAGAAGTGTCAAAAAGGTACTCAAAAGCTCTCATAAGGGGTACATATGTCCTTAATTGAGAAACTCAAATGTCACCTCGAATAAAATCATAATGACTTGTTACATCGTCTCTAATAGCGGATTGATACTTGGATCAAACATGGCAATAAAGTCTAAGACGACTTTGCAAAGCCAACAAATTCGAGGTTAATTAAAGTGAAATTGAACTCAAGTCATAACTTGATTATACAACTGGTAGCTTCGGGGAAATTGTTTCATACTTGACTCAGACCCAATTCGCTGTATTTTGGGCTAAAAACCAAACATCTGACAAACAAGGGCATCTCAAGAATCTCAAAGGGATATGAAATAAGAGAACTCTAAAACTAAGGTGGATTTCATTTATACACCACACAATGGCAATCATGATCATGAGATCTTAATCTAAGCCACTCAATGGTAATTGTCACCAAATTATCATCAGAGACACATGTACGAAACCAAACATTGATCTGTTGATCACATATCATACAACTCACAACCCTAAGATACTCTTTCTAAAAATCCTAGAAAATTTCAGATAAAAAAGACACCTAACACAAATTAAAGGAATACATTATTCAAATATTAAAACTCTCACTGATACAAACTTACTTGATAATTGGAGTGTGTGCAGATACACCACCTCCGCAAAAGAATCTTTGTCGTGCTCATATAATTCTAGTCAAAAGTCCTAGATTCGTCTGAATCAGTATGTAAGAATAATTATTCTTGATATTAAGTGTTTGTTTGGTAACACCAATAAACTAGCTAATAACTTATTTAATTATCTTATAAGTTTTTTTGATCAATTTAGATGTGTTTAGTTTACAAGTTTTTCACACTAACTTATAGTTCTTTTTTAGATGTTATTTTAAGTAGTGTTTGGGCTTTTAGATTTTTATATTTTCTATCATTTGTAACTTTATTATTTTATTTTTACTACTATTTTATCTTTATGTAAAACAAAACAAATATCCCACTAACTATCCACTCACTCATTCTCTCGTTGGATATTTCTTCTTCTCTGTTACTCCCTCGTTTATTGTCTTTTCTTATCTATCTAGTGAATAATACCAAAGATGTCTTTTTCTTTTTTTGTTTTTTTTTTTCTGAGTTGGTGGGTGCTCAAAGGATTATATTGTAAAAGGTTGGTCATGCTCAGTCATACAAAATAATACTATCTAACAAAATATGAGAATTTCAAAATAAAAAAATAGAATAATTGTATGTCACATGCAAAAGATCTAGACAAATCAAAATAAAACTAAAGAATTATATCAAAATCAAATACGTCAAAAGAAAACAATACAATTTTAAAATGGCTCACTAAATGTTACTAATAAAAATTATCTCAGTAAACAAATTTAATATTGTTGTTTCTCATATTGGGGATGAACTGGTCTTGCAGATAAAAAAAACCAGATACAATTTATTTTTCTAAAATAATTTTTTATGGTTTTAAAAATAAAATATATACATTTATATATATTTTTAATTGAATAATTATATACTTTTATCTCATTTTACAATTACAACAATTAAATTTAATAAATACTTTATTTTTATCAGTTATTTTTTTAATTATAAACTATTAACTTTAAACTAACTTTTCAGTTATTAGTTATCTTATAGTTTAGTTTTAGCAACAAAAAGACCCTTAAGTACTTTGAATGTTTGTATACAAAAATGAGAGCACTCTCCAGCAAACGAACTTTGTCAAAAATGTTATAAAATAAAGTTTGTGAAAAATATTTCATTCCCACGTATCGCGCATGAAAAACGAGGAAGCCCCTTGTAATTTATGAGTTTAGAACTACTACCATATTTATTAGTTATTATTAATAGTATAATATAAGTGTTGAGATTAAGGATTATGCACTATTATTTAACAATGATAACTAATTATATTTTAACAACACATCAATTAAAAAATTAAAATTATGCATTTGTTGGATGTATTAATTAGTTGTGATTGATGGTATGTATAAAATAAATTTATACTGATAATTAAAAATAAATTTATTTTAATTGGTACACATGTGACATCATAAGATTAAATTAATTTAATTAGTTGTAGATTTTGACAGTCAAAAGTTAGTTTTTACTTTGTTAAATAAGTCCTAGTCTTGTGGATGTCATATTCTTTAGGTTAGTTGTTTTGAAAAGTCCATGTATTGTGCCATGAAACGTGGCTTTTCTGTTTTGATTATATGCATGTAAAAGGCTATAAATGCCTGCTGTGTTTTTCAACAAGAACAAGAGATTTCTCTTCCACTTTAAGTGTTGATTACATTCCAGCTTTTACATTTGGTATCAGAGCCTCGCAAGGGGCCTGATTGTGAGTGAAAACAAAGAGTGTGTGAGAGTCTACAACAAAAATGACAGACAGATTTGTGCAACCAGCTATTCCAAGATTTGATGGTCACTATGATCATTGGTCAATGATGATGGAGAACTTTCTGAGAAGCAAAGAGTTGTGGAGTCTTGTAGAGGAAGGAATACCGGTGTCAGCAATTGGAACTGCACCAACAAGTGAAGCACAGAGACGCAGCGTGGAGGAAGCCAAGCTCAAGGATTTGAAGGTTAAGAATTTCCTATTCCAGGCTATTGATAGAGAAATTCTGGAGACAATCCTTGACAAAGGGACATCAAATGCAATTTGGATGTCAATGAGGCAGAAGTACCAAGGTTCCACAAGGGTAAAGAGAGCACAACTTCAAGCTCTAAGAAGAGAGTTTGAGCTGCTTGCCATGAAAGAAGGAGAAAAGGTAGACAACTTTCTGGGAAGAACTCTTAGTGTGGTGAATAAAATGAAATCAAACGGTGAAAACATGGAACAAAGTATAGTGGTCAGCAAGGTTCTCAGATCATTGACTTCTAAATTCAACTATGTTGTTTGTTCAATAGAGGAGTCAAATGATTTGAGTGCCTTAACCATTGATGAACTCCATGGAAGTCTTCTTGTTCATGAACAAAGGATGCAGGAACCTCAAGTGGAGGAGCAGGTGCTGAAGGTTACACATGATGATA
>NC_021163.2:7512634-7535369 GCF_000331145.2 Cicer arietinum
CAATTGTTGAATGCTTCAAGTGTCATAAGCTTGGACATTTTCAATATGAATGTCCAGAATGGGAGAAAAAGGAAAACTATGCAAAGATGGAAGAAGAAGAAGAGGAGGAGCTCCTGTTGATGTCACACATGGACCTGCATCAAGTCACGAAGGAGGAGGTCTGGTTCTTGGACTCGAGATGTAGCAACCACATGACAGGAAACAAAGGTTGGTTCTCTAATTTAGAAGAAGGTCTTTGTCAAACTGTGAAATTAGGGAATGACATGAAAATGAATGTGGTAGCAAAAGGAAATGTGAGAATGCAAGTCAATGGTGTCACTCAAGTAATTTCTGATGTCTATTTTGTTCCTGAGCTTAAGAATAACCTTCTTAGCTTAGGACAACTTCAAGAAAAAGGATTGGCAATTTTGATTCAGAATGGAACATGCAAAGTCTTTCACTCTAGAAAGGGCTTAATCATGCAAACTAAGATGAGTGGAAATAGGATGTTTTATGTGTCAGCCACTGCAGTATCAAAGGAGACCATGTGTCTACAAACTGAGCTAGAGAAAGAAACTCACTTGTGGCACTGTCGGTTTGGGCACCTTAATTACAAAGGGCTGAACACACTGTCACAAAAACACTTGGTAGCTGATCTGCCAAAACTGAAGTGCCCAAAGAAGACTTGCATCATCTGTTTGATTGGAAAACAACACAGGAGACCAAGCCCAAAGAAAAGCATGTGGAGAGCCTCAAAGAAACTACAACTTGTGCATGCTGATATATGTGGTCCTATCAAGCCTTCATCAAACAGCAATAAGAGGTATTTCTTAAGCTTTATAGATGATTTCTCACGTAAAGCTTGGGTTTATTTCTTACATGAAAAATCTAAAGCATTTCAAAATTTCAAGAATTATAAAATGTGTAGAAAAGGAAGTTGGTGAACACATTGCCTGTTTAAGAACAGATAGAGGAGGCGAATTCACCTCAGTTGAGTTTGAAGAATTCTGCAAAACTCAAGGCATCAGAAGGCAATTAACAGCAGCTTATACTCCTCAGCAAAATGGTGTTGCTGAGAGAAAAAATAGGACAATCATGAATGGTGTGCGGGCTGTATTGAATGAAAGGCAAGTTCCAAAGGTATTTTGGGCAGAAGCTGTGAAATGGTGTGTGCATGTGCAGAATCGAAGTCCAACTTCAGCAATAAAAGACATAACTCCAGAAGAAGCATGGAGCAATGAGAAGCCTACGGTGGCACACTTTCGAGTCTTTGGGTGTGTGGCTCATGCTCATATACCAGATCAAAAAAGAACCAAACTTGAGGATAAGAGTAAGGTGTGTGTTTTCTTGGGAATCAGTGATGAATCAAAAGCTTACAAACTATTTGACCCTGTTTCCAAGAAAATCATTGTAAGCAGAGATGTAGTGTTTGAAGAAGAGAGAAGCTGGGATTGGAAAAGAACCAATGAAGAAATGAATGTTGATGTGTTAGTATGTGAAGGTGAAGAAGACTGCTTTGAAGAAGAAGAAGAAGAAGTTGAGAGTGAAGAAGAAGTTGAGCAAAACGAAAATGAAGATGGTGAAAGAAGCTCAGTTGGAATTAGATCACTTGCACATGATGAAAACAATACTGATCAAAGAAGTCTAGTTCAAGGGAGGGAACCAAGAGCTACAAAAGAACCAGCATGGATGACAGATTATGTGACAGGGGCTGAATTTGATGAAGAAAGACTCATGATGCTAATGGCTGAGAGTGAAAATGATCCACTCACCTTCCAAGAGGCACACAAAAGCACAAAATGGCAAGAGGTAATGATGACAGAAATAAAAGCTATAGAGAAGAACAACACTTGGGAGTTAACAGATCTACCAAAAGGAGCCAAACCAATTGGAGTTAAGTGGGTTTTTAAAACTAAACTTAATGAAAAAGGAGAAGTAGAAAAACACAAAGCAAGATTAGTGGCAAAGGGTTATGCACAACAATATGGAGTAGACTACACAGAAGTCTTTGCACCAGTGGCCAGACTTGACACTGTACGTCTAATTCTTGCACTTGCAGCTCAATATGAATGGGAAGTATTTCAGCTTGATGTGAAGAGTGCATTCCTTCATGGAGAACTTAAAGAAGAAGTCTACATTGAACAGCCAGAAGGATTCATCAAAAGGGGAGAAGAAGCCAAAGTCTATAGATTAAAGAAAGCATTGTATGGCCTTAAACAGGCACCCAGGGCCTGGTACAGCAAGATAGAGGCATATTTTGCACGTGAAGGGTTTATAAAGTGTTCCAGTGAGCACACTTTATTCACCAAGAAAGAAGGAGACAACACATTTATTGTTAGTCTTTATGTAGATGATCTCATCTTTACTGGAGGCAATAAGAGCATGTGTGATAGATTCAAAAGCTCAATGATGAGAGAATTTGACATGTCTGACTTGGGAAAGATGAAATATTTCCTAGGAATTGAAGTCATACAAAATGAGGCTGGAATATTTATATGTCAAAGAAGGTATGCACGAGAAGTTCTTGACAGATTCGGCATGGGAAGCAGCAACAGTGTGAACAACCCTATTGTGCCTGGAACACAATTGTCAAAGGATGAGACAGTAGATGGAGTAGATGTTACCATGTTTAAGCAAATAGTTGGAAGTCTCATGTACCTCACAGCCACTAGACCAGATTTGATGTATGGAGTATGCTTGATTAGTAGATTCATGGCAAATCTAAAGTCATCTCATTGGCTTGCAGCAAAAAGGATTTTAAGATATATTAAAGGAACTATTGATTTTGGCATACTCTACAAAAGGGGCAGAAGTAATGCAGGCCTTGTATCCTATACAGATATCAATTATGCTGGAGATTTGGATTATAGGAAAAGCACTTCAGGTTTTGCTTTCATTATGGGATCAAGAGCAATTTCATGGGCTTCAAAGAAACAACCAGTAGTGAGCTTATCAACCACAAAAGTTGAATATATTGCAGCTGCATTTTGTGCTTGTCAATGTGTTTGGCTTAGAGGAATCTTGGAGCAACTTGGAGCTGAAGAAAAAGGAAGCACAAAGATTCTTTGTGACAACAATTCTACAATTCAGTTGTCTAAAAATCCTACTATTCATGGACGAAGCAAGCATATTGGAGTAAGATTTCATTTTCTCAGGGACTTGGTAAATGATGGAGCTGTGAAGCTGAGTTTTTGCAGCACTGAGGAGCAAATTGCAGACATAATGACAAAGCCTCTTAAGTTAGAGCAATTTGTGAAGCTTCGAAGGATGCTTGGAGTAATTGATGCAGCTAAAGTTTAAGCTTAATGCTGATGCATTAGCTTAAGGGAGGGAATGACAGTCAAAAGTTAGTTTTTACTTTGTTAAATAAGTCATAGTCTTGTGGATGTCCTATTCTTTAGGTTAGTTGTTTTGAAAATTCCATGTATTGTGCCATGAAATGTGGCTTTTCTGTTTTGATTCTATGCATGTAAAAGGATATAAATGCCTGCTGTGTTTTTCAACAAGAACAAGAGATTTCTCTTCCACTGTAAGTGTTGATTACATTCCAGCTTTTACAGATTTGATCAACTTGCTTTTACAAAATTGATTTCTTTATTTTAAAATTATCTAATTTTGATTCTTATTTCAAATTTTTTAACGCAAAAATAGTAATGATGATATAGTTTAAATAATATTACATACAATTTAATGATGTAAAATTATTCAAGTGAATAAATTATTTACATCGTTAATTAAATTATAAAAATAAATATTTTTTGAGGTTGAAAAAAAATATTTTTAAATAATTTCTTACAATATATAAATAATAATTATTTTATATTATTCAATAATATATCATTTTATTTAAAATATATTATATTATATTATATTTTTTCACTAATAATAAAAAATAGGATATTACAACTGAAATTAAACTAGATTAATATTCTAACTTGTATATAAAAAGAGAATTTTCGTAAAATAATAATATTATAGAATGCGAGAAACTCCCGGAACACGTGAGAACACATATAAGATGGTGGAAGGAAGTGAATTTGTGTTTACTAGACTACAAGTTTCATAATGCCTCAAAAAAAAAGATCTGGACCCAAAGAAAATTAAATACCGCACCCGGAAAATTAAGTACCTCCTCGGATTTAACAGTAACTAGTGGGTAAATTATCCAATGTTCGATAATATACTATCGCCTACGTAAATTTATGCAACTATTTTCATTTATTTTATATAATATTTGTCTCATATTTTTTATATTTATCGATTATAAATATTTGAGTTAAACATGTTTTAACCCTTATAAAATTTCAAACTTTCATTTTTAGTCGCTGTAAAATAAATATACAGCTTTTAGTCACTACAAAATTATGTAGCTAACGTTTTTAGTCCTTGCTAAAATAAAACATGTTTAATTTTCTTTTATATTTAAAATTTTTTAATGATGTTTTGCAATCATGTTTAGAACAATATAAAAAGTTACTCTACAAAAATTTATAATTTTTTAACTTTTAATGAATTAAATAATAATTTTTTAAATAGGAAAAACCAATAAAAATATAGACTTAGAAATTAAATTTTGAATTCATTTTTTGTTTAGGAGCTTTTTAAACTATTGTTAACATCCTTGCAAAAATTCCTTTAAAAGTATATGTTGACTTAACAAAAAAAAAACTACATGCATTATATAATTTTGTAAGGAGCAAAATTTGTATTTTTATTTTACAGAGATTAAAATTAAAATGTTAAAATTTTATAAGGATTAAAAATATATTTAACCCTAAATTTTTTCCCATTTTTTAATATTTATCAGAGATAAATGTTTATCTCGTAATTTTTTAAAAAAAATTTATCGTTAAAAAATATGTGTGCTTCATTTATCCAGTATTATTTTATGTTTATTAGCAATAAAGATTTGTTTCGTTTTTTTTTTTATATATTTATCAATGACAAATATGTGTGCCGTATTTTTTATATATTTATAATCTACATTTATTCCATATTTTTTATGTATCACCAACATATATTTGTCTAATATTTTTATATTTATTAAAGATAAATATATATTCTGTTTTTTTATATATATTTATTAGTGGTAAATGTTCATCCGATGTTTGATTTTATATATAAATATGTGATAAATATTTGTTTTGTTTTATGTAAGCTTAAATGCATTTTTATTCATCATATTTTGTTAAATGAATCTCTAGTCCTTTCTTTTCTAAAATCAGTTTGTTTGTCCTCTATGAACTATTTTTTGTATTTTTTTTCCCCATCATTTTTTATGAGGTAGCTCTCTCATTAATAACATGACACTGAGATGTCATTTATGAGTTGGATAAAATATTTTTCATCTCATTATTGTTGTAATAAATTTTATTATTTATTTAATTAACATATTTAAATATTCAAAATAAAATAAATAATTTTTTCAATATTTGGATAATTTTTTTATAAATATTTATTTAAATATTTTAAGTTTAATTTTTAATTTTAAATAATTGAATTTATAAATACAATAAATTTAATTTAATTTTAATATTTCAATGTATAAATAAAATAAATATTCAATAATATTAAAAAGTAATAAACTTAAATATAAAAAAATTATAAATATTTTAAATTATATAAAAAAAAGTAAATAAATTTTAAACATTTTATTTAAATATTTTAATGTATAAATAGAATTAATTACACCAACATTGACATAAGAACTTTTTTATTCAACTCACAAATGTCATCTAAGTGTTATGTTATTAATGAGAGTTTCATATTACAAAAAATGGTGGACGACAACAAAATTTCAAGAATTAGTTAATAAGAGGACAAAAAACCGGTTTTAGAAATGAGAGGTTGAAACATTAATTTAATTATGTATCAATGAAAAATATTTATCTCGTATTTTTATATCTATTAATTATAAATATTTTCTCCATTTTTTTTTATATTTATCAAAGATAAATGTTAATCTCGTGATTTTTTAAAAAAAATTTAACAAAGAGAAATATACGTTTTATAATTTTTTATTTATCAGGAACAAATATTTGTCCGATATTTTTTTATGTTTATTAATGATAAGTATTTATCTTGTGTATATATTTATTGGTGATAAATAAGTGTCACAATATTTTTTTTATGTATTGATAACTTATATTTGTCCAGTGTTTTTATATATTCATATGTCCAGTTACATTTTTTTTCCAAGTCATCCTGCCTGTATACTAAGTTCGTAACCGATTACTGCCTCAAAGAATTGTTTATTACAATAGAATCTAAAAAGTAAAATTCAACATCTAGAAAGTAAATTTATGTTTGATATTTCACGCGTCGTAAATAGAATTATTAACAGTAAAAATTTATATGAAATTAAAAAAAAATAGATAGAATAGATTAATTATATGTTTAGCTTTATGTTCCGATTTATTTTCCTCTGACCAATTGACATTTATCCTTCATTTCTTGGTTAATATAGCACATTTCTTCTTTCCAGAAAATTCAGGAATTTCTTACATCCAAATAAATGAAAAGAAAGGAAGAGCAAACTCACATTTTGTAATGATTAATATATGATAAATATTTATAGTAAAAACTTAAAATATAATATTTTATTATTTTTTATTCTTCCGTCTACATAATTTTTAAATGAAACATATCGGTCACTTTAAGCATCAAGCATATGACCAAGTTTCCTATTTCTAATATTAACCTTATTCCAAGTATAACAATTTATAGACGTGTACTTATTAAAAGCCACCATACATGGTCCTGATTCGTTTATTAACCAATAACAATCGCTGTTGCAAGTTTCTTCATCTCGATCTTGAATATAAATGTCAAAGGAGTGAACAACATTCGGCCATGAAAACTTACAAAAATATAAGGATCCAGAGAAAAATTGAGGCCTAAAAGTAAAGACGTAACTTCCTGAATATTTTAGTGATTGAAATCCAAAATCTGTATTTTTGTCTTTACAATCAATACCTAGTTCATGATTGCTCATGTTATTTGTAATGTGCACGGTTACTTTGTGAGGAAGAAATCCATCACTTTCATTATCCTTCAAATCTAAAGCAAAAGAAATTGTTAGTAACATAGAAATTAAAAGCGCAAATTTGGAGATTGTAACCATCTTGTTTGCCAAAATTAATTGATAGAATGATTTGGAAACTTATGATCAACTTCTTAATTTATATATTGTCAAAACGGATTAATTTGATAAATTTAAAAAAAAAATACAAATATCATTAAATAATCATTTGACCATATAAGGGAATAATAAATGTAAAGAATAATATTGTATCACATTTTATGTAAATAATACTGTATTACTTTTTATTACTTTGTATTGTTAATATTAACTTTGCTTCGGGATATTAATTAATTAAATAATTAAACATTTGACTGTTTTTATGACATGTTTTTCCTAAATTTGACCGAAGTATATTTACAAAATATACCTTTTCAAATTTAAATTTAAAATTTCATTATTCTTAATGCGTCTTTATTATATGTAAAGTTTATTACTATATTATTTGCCTATTATTTATAAATTTCTAATTATTATTTAAATAAATCATTCAAAAACACTAAAATTAAAAATTGTTTTTTTGTTAGTAGAAATTTATCTTATTTTTGTATTAATATAGTGGTATATTTATAGAATATAATTTTTCTTTCAAAAAGAATGTGTCCATCAGTTTGTGTCCATATTTCATGTATACATTTTTTTTTATCTTCTTATTTTATCTAAATTTAACTTCTTCATTTTATTTTCTTTAAATTCGAGTATTTGGTCGAGTTTTTTTTTCTGTCTGCATAAATATTTATGATGTGTGTATCTCATTAATGAGGTGCCATTGATATGTGATGAATGAATTTGATAAAGTTTTTGCTATGTCATTAATCAAATCCATGTCATTAACTTTTTAATTAAATTAATTACATAAAAATTTAAATAAATTTTTAGTCTTTATAAATTTTGAAATTTCATTTCCTTTTCAAAAAAATTATAATTTTTAGTCCATTCAAAAAGATTAGACAAGAGTTATCAATATATATATTTGAATTATTTTTTTGTATATATATTTATAACACTATAAAAAGTTTTCCCATAAAAAATGAGTTTAAAAGTTGACTTCTAATCTATATTTTAAGGACTTTTATATATATAACATTTAAAAAATTATATTTAATTCTTCTAAGTTAAAAGATTTAAAATTTAGGTCCATGAACTTTTGAATAATGTTTGCCATTTAAAAATTTAAAAGTTGAAGGATCCTTCATTACATCAATGATTAAAAATAAAATTTTAAAATTTTATAAGAAATAAAACCTTATTTAACTCTTAAAATAAATTATATATTATATCTTTATAAGTAAACTAATTTAATAAAAATTACTTTTTAACAAATATGAATTAATCAAATTAGAAAGAAAAAATATCATAATCCTACTTTCATTATAATTCTCAGCCACCACGCCGTCATCACCCTTTCTTCCTAATCATTCACCATCTCTCACCAGCATCATTATCATCGCCATCATTATTATTATTCATATTCATGCTCACAGAAATCTCAATCTTTCCAAAACTTACAAAATAATTGTTTGAAACCTAGTTTTGTTTCATCAAACATAAACAAAAAAAATAATTGGTCCAACAGGAAGCCTATGAGATAGACAACACATAAACGATATTTATCTATGATTGGCCGTAGTGGTGATCACAAACGCCACACAGGTTGAAGCGAGACGATGGATCGCCGAACGTGGACCGGTTTAGGGATGGGTTTGTGTTAGAGTAAAATAAAGAAAATGAATAAGGAAGGAAAAAGGATAGGATTTACTTTTTTATTATAATTTTTTTAAATATTATAATTTTTTTAACATAATAATTAAAAAAAAAATTATTCATAAATTAGATGTTGGCATGGAAAATATTTTTTTCAAACTCAATAAATCAATGACATTTCATAAATGAGAAAGACACGTCTTTAAAATTTGAAAGGATCAAAAAAATTATAAAATATATGAACAAAAAATCTGAATTAAAAAAAAAAATCAAAAGTTAAGTTTACACAAAATAGGACAATTGCAAAAAAAAATTCTTCTATTTTCGATTTTTTTATTATTGGTGAATTTATTAATATTAATTAATTAGTTTTAAAATTTTGAGTATTTTTATTGCATATTTTATTAACAAATAGAATGGCGTATTTATAAAATATTATTTTTTTAAATGTTCAAATTAGAATTTGACTTTTATTATATGTACATATTACACAGAAATGTTTCTTATATTTATATATTTTAGTGGAAAAAAAGGGAGTCGAGGACCTGTACCAAAAAACAGCTTAGGCCGGCCCCAAATATATGCGAACTAAAAACTTCTAAGAGAACAAGAGCGCCATATGCCAACAAAGCAATCAAAATAAAGAAGGGGTAAATTTAAACAGAAAAAAAAAAGTCTTAGGAGCAACCATAATTTAATTTTTACAATTGCATCCACCACTAGATTAAATAATTCAATACTTTTAAAATTAACATTTCTTAAAAATGGACAAATGTAGTAGTATATTTGAAGAAAATATTTTTTTAAATTAGGAATAGAATATGCCTATTATTATGTGTACATATTACTTCTTGAAAATTTTCGTATATCTTTTATATATTATTTATGATTTTTTAATATCCTAAAAATTTATGAAAATAAAAGAAAAAAGAAAAATATGTGAAAGGTATCGCCGCTTAAATTTAAGTGTTTTTTAAATTTAATGGAGTCGTCATCAAATTTTATTTTACAAAAAATATTGAAAAACCTTTTAAAAACAGAAGAAAAAAATGGTATATGAAACCAAATACTGAGTTCGAGAGTCGATTATGCGTATGAAAGATATTAACACCTACGATATCCGTTAAAATACGATTACTTAAAATTAATTATGCAAAATTAACGTTAACTTGTATAAATTTATATCTCTATTTTTTAAAAGCAAATATAATATTTTTTTAAATAATCTTGACATAAAAGTATATTTAAAATATAAAGAAAATAAAAAAAATATTAATATGCTTGACAAGTGTGCAATCTTACTCCCGTATCTTTCGGTGCGATGGAGAAATCAAAGTTACGTTCTTGTTAGGTAGAAAATACGAATGTATTGATTGTTTTTAATGAAAATTTGGTTTGTTGTTGATAAAAAATATTTTTTTATGAAAAAATGAGTTTGTTTAATTTAAATAATTATTTTGAAATGCAAATTTTAGGACTATCAAGTTGTAAAATTGGTGTCTCAAAAAACTCAAAGAATAAAAACATATTTCATTTAATTATTCTTTTTAAGAATATTTTATATCATTTTTGGTTTTAAATTGAATTTTTTTATAAAAAGAACACTAAGTGGTACAACTTGTATCTTAACAACTAAAATACTAAAAATATGTTACATGTAATTTAATCAAATTCAAAAGTTGATTTTGGATTAAAAAATGAATTTTTAGAACTATCAAATTGTAAAATTTATGTTCGGATAACTCATAAATAAAAAGGACGTCGCATCTACTTAATCTTTAATAAAAGAAATTATTTTTCATAAGAGTTGATATCTTATTAGAAGTTGATCAAATTTAATTTTTTTTTGAATAAAAGATTTTGATTAAGATAAAAAGGTGTTGGACCTATCAAAAGAGAGAAAATAAAATAAAAAATAAGGACTGATAAAAAATAGTGTTGGTTTGTAAATAGAAAAGCAAAAGAAAAATAATGGTAGGTGAGCTGCTGGCTGACTAGGGAAACAAAAGAAAAAAGAAAGAGAGAGGGAAAAAAAAGAGAAAAAGAAAGAAAAGAAGGGAAAGGAAAAACAAGAACTTATGAATGTTAAAAGCTTAAAATGAATAATTTTCCTCCTATTGAAATACCTTTTAATCCAACGACAATTAAGTCGCTTGGAACGATGTACTTATGGTTAGAAGTGTCAAAAAGGTACTCAAAAGCTCTCATAGGGGTACATATGTCATTAATTGAGAAACTCAAATGTCACCTCGAGTAAAATCATAAGGACTTGTTACTTCGTCTCTAATAGCGGATTGATACTTGGATCAAACATGGCAACAAAGTCTAAGACGACTTTGCAAAGCCAAACAAATTCGAGGTTAATTAAAGTGAAATTGAACTCAAGTCACAACTTGATTACACAACTGGCAGCTTCAGGGAAATTGTTTCATACTTGACTCAGACCCAATTCGCTCTATTTTGGGCCAAAAACCAAACATCTGGCAAACAAGGGCATCTCAAGAATCTCAAAGGGATATGAAGTAAGAGAACTCTAAAACTAAGGTGGATTTCATTTATACACCACGCGATGGCAATCATGATGATGAGATCTTAATCTAAGCCACCCAATGGTAATTGTCACCAAATTATCATCAAAGACACATTACGAAACCAAACATTGATCTGTTGATCGCATATCATACAACTCACAACCCTAAGATACTCTTTCTAAAAATCCTAGAAAATTTCAGATAAAAAAGACACCTAACACAAATTAAAGGAATACATTATTCAAATATTAAAACTCTCACTGATACAAACTTACTTGATAATTGGAGTGTGTGCAGATACACCACCTCCGCAAAAGAATCTTTGTCATGCTCATATAACTCTAGTCAAAAGTCCTAGATTCGTCTGAATCAGTATGTAAGAATAATTATTCTTGATATTAAGTGTTTGTTTGGTAACACCAATAAACTAGCTAATAACTTATTTAATTATCTTATAAGTTTGTTTGATCAAATTAGATGTGTTTAGTTAACAAGTTTTTCACACTAACTTATAGTTCTTTTTTAGATGTTATTTTAAGTAGTGTTTGGGCTTTTAGATTTTTATATTTCTATCATTTGTAACTTTATTATTTTATTTTTACTACTATTTTATCTTTATGTAAAACAAAACAAATATCCCACTAACTATCCACTCACTCATTCTCTCGTTGGATATTTCTTCTTCTCTGTTACTCCCTCATTTATTGTCTTTTCTTATCTATCTAGTGAATAATACCAAATATGTCCTTTTTTTTTTCTTAGTCGGTAGGTGCTCAAAGGATTATATTGTAAAAGGTTGGTCATGCTCAGTCATACAAAATAATACTATCCAACAAAATATGAGAATTTCAAAATAAAACAATAGAATAATTGTATGTCACTTGCAAAAGATCTAGACAAGTCACAATAAAACTAAAGAACTATATCAAAATCAAATACGTCAAAAGAAAACAATACAATTTTAAAATTTACAATTTTAAAAAGGCTCACTAAATGTTACTAATAAAAATTATGTCAGTAAACAAATTTAATATTGTTGTTTCTCATATTGGGGATGAACTGGTCTTGCAGATAAAAAAAAACCACATACAATTTATTTTTCTAAAATAATTTTTTATGGCTTTAAAAAATAAAATATATACATTTATATATATTTTTAATTAAATAATTATATACTTTTATCTCATTTTACAATTACAACAATTAAATTTAATAAATACTTTATTTTTATCAGTTATTTTTTTAATTATAAACTATTAACTTTAAACTAACTTTTCAGTTATTAGTTATCTTATAGTTTAGTTTTAGCAACAAAAAGACCCTTAAGTACTTTGAATGTTTGTATACAAAAATGAGAGCACTCTCCAGCAAACGAACTTTGTCAAAAATGTTATAAAATAAAGTTTGTGAAAAATATTTCATTCCCACGCATCGCGCATGAAAAACGAGGAAGCCCCTTGTAATTTATGAGTTTAGAACTACTACCATATTTATTAGTTATTATTAATAGTATAATATAAGTGTTGAGATTAAGGATTATGCACTATTATTTAACAATGATAACTAATTATATATTAACAACACATCAATTAAAATTATGCATTTGTTGGATGTATTAATTAGTTGTGATTGATGGTATGTATAAAATAATTTTATACTGATAATTAGAAATAAATTTATTTTAATTGGTACACATGTGACATCATAAGATTAAATTAATTTAATTAGTTGTAGATTTGATCCACTTGCTTTTACAAAATTGATTTCTTTATTTTAAAATTATATGATTTTGATCCTTATTTCAAATTTTTTATCGCAAACGTAGTAATGATGGTATAGTTTAAATAATATTGCATACAATTTAATGATATAAAATTATTCAAGTGAATAAATTATTTACATCGTTAATTAAATTATAAAAATAAATGTTTTTTAAAGTTAAAAAATAATGTTTTTTAAAGTTAAAAAATAATATTTTTTAAAAAAAATTACAATATATAAATGATAATCATTCTATATTATTCAATAATATATCACTTTATTTAAAATATATTATATTATTATTATTTTCACTAATAATAAAAAATAGGATATCAAAACTGAAATTAAACTAAGTTAATATTCTAACTTGTATATAAAAAGAGAATTTTCGTAAAATAATAATATTATAGAATGCGAGAAACTCGCGGAACACGTGAGAACACATATAAGATGGTGGAAGGAAGTGAATTTGTGTTTACTAGACTACAAGTTTCATAATGCCGCAAAAAAAAAAAATCTGGACCCAAAGCAAATTAAATACCGCACCCGGAAAATTAAGTACTTCCTCCGATTTAACAGTAACTAATGGGTAGATTATCCAATGTCGATAATATACTATCGCCTACGTAAATTTATGCAACTATTTTCATTGATTTTACATAATAAGTTGTTATTTTTTTCTCTTTAGGAGTAACGATTGCTCTTCTTAATTACTTCTTTTCGAGTTTGAATATAATCACTAAATAAACCATATTTTATTATTAAAATTATGAATTTAATTGTCATAAATATTTTTAATGTAAAATATTTTAAATTATCAACTCATTACAATAATTTATGAATACGACTTTACATAAAAAATCTATAATAATTTAATAGTTTTAATTGAATAAGTATAAAAAAAATACATAATAATTTAAATTTTTAAAATATAAACAAAAGTAACTTCAATAAACCATATTTAATATTAAGTAAATGATAACAAGTGTCCTAAATAGATAATCAAATTGTGTGTATTTAATTTTTTGAAAGATAACTTATGTTATTTTCTATAACAAATGTTTTGTTCTTAATTTCTTAACTAATACTTTTGCAGGACCCTCTTTGTTGTTAGTTTTGAAACACCCTTCAGCTGTATATTTTGCACTATCTTATTACAGAACAAGTTTTCACGAGAGACAATTTATTAATATAATTATTTTTTTATTACTTTGAAAAATTTAAATAGTATTTGTGACTGAACATAAATTTAAATGATATCAACTATTTTTCCTATAGTATTTTAAGTATATATTGGTCCAACTTTAAAAATAATTAATATTATATTAAAATATTATAATGACATTATTTTAATTTATTTATAATCAAATAATTCTTTTTTATTCTTTGTAAAAGTGTCTATTAATGTAAGACTAAGAGAGACGAAATATATTTTAAATAGTATTATTGTATTCTTACGATGAGTTTTGTAAATTTACTATAAAATTAAATATATACTATCTCCCTTCTGTCTAAATATAAGAAGAAAACAAATTAACTAAGATTTGTTTTGAATATAAATAAAATACTTATAATATTTTATTTTTTATTTAAAAGAAGAGAAAACTAAAAAATTGTCGGTTTATTGACAAAGTCATCAATTTTAATTATATTTAATCAATCAATGTAATTTGGATTATTAATAAATGAATATTTTTTTTTTAGTAAATAAAAAATGAGAACAACTGCGGAAGAGCTGTCAGATGGCAGTGCCATTTATTTTTGTCTCTTTAATTTATTTTAAACATTTTTCCTAAACCTACCAAAAACATAGCATAAGAATCTCCACTCTATGCTGCTATATCCACCACCGCATCTTAAATCCACGAAACAGAAACAAGGGCAAAAATTGAATTCTGCTAAAATTCCCTTTTCATATTGATTTCACAACGATGCATTCAATTAAAATTTTATCGATTTTTGTGGTGTTTCTTCTAACACTAAGATCATCATCATGTTCGTTAATCGAAGCAAACAAGTTATCACCGTACGATGTTTTAATGGAGTATGGTTTCCCAAAGGGTCTTCTTCCAAAAGACGCAATAGGTTATTCGCTGAACAAAGAAACAGGTGAGTTCGCTGTGTATTTCGATAAAGCTTGTAGTTTCACTATTGAAAGTTACACGCTTAATTACAAGTCAACAATCACTGGTGTGATTTCTCAGAATAGGCTTTATAAACTCAAGGGTGTTACCGTCAAGATTTTGATTTTGTGGTTAAATATTGTTGAGGTTTCTCGTCATGGTGATGATATTGATTTCTCTGTTGGTATTACTTCTGCTGATTTTGGTGTTGAGAATTTCCTTGAAAGCCCTCAGTGTGGTTGTGGTTTCGATTGCAATTCTCTTCGCTTAAACGGTGACGTTTCTTCAATTTAGGTTTCTTTGTATTTTTATTGTGTTGTATTTTTATTATTTAATTTTTGAACTTTTTGTTGAAGACTGTAGATCTATCTTTTATGCTCTTTTAAATTAATTAATAATAATAGGTGAATTTTATTAGGGTGTATTTTGTTTCCCCTAAAATGAATCAGAACTTTTGGTGATTTGCAGTATCATTTGCCTCAGAATCCAAACAAGGGTGGCTATTCTATTGAATCTCTTGTCATGCCTTGTTAATTTTATCTGTCTTTTTAGTTCATAAAGTAAAAATATCAGAATATTAATGATTGCTGATATTATTGTTTTGAAACAGCTTAAACCCCTTGTAGTAGTTATAACAGTGTGAACATTGATCCTGTCAAAAAAATAGTATGAACATTGTTGTGTATACTCTTGTTTTATTTTAAGAGCTCAGCGGCGAAATTCACGCACATGAAAGTGCGGAGGAGCGGGATATTGTGAGTTCAAACTTGCTCCCCAATATATCAGACGTTCCTGTAATTTTTTTATCATCTGAGTTGCAAGAGACAGTAGATGTTTTTTTTGTTAATGAAACAATACTTTGTGTAAGTTTATTGGCCAAAATGTTAATGTGGAGAGGAATGTAAGACATCTATGGAGAAGGAAGAAATTGTAAATAGTTAGTTTACAACTGTATCTAAGAGATTTGAACTATTTTAGTTGAAGTTATAAAGTCAAATTCTTACTATTGAGTTGACTCTTCTTAGACACACCTACCAGTTTCGACCAATGGAAAATTTGGGTTTAAATTTTCAAACAAAAGCTATCTTCCCAACACCAGTGCCACAATATTACTGTTGTTCAGCTTCTTAATCCCATCAGCTTTTGACAAAAACACCACCACCTTAACAGATTATGTTCTTCAACAATGTGATTTCCCAGTTAGGATTCTTTCCAGAGGTGTGGTTGGCTACAAATTCGACAGCACCACTGGCAAATTCAAAGTGAAGAGTTTCTTTTCTCATTTCCAAAGTTACTTCGAAAGTATACTATACTTCCGGAAAAAAACATAATTTTTATGTTGTTTGGTATAGACTGTTTTTTCTTTGTTGGGAAGTATATTTATAGACATATGTATGTTATTTTTTAGAAATATAGGGGAAGAAGCTCTCTTCAAACAAAGTGCATCTAGAGCTGTAACGGTAAATCTGATTGCTGTTGTTATCATATGTTGGATGTGTCAGTCCCCCTTCCACCTAGCATCATGTGGAAATGGATTTTCGGGTAAAGAAAGGGAAATGATGAAAGTAATCAAAACAAGATGTAGTAATGTAGTTGGAAACTTGAACTTCTGCATTTTCTGCTTTCAATGAGTTTCAATACATCAGACTCTGAACAAAAACGAATTGTTGAGACAGATTGTATATCAAATTTATTTAATTGAAATCATTGTGTTGATGAATGATCAAACAAATTAGTGAATCTTTGAAATGCTAAAATAAATGTCAACTAATACCAAAGCCATCGGTGGTATGATAAACAAATTAGAGTAGACCATTTTGGTATGTAATCATGTAATGGGTTGTCAGATTTATTTTTATAATTAACGAATCTATTAACAGTGCTTTAAATTGGGCAGATTCTAACATGTTGAAGCTCCAAGAGTGTTTCTTTAAAGACTAAAAGTTTGTGTTAACGATAAATTTATTTTTATAAGTTAGGCGGAGATTTAAACGATATTGATTCGATAAAATAAAATATAATAAAAATAACTATGTATTTTGTATTAAATTGATATGAATTTGTTCATCGTTATATTCATAAAGATAAAGATGAATAGTATCACGAATTATTATATTTGAAGTGTATTGTTGTTTATAATTAGATTTTTTAAATAATTTTCAAGTACTATTCTACAATTGACCAGGTATAAATGTGGTCTACCACAAACTCACCCCTAAAATACACTTCCATCACTCTCATAACATCACTCTTATTAATTACTACATTGATCCTAGTATATAAAATATTATTGATTAAATCACATCAACTAACAAAGTTGATTGTAGTATTAAATTTGTTTTAAATTTAAATAGTTTTATTAGTTTATTCTTGCAGGAAAAAAAATTAATTTATGTTTTAGTTGTAGTTTTATTACATATTACAAAAAAAAATATATATAATTTGGGGCATGTTAGCAAATAAATACTTAATATAGCTATAAATTTGAAAGTAGTCTTATAAAAAGGAAGACAAGAAAAAATCTCAATAGAGTCTTATATTCAGATATAGAGGTAGTAACATTCTTGGTAAATTTTTATATAAAATCTTTTATATTATTTAATTGTAACAAAGCTTTCTTTTATTTTATATTTTTCAATTTGTGTATCCTATTTTTTTAAAATCGTACACGAATATCTTTTGTCTTTTGTTTTTCCATTAAAGTCAATTTTTGTATTAAAAAAATAATGATTTCTTAAAATACATTGATCTGGCAAGTCATTTGAGATTGCAATCAACAGCTTAGTTTCTTAACTTAATTACAAGTAATAGTCTAGTCTTTTTAACTTATTTGTTCCTGATTTTTGTCATTTACATTTTAAAATATCAATGTCATTGTCCTTTTTCTTACAAATCTGCCACACACACAAAAATCAAACTAGGCTCTTCGTCTTCAAAGAAACACAAAAATTCATCTTCTCCATTGTAATCTCAAATAAAAAACTCAAATCTTATCACCCAATATATTCTTTATTCTTCTAAAAAAGGAAAACGACTGCACTATTTTTCTAGGCAGGCTCAAAATACTTGAAAAGTAAATTTAAATTTACATTCAATGTTTCAGATTTCAATAAGAATGTCTCTCTAGATTTATGAAATGTTTTAGATTTCAATAACAATGGTTGATTTTGATTAAATTACATAAACTAATAAAGTTTTGTACTATTAAATTTGTTGTAAATTTAATTGATGTTAGCAAATAAAAACTTAATATAGTTAAAAATTTGAAAGTAGTCGGTATCCAAGAAAAAATCTCAAGAGGGTCTTAAATACAGGTGTAGAGGTAGGGGTGAAAATAAGTCAGGTCGGGCCAGACTTTGAAAAGCTTGAGTTTGCTCTACAAATTAATTTTTTAGGCTTAAGTTTGACATACGGTCAATTTTTTTTTTCTTTTTCCGGTCTGGAATGACCTTTTTAAAAGTCTAGTCTAGTTTTAAAAACTATTTAAAAGCTTTATATAAAAAATAATTTTTCTAACACCCTTTAAATAGTGCAGATTTAAAAAATTATTACTTGTAAAAAATCTGAATCAAACACCCTTTAAACCCTAAAAAATAATTTTTGATTTCAAATAATAAATTTTCTAAATCAAACGCACTCATTATTACTTCTCAAACAAATCATCTCAAACAAACTCAACATATTTAATAATAATATAATTAACATTATTATCAAAATTAAAACACTTTAAAAGATACCGCACCTATTTTATATTTTTTTATTATTATTTTTTACAAATTCGTATATACTATTTTAATTTAAGATTTATTTTTATTTATAGCATGTGTTTAAAGTTGATAGCATGTGTCTAACAGAAAAAGTAAAATATTCATCTTTGATCCATAAAAATTTGAGTTTTGTTAGTTAAAATTTGATGCAAATGATAAACTTTGAGTTTTTTTAGGACGAGGAACACTGATTTAATTTTTTAACAAATTATGTAAATGAGCGTCATTTAAAGTTAAATTTGATATTATTATTATATTAAAAAAATATGAAGGTGCTTTCTATTTTAAAATATATATCTTTTGAAGTTTTTGTATTTAGTAATAATTAAATGATATAATTGAAAAACATTTAAAGTTGTTTTAAAATTTGAAATTGAAATTTATTTTAAATACACTGTGTCAAAATGTGTTAAATGGTCTAACTTCGGGATCAATCATCACTTAGTCATCTTATTAACCAAACAGGGGTATTCTTGATGGTGTGCATGGAGTGCAACTGCACAATGCTCAATTTTTAGGGATAGCAAAATATTTTTTTAAATTGGTGTGTGTTAGATATATAATTATTTAATTAATGGATCGAGTCAAATACTATAAAAAAAAAATTAATTCCTGATAAATGTGTCAGTTTATTTATCGTTCCACTCAAATTAGATAACCATAGAAATATTTTTTAAGTTTGTGTATAATTAAAAATATCACTCTAATCGATTACTCATTATTAAGATAAAAAATATTAATTATCCATTATAAACTTGGCCAAAATTAGAATTTTGAAATTATAGTTAGATTTAATTTTTTCACGTGTCATTAAAAATAAAAATGAGACTCAATCCAGTAGAGTTAACCATCTCATCAACACTGTCTTATACGTTTTTTTTCTTCTTCTAAAAGTTTAAACTAGTTCTCCCTAAATTTTAAAACTCCTGTTTATTGAGCTCTGAAAATTTATTTTCATCTTGATTAAAAAATTAAACTCATAAGATCGAGTTGAATAGACAACAATAGTTCATTTAATATTTATAAAATTATAGTGTTTCTTTATTTTCTTTTCTATTTTCATGCACGCGTATGTATATATATATATATATATAGTTGTACTTATTTAATAATATTGTATTAGATAAATAGTTTTTAAAATTAATTAATAGATTAAAAATCAATATTATATATACATATATATAAATTTTGATATTAATTTATAATTATTTTATAAATCATCATGATGTATTAAGATCAATGTCTATGATATAAGTATATATAACATCATATGATGCATCTTGCACTATAAGAAAGTTTACTTTTAGTGGCGGCAAAAAATATAAAAATATTAGGGATAACTAAGATTACTTATCCTTGTTGAGTTTTTTTTTCGTGGTATATAATTACCCAATACTTATAAATTATTGTCATCACTATAGGGTATAGTGACATACTTTTGTACTTTGCTTTAAACATTTAATTTAATCTACAAACATTTCAGTGTTGGTATATAGTTTAACTATAATTTATAAAAGTTATACCTACGATTTTGATTATGTTGTTATACGTTTAAGTGATAACTTATTTCTCTTGTTGTGGTTTTTAACAGTAAAAAATTTGCTATAAATATTAATTTTTTGATATCAATAAAAATTATATAATAATTTAGAATTTTATTTTATAAAATTAACCAAGTGTAAATACACAATAATATATATATATATATATATATATATATATATAATTTTAACAACTTGAAGCTAGTCTTTAACTATTTGTTTCAGATTTTGAAATTTAAACTCTATTTATTTGTTCATATCATTGCTCAATTCGATGAGTTTCACTAATACATGCATTGTTGATTACTCCTTGGTTGTCGAAGTCTCACTTGCCATTTTTTTTAAAAAATAAATAAATAAATCTTGTAGTGACATGTTTGGCATCATTTAGATAGTTCATACTTTTTCTTATTATCATAGCTATGAGCTTTTGAGCCTAAACACTTTAAATATTTGTTGTGTGATTATCCAGACATGTGTTATCCCTTCAGAACTTGCACTTATTTTGACTTTCATCGCTTGTGATTTATGCATACACTGAGACAATTTTGTTTGGTCGTTTGAGTCTTTCTAACTACCCTATGTAAATTTTATCCTTTTCTAGCCCATTTGAGTCTTGCCCTTTTATTTCGGTTACTAGCCACATTACAAGGGAAATACATGGCTTTAATTAAATCACCTTACTTGGAGTTAAGTAGAAAAAAAAATCGTCTTGATAAAGTTCTAAGTTTGGGGGTGGTGATTCTCACAAAAATAAAAAATAAAATAAAATTTCACTTTGTGTACTTTGATAAATAACTAGTTTGTAACCCCGTGCGTCGCACGGAAGCAACGATTTTAATAAATAAATTATTATATTAGTTTATATATATATATATATATATATATATATATATATATATAAAATTATATAAACAAATCATATAAAACAATAGTTAAACAATATTTACCATAGGGCACTCACTATAGAGTATTTTTGCTTAGTAGTGGACAACATTGTCTTACTAACATTTAAAATAGACATATTATGTCATACATAACAATCTCAAAAAACATTAAGAAATTGTGTCCACTAAATTGCTGAAATTTCATCTTCAACAACAAATTATCTTTTAATCTTCACCTAAATCAATAAAATAACAAATGAATAAATACACAATTCAACATAAAAATATTACTAATAAAACAGAGAAAATATTAATGATTTTAATCATAATTAATTAATATTATATAATTACCATTTTTATTATCTTTATTGTTGTTTGGACTAAGTGAATTTAAATGGTTTTGACCACTAGTAGCATTAAGAATCTATCACAAAAAATAGAAAATATTACTTATGAAAAATACGAGTATGGAATTTATGATGCAAGTTGAATAAGATTAGTAACTTATGATATCATTCACATCTTATCCAGAAAATCGATTTTGAATGAAAGTCATCACATTTGCTAACTAATTTTCCATATTCTTAACTCTTTCGTGCAACTCTTCATTTTCAAATAAACAAAACTTCAATTTTTTGGAATGAGGAATCTTGGCCATACACATGGCACACGTCCGTTTTTATAATGCTCTTGTACTTGATAAAATATGTCATCCTTCAAAGACATAGAACCTTGTGTGTTTTAGGTTGATTGAGATTTTCCAGTCTCATTACTATGTTTGTTCAGTTATTCCTAAAAAAATTAAATAAAAATCAATAATAATTGAAAATACCAAATTGAAATTGACATTCAAAGTATGTAGTACTACAATAAACTCCACTTAAAAAATGTCAACACTACATCTAGACTAACAAGTACAACATCTCCTAAATGGTCTAGTAAAAAACCAATACAATAATTATACAAATAACTTAAATGCAATCAACATCTTTTATTGGTACCGTTTAGTTATTATCAAAACTTACAATCAATCTTGCTGTCTTTTCATCGACAATTGATCTGTCTTTATGAGTGCATATATCAATGGGCGGATATGAAAAAATTTCTTAAAAAAAATGTTTCATTTTTTGTTTTCATGTTTTTATCCACAAGTTTGAGTGTTTCACTATAACAATTAATGACAAATTTACATTATGTATATGTTATCTATACCTACAATGTTAAACATTGTCATTAAAAACTTCTGTAGGTAAATGTCTATTTTATTGTAGTGTTGATGAGATAGTAAATGATAATCTATCAACATCAAAGTTTATAGACATCAAAGTTTATAGATATGATCGATAATATATATATATATA
>NC_021163.2:7535437-7760248 GCF_000331145.2 Cicer arietinum
TATATATATATATATATATATATATATATATATATATATTAAATGATCATCTTAGTTTTTGAAATTTTAAAATATTGTCACTTTATTATTTGACTCAGTTAAAAATTCAAACTAATTCTCGAATTTATCAAAACGTTACTCAATTTAGTATTTGACGTCATGATAGTCACATATTATTTTAATATTAAATCCTATTTTTCAATTATTTTTATGATTATTTTAATCATTTAATAACTAATTCAATACTTTGAAAATACTAAAATGATGCACAGGCACACGCAAGACTTATAAAAAATAGGAAACTAAGTTCATAATTTGCATATTGCCCCTAAAATCTCATGAAGGGCTCTGCTAGAAAGTATCTCTACTAGATATTAATTTATAACTTGTGGATAGTCCATGGACGCATTGAAAAGAGCAAGGCCCGACTGTTGGAATAAATATATTCCTTCGAAATATATATATTGGTATATGTCGTATCAAAATATAAACAAAAGTGATTGTTATAACTTTAATGATAATATACTAAATTATTCTTTGATATCTAATTAAATAAATAATATATAATTTCAGATTTACTGAATTTCAATAAATAAACAAAAGTGTGTTAAAAAACTTATTAACATTTATCTTTCATTAATTTAAATTACATCTTTGTTATTACAGGTCACACTAACAAGTATTTTTAAAAACTTAAAATAATAATAATAATAATTTTATTATGAAAAGTAAATTAAATATACAAATATACAATTTTTAATATATTTTTAATAAAAAGATATATATTTAAATCGTTAAACAAATGTTTCAATAATATTTATTAGCATTCTCTTGCAATAAATTAAGAGTGGCACACGACACACGTGAGTATCGTTTAGAGTAACGTGGGAAAAAGTAGAAATGCTGACATCATAAGCTCCATAACCCAGAAGAAACAAAACAATGACAACAAGGCGAGGCGTTCAATATTGATATCATACCATCTTCAGACCTTGATCGACTATGTTCAAGGCATTGATGCAGTCACAATACTAGTATATTTGTAGCTGTTAAATTAAAATCTATCGATCAGAATTCATATTCGTTATTTTTTGAATAATTATTATATAATAAAAATTAAACCTGCATTTTATTAAACTATTAAATTAAGATCCAATGATCAATAATATTCCCACTATGTAATAACAAAATACAAATAAATGATTGATCGTCTTGTCCCCACCAAACAAATGGTGTGACCCATCAAGCGATGTTGTTTATATCTTGTCATTTTATTATTAATAATAACGTGAATGTTAAGTTTTAAAACACGACTCTTTATATTTTCTTCAACATGAAAAAAATCCATTTTTATTTGAGTAATAGTTACGAAAATTTAAATAATAGTTTATAAAGACTTATTTTAAATCTAAAATTTTCTACTTTTTTACGTTTAAAATGTATGAGTCTAATTATTAAATTTAGAATTTATGGTTTACTTAAAAAGTGTTTATAAATAATTTAATAAAATCACAGTCATTTATATTTCATTTAACATAAATATTTACTATTTTTTCTTTATATATAAAAATATATTAATTAAATTAAAAAATTATTATGGTATTAAATTTAGTGACAATTAAAATAAATTTATTAATTTACATTTAAAGAAAAATAATTAATTTTTATCTTTATTATAATAATATTTCATTACATATTATAGAGGAAAAAAATTAACATAATTAAGTATAAATAGTAAAACAAATAATAATGAATACAGCTGAAAAGTTGAATGAAATATTATTAAAGAAATCTAAAGAAGATCTAATTTTTAAGAATGGTAGTAACTTATTTGTTTTTAATGCGGAAATATATAAACGACCCCCCAGTACATAAGGCCGCAACATAATTAATTAGATTCCAAATTTCGACAAAAGGGAAAGACCATCCGCAACCGCATGACTAACTCCGCCATTTCCCTCCTCCTCCTCCTCCTGACGGCGGCGCTAAACGTCTCCGGAGCACCAACAGCATATGAGGCGCTAAGAAACTTCAACTTTCCCGAAGGAATTCTCCCAAAAGGAGTAATCGGTTACAAACTGGATGAATCAAACGGCGATTTCCGCGCGGATCTGAACGGTTCGTGCAATTTTTCATTGGACGGTTCGTATCAATTGAGTTACCAATCAACCATCACCGGCCACATAACAGAGAATAGACTCACCAATCTCAGGGGTATAAGCGTCAAAGTACTTTTCTTCTGGGTAAATATTCTTGAGGTTGTTCGGAAGGGTGATAACCTTGATTTCTCTGTTGGGGTCGCTTCTGCGTCTTTTCCTTTAGATAATTTCTTTGTTTCTCCACAGTGCGGTTGCGGTTTGGATTGCGATTCTATAAAAATAAGAAAACTCAAATTGCCAATAATAAACCCTTCTCTTTCCTCTTCTTGATTACAATCCTTTTCACATGTGGTCACATTATTCACACCTCAAATTGAAGTCGTGTTTGGTTTTCCACACTTTGTATTCTTACATTTAATCACTTCCATTTTTTAAGTGTTTGTCATGTCTGGTGTGTGGTCGCTCTTGAGCATGATGCACCTCCAAGGACACTATCTATATTATGTATAATATTATATATGTACCTCAATGTTGTTTATTTATAAAAAAAATGGTATATTAAATGATATATTTTGTCAATTGTTCGTTTTAAGCATGTAATATGTAATATAAATTATAGAATGTTTGATGTATCAAGGGGAGAGATCAGATTCTAGCTTTTTTCTGAAAACAAGATTGATTGGTTTTTTATTTTGATGAAGATTGGAGACATTAGTAATAGTCTTGGTTTAAATAAAATAAAAAAACTAATTTTGAAATCGGATTATCAATATCAAGATTAAAACGGTTCAAATATGGTTATCAAAATCAAATTGGATTAACAATACATCTGCAGCAGATTTTATGGTAATTAGACTAGAGAGAATAAACAGAAGAAATAAAAACAAAGAATGAGAGAGAAGAAAATTTAAACAAAAAAAGAAGATAGAGAGAGTTGTACACTCTCTTGCAGCATAGGATTGGATCCTGCTCTGGTAGTGATCCCCTTTGCATTAGTGGATTTCACACTTTCTTTTTATGACCCACATTATGTGACGTATACTTTTTATAATGCACCAATAATAGAGAAATAGTATGTGAGTGGAATTAATTTACACTGTGTGGCAAATATCAGTACGCCACAGCAAATAATTTTCAATGATGCCAGTGTCACACCGGCAATACGACGCTCACAATTTTCAAAACGAAAGAGTGAATATATTTTTTAATAAAAAACAAAGAATATTATATGTGCACTAGTTGATTGGTTGATGGATCTGAGTGATACAATTTGTATGAGGTGCCGTTTTATATATACAATTTTTTTATGGTACAAAAATCTATACCAATTTTAATCCTGGGTTGGGTTTAAGCAAATTGGGCCACGAAATCCATGAACAAATTACAGCGTGCGGCAAATATCAGTTCATGCATTAAAATATATTTAGAGATCAAACTAACTAATAAAATAATAAAATACACATTGAAGATGATTTTGAAATTTTATAATTTAATTTATTTATAATATAATAAAATAACTCCAAGTTATTTTATTGTCAATTTTGCCACATAGATGTATTTTTGTCAAATCAATTATATACTTATGTTATTTAAATTTTGTCTGTGACTATAATGATATTGCTAGACACATTTAGAGAACGAATTAATGGTTTATTCTATTATCATGTTTTCTGTATATGTTTTCTTTTAACTCAATTTGTTTGCGAATTTAATATATTTTCATACAATACATTTAGTATAAGAAAAGTCAATCAACATTGAAATGCAAATAAATGTTTAAAACCATCACTTGATATGCAAAACCCTATAGTGGATTATTCTGTTAGCTCTCCTCTTGTGTTTGATTATCAAACTATCTTCAATAATGACTTTAGAGTCCAATTAAATATTTATATCTCATCGCTGAATAAGAAAGAAAACTAATTGAGAACATGTCATCCAACTCTTGTAAGTCATAAGGTGTACATTTACTTTTATAGAACACATATTAGTTATAGTAAGATCAAAAGTCCTCTGCATTCACCTCCTAAAGGTCATACTCCCGTGCAATCCCTCATAACCTCTTGATGCACTCTCAATATACACATTTAGATCCCCTCCTTCTAAATCTTCACATAACTTTACTTTAAGATGTTCTTCTAACTCTATATGAGGTACGTAATTACTAATCACATTAAAATTGTATCTTGTTTTACTGTAGATTTTAGAGCTATAATATGATCTCTTATCTTTTTTACAACCAGAGTATCTTTATTCAATTCTTTATCAACAATTTTAATGCTTATTCCATCTTTCAATCAATGTGTTAAAGTTTAAAACTTGAATTGTTTTACTATCTTGTATTTTCACCCACCTCTTAATTTTTTTGTAGGCATGTGAAATGGACCATTTTCCTAATTTTAATGTTCATTATTTTTAAATATTTTCTCGTAAGTGTGCGTATATTTCATGTTCTAAAATGAATTATACTCTTATGAACTGACATCTTTATTTACATTTGTTCACACAAATTTGAGAATCCTTACTTATTTTTTATTGCATTTAGATGACAATATACAATAACTCTTGTATATTTGACATTGTACTCCAACTATACAATGTGTTACTTCCTAGCAATGACCTAACATTAACATAATTATGCATTTAATCAAAATAATAGATACCTAACATTAACATAATTATGCATTTAATCAAAATAATAGATATTTAATATACGTTGGATGTCAATTACCTAATAGAATAATTTTCTTTTCTTTTTATTCTGACTTATAACTGACTATGTATAACAAACCTAACATTGGCATGATTTTTTTTAATGTATCTTCACACATTTTATACAAAAAGATATAACTCTTATACATAACTAATCAAATATGCATATACAAAGAGATACACACCTATCTCTCACTATATATATTACTTATGAGTTGCTATGAAATCATACAAATGTAATAAAATATTAATTATGTTAAATAATGATTACTATGCAAATTTATTTTTCTCAGTTTTTCGAACATATTTTATTTTTCTCGGTTTTTCAAACATATTTTTTTTGTAGACAAGATAGTAAATATCATAAAAAATTAACACACAAATTATGATCTTCAATCTATTAATGTTTAATTTTCTATCATACTATTTTCTCCTTCCATTCGACAATGAATGACTCGCTATTTTGAAATGATTGAAAATTTCAATTTTTAATGTATTTTTTTCAATTATACATTTAATTAATATTACTTGCATCATTTTTAATATACGATATTTTACTATGCATTTGTAACATTGATAAAATATTAAATACTTAATAAAAATAATTTGATAAAAATAGTATTTTCTCTCTTTTATTTATACATTTTTTTTAATATGCGTAAAATGATAAAATGACTAATTGTTATGAGATGCGGTAAGCGTTATTTATTTCTCTCTCATCTTTCAACTTGGTTAATTTATTCTTGACGTACATTAATGATTAAAAAAATTATAAAATAATTCATAAATTATCTTTCTCGTGCAAATTTTTTGATTTACATAAAATGACATAATTTATAAGTGGCGAAAGAAAAACATATTTAACTTTACAATAAATTAATTGCATTCTTAAAACATAAAGCAAGCTCCGCGTAAACCATGCTTCCTAGTTCCTACACCCATGGTCGCTTCTTCGGACTGGAAGCAACCTCCGCATAAGCCATTGTGGCATTTGTATGGTTTGATTTTTTACTTTCACCAGGTTTGAGATCTAGTAAGTTTGTGGTTGTTTGTAATTTTGGTTTTTCTATGTTATGTGTTTTGTGGCTACTATCAATGTCAACATTTTCTCTACCTTTTAAATGGTTCCTGGACATGTAATCATGAAATTGGTTAAATTCGAGACCATTCTTAATCAATATGAGCCTGCACAGGCTAAACAAATAATTTGTAATTGAATAACTGTGGATTCTCTTTTTATTTTGGTCATTGACCATATTTGAAAAATATTAATTTAGTTTTTTTAGCCAGTACATTTTGGTATGGTAATGTCCTCTTGGTTTTTATTCTCTCTATTTCTATAGTTGTCATATACTTGTTTAGTTTCATTAATTATCATAGTGTCAAATTGTGGATGTTCCAGCACAATATGTTTCAAATTGGTATTGTATTGACTTTATTTATCATCATTGAATGAAATTTGTTTACTATCAAAAAACGATTTCCTAAAAAAAATCATAAAGCAATAATCAGTTTGATTTTTTTCCTCAAAATGATAATTATTATTAGTATTTAGAAAATAATTAGGTGATTAAAAAAATTAATTGTAGTTTTAGTATATTTGTTTATTGATTCACGAAATTGATAATTTTATTTTAAAAATTAATAATTTGGTCTTTTTTATTTATTTATTAATTAAATAAAATAATGTGAGATGTTTTAAATAGCGTGATATATGATATATAAATGTAAAATAATTAATAAATATAGAATCATAATAAAATACTGTAAAAATTTAATTTTAAACTTTATAACAGTTTTATTTATAATTTAATCAATAACATATTAATAATTAATACATCTATATAGTTTTATATTATTAAAATATATATTAGATTATTTAACATATTTTAAATTATTATTATTTTATTTAAAAATTTAAATAATAAAATCAAAACTATCAATATTTACAATAAAAATTTAATTTTATAAATCGATAAAAATAGAAGAATACAAAATTGTAGTATATGTGATGAGGTGATATAACCAATAACATAATCGACCTCAATTATAAGAACAATAAATTAAGATGCGGTGTGTCTTATGCCTCAGACAACTTGATTCATTTTGCTGCAAAATGATTGTTTTCAGCGACGGTTGTTTGTTTATAAAAAATAATAACACAAATGGTTGCAAGAGTTTATTATGTTTGTAGAAAATAAGAGCACCGCCCCTCAATCATTATTTTTTATTTTTTTTACGTAATAATTGCAAGAGTTTTTAAATATTGAAAAATTGTTCCTGCTCCTGCATATTCAAATGGAGTAATTACGTGTAGGTACCACATTTCTTTCTAATTATTAAAGCATCTACGTTCTATTAAAGACTGACACTTTTTTTCATAATATAAAAAAATAAATATATTTTATAAGTTATAAGTTTTATTTAAAAATAATTATTTTTAAGTTTATAGTTTATAATGTTTTTTATAAACTAATTTAAGCAATTTATAGATTTTTAGTTTATAAATTATCTTCTAATTTTACCTTATTATTTAATTAAAAAATATAATTTATTTATTTTAATTTAAAAAGTTAGAAATAATTTAATTAAATAATTTAAATTTTTTTATAAATATGTATTACAATTTAAAATAAATAAATTTGCTAATAAATAAAATATATCTTATTAACAAATAATTTTTATATTATTTATAAATTATTAATATTTTATAATAATTAAGATAGATAAATAAAAATATATATATTAGATAAACTTTAAATTGAAAGAAAAATATTAAGTTACTAGTACTTTTAAAATATTTTAAACATTAATTTGTAAAATTTATTTTTAATTAAAAATATCATTTTACGTTATTTTATATTTTTAAATTAATTGAATCGTTATCTTAATTTGATTAAAAAAAACCTAAAAATATAGAATCTTATCGAGAATGAGGCTAACGAAACATTCTTTCTCTCTTCACTTTTTAGTGGACTCCTCCACTAAATAAATATATTAAAATAAATTAGTATTATTAAAATATAATGATATAGAACTATGAAATATGAATATTTTTAAAATAGTGGACTACTTATATTGAATACTTATTTAGAATACGGGTGTTCGTGATGCAGTTTAAATTGATTTTAAGATAAAAATTCATATAATTTAAATATTTGTTGTTCTTTTTGGATGACACTCAAAAAAAAAATTTGATCCAATCCAATCTAAATTAATGTAGTTTAAATTGGATCAATTTCAATTAATACAAATTACAATATAAAATATAATATGTTAATTTTTTATAAAATATAATATCTTAATCTATATCAGTACTTGTATCCATACATATGCATCATAAATATATATAAATATATAGTTATTGGTGAAATTTATCTAATAATTTTTTGAAGGTGTTGAATTGAAGAAAAAAATATTTATTAAGCATTATAAATATAAAATTATAAAATAAGTGATGTGTATAACCACATAAAGTGTGAAGCTCCATTGAGGATGATTTAATCACCATTTGATAAAAAACTGTTTTTAAATCTAAGCAATTTTTCGAGTTATTGTGTATTTATTATTTTATTTCAAATATATCTATTCTTAATTTATTTTGGAAAACAAAATATCAAATTCAATACATTTACATATAAAAAGTATTTTAATAACATCTATACATAAAATTTGACACATTAAATTTTTTACATATTTTTTTATATATGTGAAACAGTTGAAAATACTTTACCTCACGGTAAAAAGGCTATAGGATGATACTAGTAGAGGGATGTTTTTTCTTGAGTGTGTTCCTTAACTTTCATCTAACCATAGGGTTAAGCCATTATTTTTATTAATTATTACAATATTTCTTGTGATCAGGAGAATTTTCATTTTATCTTCGTACTAGTGTTAAACGAACGTGAATGTCGCGGATCTGCGACTTTAAAAAGAAAAAGATTCGTGACCATAATTTAAAATCAAACTCGTGAACCTTTTTCGAACTCACGAAAAACATATACAGTAGTCTAGTCAATAAATGTGCCATTGGATGCCTGCTACTACATTATCTACAGTTTTCACTTCATTTTTAAAATTAAAGCTTACATATGAGAATATGTTGTATTTGAATTTCAATACCTAGTGTATAATTCCAACATCCTAATTTTCTAGAGAACAAAATGGACAAAATACAAGATCAATAGTTCATAATGCTTCTTTAAGTCTTAAATTAAAACAACAAAAATTAATATATTAATTTAAAATTTGAATAATTACATAGATTTTTATTGAGATCAAATACAGTGATCTAATTTTCTTTGTTGATACTTAAAATGAGAGAAAATATTTCCAAACCATTTAAAATCACCAACATAACAGCGGGTTGAAATTTGAAATTAGTGATTCTTATTTTGAATTACTTATTGCCCAAAACCGTGGCTCGTGGGTTACCAACATCAATCTCTTTGGGGTTCGTGTTCTCCGGTTTGTAGTAACCAGTAACAGGGTCTGGGACCCACGCTACCTTTTCAGAATTTGCCACCTTGTCTTCCCCTGATTTGGGTGGTACCATCTTTCCGCTCATTGATGTTGCTGCTCCTCTTCTTGCGTTTTCTGTTGCACCTGCTGCGTATCCTCGTCTGTTTTATTGTACCACACCAACAATTATTACAAACATTCATACATTATTAATGCATCATCAAATTATAAAATATTCTCTCTTGTCCCTATAATCACATAGTATATAATAAACAAAAATAAGAGAAAATCTTTTTGGGTACGAGTAAAGAACATATGTTTCAAAAGAAAAAAAAATAATGTGTTTAAATTCACGGTAAATTTAAATTATTTTATGACATCATGATTTTGTCAAGAAAAATTATACTTTAACTTTCATCCAATTTACCTTTATTTTAATTATACGTTCAATAAGTAACCGTTTGAAAAAAATATGATATGATGAAAAAACTAAAACACAATTAAGAGATATAATTTTGAATTTGTTCCAATAGAAAACTTTTCTTTAGGAGGTAAGAAATATGAGAAATAATAAATAAATAAAAACATTGAGGAACCTAGTAAGAGAGTTGGAGAATCCGTCGGCAACAAGAACAGAGATAGCCTTGACGTTAATGAAGGAGCGAGCCATTGATGATTCAAATTAAAATTAGTTAAAAATTTGTAGGAGGAGGAGGAGAAGAAGGGTTATTTTTAAATTTGATGGAAGCAAGGTGGGAAGAGCTTGATTTAATAGAAATTTTTTGATTTTGTGTTACTAATGAAAAGGAGAAAATTAAAGAAACAAGTTGTCGACAGCGAGAAACTTATGTCACATATATGTGGTGTGTGAGCTTCCAGCAGACACAAAGGAATTGTATTGTGATGGGTGCCAGATACATAAGTGGTGGGCTTCCATATATAGAGGCTAAGGAAATTAGGAAATTTGTTCAATCATTAATCAAATTATTACGTGCCCCATCAAAATTAGCACCTACATGACTACAACCTTTCCTTTTTCTGATACCTATTGGTTGATTCCTAGAGTCGTTCTGTATTTGTCTTCCTTTAATTTTAAAGTACTTTATTTTTTTAAATACATTGAAAAAAGACATGTAGAAAGTAAAATATAAAACAATCTTTTATTATAAACTTAATTTGTTTAATTTTTTAAGCACTTAAATTATATCTTATTGTTTATTAAATTTGTGGTATATGTTATGCATTTAAAAAATTATTTTCTCTTTAATAAATTATACTTTTGAACTTAATCTTTTTTATACTTAAATACTGATTTCGTCCGTAATCATTTGTGGAGTAATCCGTGTCATAGAAATTCCTCGCTTTTTTTGACAACACAAAAAACCACACATATCAAACTATTGATACACCAACCTAAATTTGACAACAAAATCACTACTATTTAAATAATAAGTTGAATACATCACACCCATCAAATAAAATATACAAATTTTCCTTCATTTTATCAACAGATACAGATATTCATAGACACGTACAATTTATTTGCATTTGTATTGTTAGATAATATTATTATATATTAGTAGTAAGAGTATTTTAGACAATTCTAGACAATTCTATTCTTTTATATATATACTTATTGTAATCCTATTAACTTTGGTTTTTGTTCATTATATGTTATGAAACCCTAGAGTGGTTGTTTCTCTTCTTCCTCTTTCTTCCTCTTTTCTTTGTTAACATGGTATCTAGAGCCTATTTCGATCCTCCTTGAATGATCTCGCCTCTATTCCGCTGTCGAGTTCCCAACAATTAGGGAATATAATTATAGTTTCTCTTTTCTAACATTCCAACATTCAGTGAGATTTTTTCGGTAAACCGTGTCCCAATTCTAGTTTACCCATTCTTTGTAGCTTTTCGTTTATTTTCAGTAGATCAGTCAAAAAAAAAATTATTAGGGTTCTATAAACTTTTCCACAACCCATTAGGGTTTGGCGCTCTAACCAACCGAGCTAAAAAGAACAATGGGGTGGTAAAGTTTACTTTGAGAATCATTATTATTTGCATGGTTATTGGGGGATTTTGATTGATCGCTATGAAGAGATGATTGAGAATTATCATCCTGATTTTGGGATCTACCGTAGAGAAGAGATAGACTATTTTTGATAGAAAAGGCAACCACCAAAAGAGAAAAGAGAAGAGTAACCTGTTCCCGATTTTGGGAAATCAGTCTCACAAAAACATCAATTGCGCATTCGTTAACCGTTGGATTTGACTGATTTTTGGACAGAAGGTTCACAACATTCAGGTCTTCGTCTTCAACGGTCGAATCGGTAAAACGACATCTGTAGGGGGAGAAATCGTGCTCGCACAGCACCAGGTTATCCATAATTTATTTTGTCTCAGTGATTGTGTTTGTCGTATTTTCCTGTCATTATTTGTATGGCTTTGAGAGAAAGTTTGGAGGTTCATTGTGTTGTTTTGAAAAATGGGTTTTGTGTTAATTTGCATGTTGGGACTTCTTTGGTTGATATGTATGTGAAGTTTGGTTTTTTGGGTAGTGCTAGGAAGGTGTTTGATGAAATGTCTGTGAGAAGTTTGGTTTCTTGGACTGCTGTTATTGTTGGGTATGCTAGGTGTGGGGATATGAGTGAGGCCAGGAAGCTTTTTGATGTTATGCCTGATAGAGATATTGCTGCTTCTAATGTTATGATTGACGAGTATGTGAAAATGAGGTGTATGGATTTGGCGAGGGATTTGTTTGATAAGATGAAGGATAAGAATGTTATTTCTCATACTAGTATGGTTCATGGTTATTGTGAGGATGATGATGTTGTGGCGGCTAGGTTTATGTTTGATTGTATGCATGTCAAGAATGTGCTTAGTTGGAATGCGATGATTAGGGGATATTGTGAGAATAGACGACCGCACGATGCGTTGAAGTTGTTTTGGGAAATGAGGGGAAGTTTGGATGTGGAAATGAATAAAGTGACGGTTATGAGTATTCTTCCTGCTGTTGCTGATTTGAGTTCTTTGGATTTGGGTGTTTGGATTCATGGGTTTGTGCAAAGGAACCGACTTGATGTAGATGTTCATGTGTGTAATGCTTTGGTTGATATGTATGCAAAATGTGCGAAAATTGGAAAAGCTAAATTGCTTTTTGAGGAGATGAATGAAAAAGATACATCGTCGTTGAATGTTTTGATAAATGGTTATGGTGTCAATGGTTGTGCGAAGGAAGCATTATAAGTATTCGCAGCAATGTTACGGGAAGAATTTGAACCGAATGAGATAACAATGACTAGTGTGTTATCTGCTTGCAACCATTGTGGTTTGGTAGAGGAAGGAAGAAGATGCTTCAAAGAAATAGAGAGATAGTGTGTTATCTGCTTACCATTGTGGTTTGGTAGAGGAAGGAAGAAGATGCTTCAAAGAAATGGAGAGATTTGGAATTGTGCCTCAGATTGAGCATTATGGTTGTATGATTGACCTTCTAGGAAGGGTTGGATACTTGGATGAGGCTGAAAATTTGATCTTCTGTGTTGTCGCTCTGTCTGTTGCTTCTTCTGTTTGATTGCTAATATCTCTAGTGATTTGCTTTGTTGCTTCTCTCTTTGTTTAGTTTGGTTTGATATGATTTAGTTTTGTTTGGTTCTATTTGGTTTGGTTTGTTTCGATTTGGTTTCGTGGTGCTACTTCTTTGGTTGTTCCTATCTGTTGATTTTTATATGGTTGTTTCGTGGTGCTACTTCTTTGGTTATTCCTATCTGTTGATTTTGATATGGTTGTTGCTCCTTGGTTTGTTTGGATTTGGTTTCGTGGTGCTACTTCTTTGGTTGTTCTTATCTGTTGATTTTGATATGGTTGTTGCTCCTTTTTTTGATCGCTCCTTTTTCGGTTTGATTTTTTGTTGGCTTGGTTCTTCTCTTTGATTGTTGCTTCTTCTTTGGTGACATCCCTCTTGTCCCATCCAGCTGTCCAACCACCTCATGTGATTGTTGATCCTCCTCGTTACCCCTCTCGTCATCATCTTCAGCATAAAATCATTACTCTACCGTTTGTCTCTTCTTCTTTACAGATTGCTGATTTGTTCACCAAAAAATTTGACGCATGCGGTTCAATGCGACCCATGTCACACGCATCAAACCTTCTGAATTGTGGTACTCGGAGATTCCACTTCCTTTTTTTTTTCTTTCTAAATAACTAAAATTTCCATTTCACTTTTGTCGCGTTTATACCGAAATTTAGGAAAATTAAAACAAAACAGTCAAAAAATCAATAATGGTTCATATAATGTTGAACCACTTGATGTACCTTTGAAACGTGGAAGCATTCACAAAGATGCATTCCATTAAACATTTTCGTTTTTTTTTTAGTTGACAAACTTTCGATGCTCCATGTTAATGCATCGTGAGTTTGAAGGGAGATGTTAGATAATATTATTATATATTAGTAGTAAGGGTATTTTAGACAATTCTAGACAATTCTATTCTTTTATATATATACTTATTGTAACCCTATTAACTTTGATTTTAGTTCATTATATGTTATGAAACTCTATAGTGGTTGTTTCTCTTCTTCCTCTTTTCTTTGTTAACATGTATTACCCTTCATGATATTGATAGACAAATTATCTTTTTTTGTATTACTTTCGATCAATTAATAAGTAGCTAAAATATTCATTTATATTTATTTTACCCGGAATATCAATTAAACTATTCATCTCGTACATGTGCATATTTATCCACGTCTACCCACAAATACAATTTCGTTTCTATAATTCATAACTTAAACATTAATTAACCTTATCGCAACTTGTAAGCAAATTATTAAATATCCTTTCGAGAACAATAAGGACCGTGTATACTTACTTTAACCCGTGTCACTATATATATAATATGGTTGGCTCCAAGGCCCACCAATGAGGCATTCTGTGATCTGACCTTTCTTCTCCATTTGCTTTTCATGTTGTAAATAAATAATGCACAATACTATATAGTGGGGAATAAGTCTTACTTTTAAAATATTTGGTCAGAAGTTTGGATGCCCCTAGCACGAAAATAAATTAGTTTCTTAACCTAGACAAAAATAGAAAAGTGGAATGGAATTTAAGCATCAAGGGAGTCAACTACAATTTGTGGTCTACATCCTCATTTTGATGCATCCCTTATCCACTAGAGCGGTCAACACCACACTTTTCAATCTCAAGTTTGCCAATTGGACTACTAGTATTATTTCTATCTTTAAATAAGTTATATTATAAAAGAAGCTCCTAAACATAAAGTCTACTCTTAAATCATTTAATTAATTAATTTTTTACAAAAAAACATTTTCATTAATTGAATAGTCTTCTATTATTTTTAACTGTCGTTTGTTCTTTTTTATTTTATTTTTAAAGTTTAAATAGTATCATTAGAAAAAACACAATGTTTAGCCACAATTATAAATTTTTTTATCATGACAAATAAAGTTAATTATACTAACTAAATATTAAGTAAAATTTGACATCACAACGTTGTTTACCACTTAACAATTGTTTATTAACAATATTTAAAAAAGACGTGATAACATATTTTAATATTATATCAAAAAACAACATTAAACTCATGAAAAAAATACTATAAGTATATAAAAGAAACATATTATCAAACTCTTTGATTCAAATATCAGAGGTAAATTATGAATTGACTATATGAATGAACTAAATTTTGAATATATAAAGTGATGACTTATATTTTATGGTTTAAGGTTTTGGATTTTGATGTAGTGTGAAAAGTCACTTGTGATCTTGAAGCATTTGGCTCGTTGTCGCACTCGCGCCCCATACTCCTCAACAAGTGGTGTCAACTCATTGTATCGAAGTAAGGCGTAGTCAAGAGACAGGTTCCTTTGTTGCTCTTGCGCTTTTCGAGACTCACAAACAAGTGGTATTAGAGTAATGATTCGACTTGATAGGGGAGCAAAAGTAGATATTGATACCTTGCATTGAAAGTCTTCCTAATTATGAAATTAGGAGGAATGCTCTGTGGTAATAAGGACAATGCAAATATAAGATATGTGAGACTACCACTTGGGGAAGAATTTTGAGTTCAAGTATAAGTGGATAAGTTATACATTGATGTGAATGAGCCAAATATTGAATATACAAGAGTGGTGACCCATATATATAATACTTTAAGATTTAGATTGAGATATATCTGTCAAAGTCTCTAATAAATCAAAAAACATTTGGTCAATTGTTATTTTTGCGCTTCTCAAATTTCCCATAAGTCAATCCAATATAAAACTATTTGATTTAGCTGGTTGTTTGACCTTGCAAAATAAAGTAATAATTAAAATGATCAATTTTTGTATTAGTTATTTGGTCTCATTATTAAAATTTTAAATGATGAAATTGAGTCTAAGTGTTAAAATTTTCATAGCATAAAAAGTTGATTTAATTTTTTAAGATTTTAAAACTATGATCCAGTAAATAAAATTTAAACAAAGGATAAAATTGGAAGAAAGTGATGTTACACTAAATTTAGCAAAATTTGATGTCCCATATATATATATATATATATATATATATATATATATATATATATATATATGATCAATTATTCATAAAATATATATATTTTTTTGAAATTATGAAAGTAAATAATAGTCACAAAAAACACACTACTATTATCTTAGTTTCTTATTGAATTGGTGCTCGTATCGATTCTATTTGTCTGTCGTAATTTAAGATTTGAGTGGAGTCAAGATAAATTACTTATTTGTCAAATACGAACTAACTTCATTCATTAATGAACCTATTGGTTTGGATTATTAGATCATAATACATAAATATAATTTTAAAATCTTAAAAAATTAAATCAATTTTTATCTTATTAAACTTTTAACACTTAGACTCAATTTCATCATTTAAAATTTTAATAATTAGACCAAATATAAGACATTTTTAGATTTAACACTTTATAGTCTTAATTTATATTTATAAATTACAATAAAAAAGTTTATAATTTACTTTTTAAGAGGTCGGGTTTGAGTATGACTTTGTAAACCCGTTACTAAAACCAAACAATTTCGTGTTTGGTCGAGTTTTTTTTAAAGGCAAGAGTTTTATTTATATAACAAAAAATTTACCTTTGAGTAGAAAAAGAAAAACCTTACCAATACAAACAAGAAAAATAAAATTGCACGGCATTTTAGAACACTCAGATTTGTAATTTTTGCAAACAAAAAACCAATCTTTTAAACAATTTTTTTTATTTCACTCAAACATTTGTCCAACTTAATCTGCAAAACTTTGATTCATATGAAATTTGAGATTTGAATTTATACTATAAATATTTATCGTTATTATTAGTTTTATTTATTATAAATATTAGTATTTGTTATAAATTTTATAATTTTTCTACTTTATAAATTATAAAATTTAAAATATTTTATATATTTTATGTATTTTTTAATTTATTATATATTTATTAAATAATTTAACTGGAGTTCCATTGATTGAATCAATTAAACTATAATATGAAGATCTAACCGGTTCGACCTCGGTCCAATTTTGAAAATATTGCAAAAGCCTCTACATTATATGTAATGTGTCCCCGACCCATTGGGTTCTTGCCAAATGCCGCAATCTCCTTGAGCTTAAAGAGCAAATTATAACTATAGACTAGCTTAAAAATTTGTATTCTTTTTATCATTACTATTTATAAACATATAATTTACTAAACTTTCAGATAACTTTTTAAATTTGTGTTTGGATTGTAATAAAGAAAAAGTAAATGAATTGTATGGTTGTTTATTTTTTATTTTTTTTTATTTTAGAAGTTTATAATATTTTTTTTTTATTTTAACCACAAAAGTCATAAATAGAAGAAATATAATTATGTTATTTTATTGTTAAAAATTAAATTTATTAAATATTTTAATTTTAATTAATTAACTTTTCAATTATAAGTTATCAACATCAACTATTAACTAACTTATAATTTAATTTTAATAATCGGAATTTTAACATCTCAAAAAAACTATAAGATCATATAAAAATGTTGTTTGATAAACAAATAAGTTTTTAAACTACTTCAATAAACTATAAACTAACTTATTTATGTTATCAAATAGACACTTATGCATATTCACGTAGAAATGAATTGAATGATATATTGCAATGTAAAAATCAGAATCAAAGTTAAAAACTACAACTTCATTGACTTAATAATATTTATAATAATTTACTTTAAAATAGTAGAAATTATTTTAGATTAATTTATTACTAATTAAAAAAGTAATTTTGACATTTAATAATTTAAATATTAATAATTAAAAATTTCAACATGATAAAAATTACATTTTTTTTAAAGTATTTTTTAAAAATAACTTTTATGATATGCTTCTCTAAATAGTTATTTATTTTAATATAATTTTTTTTAATATATAAATAAAATACTTAAAATAATATTTTAAAATAAATTATTTCAATTAATTTTTCATTTTAAAGTTTTATTTAAAAAAAATATTTATATCAAAATGTGCGGTAGAAGTTAAGCGCAGTCGTGCTGAGCAGACCTCGCGTGCACTCACAGTAGAAACGGCATCGTTTAATAGGTAACAACACCGTTAACCCGCTTTTTCAAAATTGAGAGTCGAAAGTGAAGCAACACTACCATTTCCATTTCCCTCTTAAAAAATATGTCGACAAGTAAAATGAGGGTGGAGGAGCTACGAACGGAGCTCGACCAACGCGGACTCACCACCACCGGAACGAAACCCACTCTCGTATCCTCAAAAAAATCCCAATCCTCTTCCTTATTCTCCGCTCTTTCAATTTACTTACTTACATTTCCTATTTGCTTCATCTTCAGGTTCGTAGGCTTGAAGCAGCGCTTCGAAAAGAAAGTAAGCTCTCAACGGCCGACGCTGATGCAACTTCCTCTGCTAGAAAGAGACAAAGGAACTCTCTCAATGATGATCATTCCAACGGCTCCGATAAAATCACTACTACTCGCTCTCGCCGTGGAATTTCCAATAAACAATTACTTGAAACGGTTACTCACGATTTGCACCAAGGTATGCTGAATGCTACTAATTTCTTTTAAAATTTAGTGTACTTCAACTATAGTCAGTATATGTACTTCAACTTGTTTTTTCAGCTCATTTATATATAAGTTTTATAGGATAGCTATGAAAGAAATTTATAACTTATTGTTTAGTTCAAGTGTGAGTGGTTAAGTCCTACATCATCTATGAATGAGTTAAATGTTGAATATATAAGAGATGTGACCTATATGCCTAATGTTTAATGGTATGTTTGGGAGTTGGGTTTTTGAGGGGTTTGAAAGGGAGGGTTTTGGAGAGTTAAGTCTATAACATGATAAATGATCATATAAAATCTCAATTACACTTCATGTTTTTTAAGAAATATTTATAGCTTCTTTAATTTGTAAAATAAAAATAAACCCCCCTTCCCTTCCCCTCTAAAAACCAACTCCCAAACATACCTTTAAGGTTTTGGGTGGAGATGTAATACCAAAGTGGTCCTCGAGCATTTGGTTCTGATTATTGCTACCATACCCTAGACTCCCCTGCTCTTATATGGAAACAATTTGATTTGATTTTATCTTTTGTTATAAAAATAAGTTATACATAAGCACGTATATGATAAGTGCCTATGTTATAAGTGCTTAATTAAGCTATTTATAGTAGGATTTCACTCTTTCTTGTTAAAAAGATAAAAAAAAGGATTGTAAGTCTTCCTTTTTATTATATATATTGACATTGCAAAATTGATCCTCGGAATCTCTGGTGTTGCTTTTGGTTTGATTTTGGAGCATCAACATTGTGTATTGTGTCTTTCCCTTTTTATCATTTGAAGTGTCTGTGATGGTTGCAGAGGAGGAGGCAATAGAGGAGGAAAAGATAGTGACCACAACCAAAAAGGGGGAAGCTGTTCTCGATCAATGGCTTCCGGATCACATAAAAATGCAGTATCATGTTCTTGAACTGGCAAGTCTAATAACATTAGAATTATTATCCTCATCAAGTAGTTGCTTATGTTGTTGTTGTTGTCAGTTAGATATTGTTCAATTGGTAGCTTTTGTCAGGATGGTTGTTGCTTAATTCTTGGACTTATGTGGTATGTTTTTTTAACAATGCAGGGTGGTGAAATCTATGATGCTGTGTTGAACCAGACAAATATTGGGGACAACAATAACAAGTTCTATGTCATTCAAGCTCTTGGTTAGCTCTAAATTTCATCTCTGTATTGATGATGTTATGAATTATGATAAGATTTTCGAGGAATTTGATTTGTTGTGGTGGATAACTAGTTATTGGATTAACGATTATCTGAAGCTTCAAAATTTTGAATGATCGGAACTCTGGTTTAGTGCTACTTTCAACATTTATTGTGCTATTACTCTTTTTTGGAATATCAGATGATGGTTTGTAATTTGTTTTAGTTATTTCTCTTCCCCAACCTAAAATTCAAGTATTTACACTTACATGTTACAACAATTTGTCACGTGTAGAAAAGAAAGCTTGCTCAAACCTCTTGTTTCTCCAGTAATTTTTTTTTATTTGACTGAATCTTCTACTTCCTATATCAAAATTTATTGCAGAATCTGATGATGGTGGTAGGTTCCTTCTTTACAATAGATGGGGAAGAGTAGGCATAAAGGGCCAAGACAAGATACACGGCCCATACTCTTCACGCGAAAGGGCTATCGAGGAGTTTGAACAAAAGTTCTTAGCCAAGACCAAGAATGCTTGGTCTGATAGGAACGATTTTGTTTTCCATCCAAAGAGTTACGTATGGCTGGAAATGGACTACAGTGGCAAGGAAAAAGAATCTACAGTGAGTTGTGCTGACTCTGTTCCCCCTGTAGCATTTCCCCCCCTCTCTTTATGTAACTTGGTGTTCTCTTTCGAAATCAACTCTTGTCATTATCCCTTGATCAATGAACTAGTTCACCCTTTCTTTTCTCAAAAGAGATTTGTTCTTGTATTTTAGGGTAGACTTATCTCATTTCTTGTCAGTGGTAATTAATGTTATCTTCACTTGTGTCTCTTCGTGAAAGGGAGGCAAAATGAATGAAGTATTTCAATCAGTCAATCTAAACACTTGGCAACTGCTTGTAGGTTTTTGAAAACCCTGGTCCGGCTTTGAGAAAGCAGCCTCTGGAATCAAAACTTGAGCCACGCATTGCAAAATTTATATCCCTTGTTTGCAATTTGAGCATGATGAATCAGCAAATGATGGAAATTGGTTAGTTTTTACTTCTTATCTTTATACAGGATGAATCTCAGATCATATGTTATCAAAGCATACTAGTCATTTATTTGAGTGCATTTTGGCTCCTTTGTGGATTCTTTGGTTTGCAAAAGAAATAGAGAAGAAATAAATTAGAGTGAAAGAAATGGAGAGAAGAGAAAATGATGAGAAGCTGAATGGAAAAAATGAGTTGTTTGGGTGAAAAAAAAAACGAAAGAAAGAAAGCAATAAAGGGTAAAATTCCTCTCTGCTTATTTGGACGAATGGAAGAAAGTAAGCAGAAAAATAAAGAGAATATATCAATTCAATGCTCTCTTGTACTCTTTTGACTAACCTTATGAACTATTATTTATCTACTTTAACTTGGGGTTCTTTCTTTCAGGATACAATGCAAGCAAGTTGCCCCTTGGAAAACTTAGCAAATCAACAATTTTGAAGGTAAACCTATGGGCATGTCTATTTTTTCTTCTTTGGCACGTACTAAAAGTCTATCTTGTGCCACTATCATGTTGATAGAATCGGCATTCTTTAATACAACCAAGTTTCTAAAGTAAATTGTAGCTAAGGGAAACTCTATCGTGCGCTACCTTTATAGGTGGTGTATGGTCCACGATTACCAATTTGCAGTTATAATATTATTTTAAAATCCCTTCACTTTAAATTTTCGCAAAATACATCATTTTCCTTTTCCAGAATATTCTTCCCCCCTCTACCCCCGTCTTTCCTCAACTTCTTTGCCTCCCTCCATCTATTTAACTTACACTTTCTCTTGCTCTGCTGCTCCTCTGCCATATCATAGTCTCCATCTCTACCATAGCCTTGATAGATCTAATGCATGAAGTGCACTTAACCTGGACAACCATTGTGCTGATCAATAGCCTGAAAACATAGTAAATTGAGAAGAAAATGGCTGCAAGAAATAGAAACACGGTAAGGTAGGAATGATGGGTAGTGTGTTATTGGAATTGCTCATCGGCAATGGGAAAAGCTGGTGGTTTTCGCGAGAGAAAAGAAGGCGAAGTTCTTGGTTGCAAGGAGTGGTGGTGCCATTGGGTGTGAGAGGAGGAACACAATGGCAGCACAAAATAAATAAGCAGATCTTTTTGGGTATAGTAAGCTCAACGGAGAGTAGGAATGATGGGTAGTGTGTTATTGGAATTGCTCATCGGCAATGGGAAAAGCTGGTGGTTTTCGCGAGAGAAAAGAAGGCGAAGTTCTTGGTTGCAAGGAGTGGTGGTGCCATTGGGTGTGAGAGGAGGAACACAATGGCAGCACAAAATAAATAAGCAGATTTTTTTGGGTATAGTAAGCTCAACGGAGAGTGAGATGTCTGGTGGGTTGTTGTGGATGCCTCAGTCTGATGGGTTGTTGTATTTGGGTATAGTAAGCAAATTTTCCTGCGAACATCGTCGTCATCTACAGATCAGGTCATGTCCGAAAGTAGATCTGCCGCCGCCGTCTGCTGCTCCCTGCCGTCGTTGCTGGAAAAGTTTTCCGACACAACCACTTCCAATGTGTGCAAAATCTCCCAATCTACACAACCCATATTTTTTTAGGTCAAAAGTTGCTCCACACACGCTCATGTGCCTCCAAGATCCGTCGTGTTCATCTCACGCGCCGACACCAGCAGCCTCGAGCTCAGGCGCGTCTATCTATTTTCCGGCATAATGTTTCAGTTGCTAGATTGAGTTTTCCTTCCTGGTTCCAGATCAGTTTTATGTTTTTCTTTTGAGCCACATGCATACAGTTTGGCAATTTATCCCAAATACACTGGCCCTATCTTTGTCCCAGATGTATTGGCCTTGCCTTTCTCTTCCTAAAGCATATCTATCTCTCCTTGAAGCATATTCAAGTTTAAATATTTTGAGTCTCTGATATTATTGGTTTGAAGCTTCCAAATGTAGTTTTTTAGAAGGACGAACTTTGCTTTGTTCAATTGCTTGCTATGAATTTCTCTCATGCTGATGATCATTCCAGCTATCTGGCTAGGCTGTATTTATAGCAATTCTCTTCGACTTCACCTGCATTGCTGAGTTGCATTTCCATCTTTTATTATAATTTTGCGGAGCAAAACATTGTTTTCTTGTAGCAAGCTAAAGCTTAGTAAGTTTTAGCTTGAGGGGGAGTGTTAGAATATTTGAAAACATCTTATAATATCTTTTATATTATATTAGAGTATCTTAAATTATTTATTAAGATCAATTTATAATCATAGAGATATCTTAGAATACCTCTCATTATTATTATGATTTATTCATGATTTAGGATTGAGTCTATGTTTCTCTATAAATAGAGATTATTATTGAGTCTTTTGTAATCAAGTCATTATAAAATTATTATCAATAATATTCAAACCCTTATTATTTTCTCTTCTCTTTTTCTCTAAAATCCCACAACTTCAACAAGCACTTTTGGTTCTATGACCCTAGATTCTCATTTGCAGGTAGACTTTCATCTCTATTCATTTTTTAATGAGCCAATTTCCCAATCCTCCAAAGTAGAAATGACTGTCTCAGTATTGAACCCGAACTATGTATCTGAAAAGGGTTCATTGGCCTGTCTATATTTAACTCCTTGATGATCTTATTATTGTTGTTATTTAATAATTCAATTGAGTTAGTTGGAGGAAATTCATCATAAGAAGGCCGTGGAGAGATTGAGCAAAGCCTCTTCCAAATCTTAACAAGGTTCCAACTTCCAAGCAACTCCATTCAGGGAAATAGACTGGTATCTCTGCTGCCTGTTGGTGGGGTTTGATGGGAGTAAGAGAGGGAATTTGACAAAGGAGAGGAACTTTATTGCAATTCTAAAACAATGAATGTTTTTAAAATGGCAGATGGCATGGTGTACCTTGCACCATCTATAAAATAAGTGCATGGTAGAAGCTGCCTTGGATTTGTGAATTCTTTCTACTTCTGAATGTGGGAAATTCAAGAATATAGCAGTGTACTCATTGGTGGGCATAACACAATTAACCCATTTCTGCCTTGAGCTTGAGTTTACATATCGTTATTCAAAAGTCTTTTGGTTTCAATCTACTCTTTTTGTATAATAAATAACAACATTGATACTATTTAAAACCTGCATTTTTTATGCCTCAATCATGGTGTAAAAATTCCCTTGTTTGGTGACTTTTATTTTCAACTCTTTGGGCACTAACAGCATTTCCACTTTCTTGTTTTGCTTATCTTGTCGATTGAATAACCATTTATGCTTCTTAAATTATTTAGGGTTACACTGTTCTTAAAAGACTTGCTGACATGATCGATAAATTTGACAGGAAAGCTTTAGAGCAATTAAGCGGGTAAGAATCTTAGCTGTCTTTTCATTTTCCTCTATCTTTTTTCCTGTGAAGCACTTGCTTTTTTTGTTTGCATTTAATGAGCCATTTGTTTGCCTTATCTATATTAGAATTCATTCACTCTCAGTATCATGTGGTTGAGATTTTTTGTTTTAAAGAAATTGGATTGCCATATTTATAATTGGTTATGTGCTTATTGCAGAGAGTTTTACACTGTAATTCCTCATGACTTCGGATTTAAAAAAATGCGTAAGCTGTCTCTCTCTGTTCAGTTTATCTTGTGCACATGTAGATATTTATTTAATAATATTGCTAAATCATAAACGTAAGTTATAACTGTGGTTATTATGCATTCTTTTGAGAATTGTACTGATTGACATGGAAATATAAAAAATGGCAGGCGAGTTTGTAATTGACACCCCTCAGAAGTTAAAACGCAAATTGGAAATGGTAATCTTTTTCTTTCCTGTTATTTGTATTGACCAGGTTATTCTGGTTACACATAGAATGTGATTGTTATTTTACTATTCTGGTTGGCAGATTGTTTTCTTATGAGGATTTTTATATTATACACTTTCATTAGTGACTCTAATAGAATTTTATCCTTGTCACCTTCCTATTGTCCCTCTATATAGGCTAACTTCCTCCACTAATTTGCAAATTCTCCTAGAAATAGAACATATTTGACCTGTGTTTGTTTAACTAGTGACATTATTTTGATTCCTACTAAATTAAAGGTTGAAGCTCTTGCTGAAATTGAGGTTGCCACAAAGCTATTGAAAGATGATGCAGAAATGCAGGTACCCCGTTAAATTTCCTTTAGGTAGTTGATGGTCAATGTGTATACTATGTTACCAGTATTGTTTTCAAATTTTACTGATGTGCCTGTTAATTATTATAGATAATAAATAACACGCTATCTTGATTTACTTGCCACTGGTATCCCAAATATAAAACGTCCCAATTTGATTTTCTTTTTTTATTTATTTATTTATTTTTTTTTAGCATTTTCACCAGTTTAGTATTTCAAATTTTTCTCATGATGATTTATGTAACGCAGTTCTGTATACCCGAGAAGGCAAGAAGTGCCCTTTTGCTAATGACTTAATGGAATACATTACTATTTTGTCTGCGCTAGTTGTTTCTTCAATTGTGAAATATCACAGGCTTACTAATTAATATTTACATGAGTTATTTTTAAAATTAAATGCCACCATATGGCAATTTTGTTTTCTGAACATTTGAGTCAGGATTTCTGCATTATATGGCACACTCTAAATTATTGTTATCTTTATTGAATTGCTGTAGGAAGATCCCCTGTTTGCTCATTATCAACGCCTTCACTGTGAACTGGTACCTGTTGAATTTGGTACTGAGGAATTCTCCATGGTAAATAGTTGTGCCATTGTTTTAGATTTCATGTAAATATTGAATGCAGTTAAATACCATGATAATTTATTTATGGAAAAGTAAATCTAAATGGTGAAAAAATTTCTTTACATTTGAACTGAAATATAATTTTTTTCCCTAAGCTTGAATAAGACAATGCAAATTGCATACTACAGCCATTTAATCTGACCTCTTTTCTGGAGCTTCAATTGTTAATCCTGACACCGGCTTCTCCCTTTTGATATCGTTTTTTTCCCTAATGATGTTATCAGATTGAAAATTATATGAAGAATACTCACGCAGAAACACATTCAAACTATACTGTGGAAATTGTTCAAATATTCAGGACAATGAAAGAAGGCGAGGCTGAACGCTTCCGGAAGGTTTGACTAATGCATTGTTGAATCAGGATCTTTGCGTGTTTATATTTTTGTAATTCAGTTGTTGATATTTTGTATTTGAATTTAGTCGACTGTTATTTGACTTTGTATGGCAGTTTTCTAATACAAAGAATAGGATGCTTTTGTGGCATGGTTCTCGGCTCACAAACTGGACTGGAATTTTATCTCAAGGTTATTTCTTCTCTCAATTTCTTGACAGTTTTCTTGTTTGCATGTGTGTACATATGGAGTATAGACTTTATATTGCTTCATGCAATAATATGAGACTAAGATGGATGCACTGTCATCAGGCTTGCGCATAGCTCCTCCCGAGGCACCTGTAACTGGCTATATGTTTGGTAAGGGAGTGTACTTTGCTGACATGTTCTCAAAAAGCGCAAATTATTGCTATGCTGCTCCTACTGTTGCAGATGGGGTGCTCCTTTTATGTGAGGTTGTTTCTTGTCTATTACTAAACATTGTTGCTTTGCTAATAGATTTGCTTAAAGAATGAGGATTGAAACTCCAATGATAAATTTCTCTAATTGGTTCTGAATGTCAAAGATTATTAGATAATTTCAACTACCCAAGTTGTGGAATTTAGCATTGTTTGTTATCCTACGTTGTTGAAGTATAATGCCAATATTATCTGCAAGATTCTGATAGAAATTGGTACCTATTATTCAGAAAATCAATGAATAAACCCTGAATTTATTTCTTTAGCCTTTGGAGAAAACACACAAACACTCACAATTGGGACAAAAATTGAATACAGCATTTTCCCCCCAAGATGTTGGAGAGTCTTGGCATATCCTTTCCAATAATTAGAGATCTGGGTCTCTCCTAATCAATATCCAATTCAAAAACAATTGCTTATTGATTTTTTCCTTATTTATTTAATTGCCTATTGATTTAATAGTTGTGCCTAATTTGTTTAGACAATTCACTTTGAACCTCCGGGTTGCCTCTCGTAATGTTTACAAATAAGAGGTCTAACCGAATCCTTTAGAAGATCACACACAAAAATAATCATTTACAAGACTATGCTTGCAATATGTTCATTTTTATCCACATCTTGAGTAAGCTATATTTATATAAACTTGCTAGCTGTAAAATATGCTATTGATTTAAAATTTTAAGATGTATAATGTTTATATTCTGTACACTTAGGTGGCACTGGGTGAGATGGCTGAGCTTCTAAACGCTAAGTATGACGCTGATAGGTTGCCTGAAGGAAAACTGAGGTATGTTTATCCAATTTCATAATTGTATCCAATTTTATTTTTTCGGCAGGTGCGATTGTGTTGTTGAAATAATCTATATCGAATAATTGATTTATGTCTTTTTGTAATGTTAGTCAATTAAGTTTTCGTTGAGCTTGACTGGCTTTGTGGCTGTCTCCCAATTTGTCTATAATTAAGTTCTTGTTCATTACTTTTAAGTACAACAGCGAAGGTTTCATATAGCATCAAATATAATGCATTATATGCTTTACTAGTTGAGTTTAATCACTATGCAATCTTGTACCGCAGCACAAAAGGAGTAGGGGCTACCGCTCCTGATATTTCAAAAGCTCAGGAGCTTGAGGACGGGCTCATAGTTCCCTTGGGAAAGCCCAAAAAAAATTCAGGCGTAAAGGTATGCATTAGAAGCTTTGTTTTTGGACCAAAAAAAGTTTAAATTTTATCTACACGTAAGTTCATCGTTATCATAATTTAATACATCATATCAAATTTATTCTGTATCACTGTGTTACAGGGCGCTCTGTTGTACAATGAATACATTGTTTATAATGTGGAGCAGATTAGGATGCGTTATGTTGTTAATGTAAAATTCAATTTTAGGACCAGAAATTAGCAGCAAGACTTGATTGAATATATGTTCGTTTCATCATTATCTAGTTATCTAGTTCGCCAGGCCAATCAACAATGATGATCTGTGTAAATTATTATTTGTACTGAGGAAAATGAAAGGTTTGCTGTGACCACGAAAAATGAAACAAGCTAGAAATGGAAACTAGAATATGGGATAATTAAGGAAATAAATGTCAATATTTTTTTAAAACAAAATTAGGGTTAGCGAGTGAGGATTTCATTGTTGGAGTAACTTACTACATATAGATTGAAACGTCTCTTGATGCACACTCTAAGTGCTCTGAAAAAATATGCCCATAAAGTTGGAGAGATTTAAAGGAGAAAAGGCAGAGCTATAGTAGAAAATAAGGTCCATTTTCATTTTATTAAGGTGTTCACTTTTTAACTGAGCTTATTTTAATTAATGCGTTGGTGTGGTGTTGTGAATGTGAATGCGATGAATATGGTGTGTATTTTAATTTTCATTTGGAAGATGTGATGAATCAAGGTTTCAAATTATGATTATCAATTTGTCCTGTAATTTTTGCATAAGCTACGGTTTTGAAGCTCCTAAAATTCTTAGTGGTCTTATATGCGTCACAGTTAAAAGGAAATAATCAACCATATGTTATATCTTGGTATTCAAAAGACTTGTTGGGAACAATTTACTTTGAAAAACAACTAAAATCAAGGCTTTCCTTTTTATTTTATTTTTTTATATATGATAAATAAATTCGCGCACAATCTTATGTTCGAATCCGATAAATGGTATCCAACCTAATAATATAATCATTTGTAAGTTGAATTATGCCTTATTGATATTAATGATGTTTCTTCTAATTGATGAGAAAGTTCCCTGTATTTTGCTCCATGTATAGGTACAGAAAATATAAAAACAAAAGGGAGGGTGAAATAATGGTATTATTAATCCTCACTGGCAATTACTGAACGAACTCTGGGTTTCGGATTCAGCAAATGTTAAAAAGATTGCATCATTTCCTAAATTTAACGAGCAATGAAGTGCCTTTTTGTTGTGTTGCTGTTCCTTTCTCTGAAGCATAGTCAAACACATCCATCGAGTGCTGTAGAATTTTAGCTACGAGGGAGCATGATTGAGTTTCAAAAGCCTTTGAATAGTAGCCTGTGCCTGACCAAATAAAGCATTAACCACATACCAAGTGCATGATACACACGCCAATATTAAAGTCCTTAGATTTGATAATGACCTCATCCAGAATCTATGTTCTTCTCCCACAAGATAGGGTTATAGACCATGCCCATTTTTTTTTTCTTTATAACTGTTCCACACTTCCACTCCATCTTTAATACATGACACTAAAAAATCAAACTTCCCTACATGGGCTTCATCAACCCTTTAATGCATAAGACATTAATGCTTGTCAAGATTTAGGAATTCGTTGTGAGATACAAGTCAAGCATTGTTTTTAATTTTTCCCTTAGAACCTCGGTGCATAATTCAAATTGACATGGAGTGAAGAATAGGGTAAGGAAAAGGAGTAATGATGGGGGGTGCATAAGTATGACCTATGTTGAAACTGAACTAGGATTTGAACCATTGCCGCACGTCACAGCTTCTCACATGCTATTCACTAGACTTTGTAATGTTCCATTACTCATCCTCCTTATGGGCAAAAACTTCTCATAACATTGTTTGTACGGATACCCTCTCCTTAAATTCAAATATTTTTTCTCTATGCCTTAATATATCCTTTACCAAATGGTGAAGGTTATCATTGGAGTACTTACACAAACCAAGACTTAAAAGAATAAACCATGACTTTGATCTCTCAATTATCATTATCTTTCTAAGGTGACACTTTTTTTTAGCAATTCTAACTTGATACTTGAACTATATAAATATAATAAGTAATTTTTAAATTATATAATAAATTTATCTATTTAGTCCTTCAGTTGTTTTAAAGGTATGAAAGATAATGATAATTGATAAATTAATGATAATTTATAAACTATTTATTATATTTTTATACTTTGACGACTAAATTGAGGAGAGAGTAATAACCTCCATTATAGATCAAGTTGATTGTTTATTCATACTTAATTTTATCAAGAGAAATTGTCGAAATACTTGTGCATTCACATTAGGCGGGTTATACAAGATTGATTACTATATGAAGATAGATAGTATACAAATAGTTCGATAACATATTTAGTTATAGTATACCAGGAAAAAAATTAAATGTGGTTGATATAAGTGATTAGAGTAATCTTTAATAATTTTTCAAAAAACAACTACCCATTACTCGATTTTAATTGAAATGTCGGTGTCAAATTAGTTTATAAAATAATTAATAAATAATAATAAAAAATCTAAATAATGAAAAAAACTAATACTCCATCCGGCTCTTAATATTAAAGTGTATTTATTGTTTAAATTACTTGTATATTCTAATTTAAGATGATTTTCTTTTCAATAAAAATATACATATAAAAATAAAACAAAAATTAAAAAAATTAACGAGTACGATAATTTTAATATTTTTATATTATTTTATCTAATAAATGGGATAAGAGGTGTAAAAAGTAACAATTTTATCAATATAATTGTTGCATATATTAGTATTGCGACCACTATTATTTTGTGTCGTAGGGAACAGTTAACGAGGGAAGTGACATTATACGTACCTACAACATTTTAAATGTTTATTGGAGTACTTACACAAAGCAATATCAAATGAAATGATTGTTTGTGAGTAGTTTACCATTAAATTTAGAGTTGATGAAATTAATTCATGTTTTCTTGCTCGAGTATACAAATCTATAAACTTTTGCGTGATATTCATTTATCTACTTGGGTACAATGCCTATGGTGGACACACTCACAACTGCTAAAGCAGTGTTTAGGTAACTTAATTAATGTACTATTTGAAAATATTGTAGTAACTCTACCCTCTGGTAAAACATTAAAAACTTTGGGAAAAAAAGGTAAGGACCTATTACTTATAGGGAATCATATCAAGCTAGCGAGGTTTCAAAGTTTCTCTAAAACTCACACACATGCCATACTCAAAAACTTGAATACAACACGCAAAGTCTACGTGCACTCATACTTTCATTATTCTTCTACTCCCTCCTCCCTGCTTGGCTCTAATTGTTTACAAGGGAGCCCCCGTATGTATGTGGGACCCACATTTCTTGATCCAATGGCTACGATTAGATCATAGTATTGCACTTGTACTTGTACTAGTGAACCTCAAATGAACAAAGGGGTAGGTCACTTTTTTATGAAATTAAGGCAGACAAGACTCAAATTGGGTTTCCTTCGATATCCCTCCTTTCAATTTCTGTGTTTACTGCCATCCAATCCATCATGGCATGGCATCACATTTATTATTATTATTATTATTATTACTAACCTATAATAATAACATTATTATTATGAAAGAACCGGTTATTTTATTTTTTTCTTTTCAAAAAAGTCACTTTATCAGATTTATTCTATTTAATATATTTTTTTAAATATTAAATTTCGTTGATTCAATCGTTAAATTAATAATTTTTATTATATTTTTCAACATTTTTTATAAAATACAAGATTATAAAACATATAACTATAGATATATAGTTTCTATAATTTATATATATATACTTAATTTTTTGAACTTTACATTGTTATTATTATTATTATTATGCTTAACTATACTCATTGCCACTGCCACGTGATGTCACTTTAGTTAAATATCTGATGTCATGTCCTTCTCTCTCTAAAGTTGCTACCTATAAATAGTGAGCCATTCCTTTGGTTGGTTCAGTTCAACTTTGTTCTACTACTCATCCAAAAAATCAAACACTGCGGTTTTCATTGGCGAGAAACTCCTTGTTGGAGAAGCAGGGCACGTGCAAATTCTCTCTTCTAATTCATTCTCTCAATGCATATCAATTTTTTGCACGCGCTCCCCTTCTCCAACATGGGTTCCTCACCTTTCTCTTTCTCAAATGCTCCTTCTCTTCATCATATGGTACTCATTTAAATTCTATATCCTTCTTTTCTCTTAATTTCTTTTCTACTTAATGCTGTTAATTCATTTGCAACGTTAACTTTTTCTTCTTAGTATATATATATGAAGCACAATTACTAAGAGAAGAAGGAAATTCCATTCTATTTAATTCTGATTAATTTACCTTACTATAAACAATAAATAAAATTTCATTACATAACTGAAATAAATAACCATGTTTTTTTTTTAACTATGAATATAAAATTATTACTATGAACACATTATTATTATTATTGTTACTGGTGAAGAATTGCAAAGCAAAGGCTTGGAGTGAAGTTAAGTGGGTACTGAAACGTAACAGAGACACTAGAAAAACAGAGTTGGAGGTAGATTCTTTGGAGTGTAAAAGAGGAATGTTTGTAGTGTAATCGAAAATAATGAAACATGTTACGGACTTAGTACCACTGTTCCTTTGTCCGAATGCTCTCTAAATTTTCCTTGCCACGTGAAAATCTATCTGTCTAAGATACATAACAACAATATGTACGAGTATTTACTATTTTTCCTCCTATTAGGTGTTTTATTTTTTTTATTTTTTGCTATTTAAGGCATCCATCGTATACAATTTTAAACTCAACAATTACAATTGATACGAGTTGAAAACTCAAATATGTTTTTTTTTTCTTTTTGAGAAAAAAAAACTGATATTAAAAACCAAATAGGCTCAAATCAAAGTCCATAGTATTACAATTTTAGAGGTATGTAGCCAATAAAATTTGGGCTTACTAATAACAAATTTGAACATCATTCATCTCCTTACAAACAAACATGAAATTTAATTTTAGGATTAATTAAATTTAGATATAAATCTTCTCTATTAACGCTCTTTATATTTATATATTTTTATTGTTTATTCTTCTTCTCTCTCTTTACTTTTTTACTCTATCTATCTCTCATTTCATTTGAGAGGTGATGGTCTATTTCTAATGCAAGATATTTTTAAATTTTTTTCCCACTAAGATAAAGGAAAATTATTCTCTTGAATTGCTTTAATAATCATTCAGTTCAAATTCAAAAATTAAATTTCTACTATTTAGAGATTTAACATAATTAAAAGCTTTGTAGATTAACATTACAAGTGTTTAACATAATCGTAATTGTAAGAATAAACTCAGCATCACAATTTCTAACGCTGAAACTTAATCCTCCAAAAATCATTATCCGTCAATTGAATATCCACATTTAATTTTAGGTAATTATTAAGAAGAAAGTTCTCTTAATAATTTTAAAACCTTAATTGATTTGAATGGTCGGACCAATTGAACCGAGAACTAGACCCATAATCGGTCCAGTAGTTTTTTTATTGATCATTTATGCATGTAATCTGCTCAAAACTCAGACTGCACCAATTTATTTAATACTGAAGTTGATTTTTTAATTGAAAAATGTGGAATGCAAGCAAAATACATGGGGCACCCATACCACCACTGGCACACGTGCTTTTGTTTATCATTGTTACTTCTCACACGCATCTAAAAAAATTATCAATTTCAGTACGGTTTTAATATGAGTTTCACACCTAAGACAATTAGAAGGATTACGTTATTTATTAATTAAAAAGAGAAAATAGATTTGTTTAGGAGGGTTATTTAACTTTCATGTTATTTTCAAAGAGTTACAATTAGAGCTACTAGTAAGATTATTAGCATCCAATCCTTCCCAAATTCACAATAGCATAGTAACTTGTTTTAACAGTGTAATTACTATCCTTAGATTCCTTCCAAGACAAGAAACCTGGCTCGGTGTTTGAGGAGTTTGTTTAACCTGGACAACTTCAAAAGCTAAAAGTATATCATCAACAATATTATCATATATTCCAACATCTTTTGTCTTCACCAATAAGATCTTTAACCAAACAAATATTGGAATTGCTTGCTTTATTGCTACAACTGTAATTATGACATTTTGATAGAGCAATTAACCAATTGTATTGTCGAGTAATACCTTCCTCGTTTCGGAATCCAAGCTTTTTTCAAATTATTTCTCTAAGCGTAGCAATTTTTTTATACCATGTTTAACCAATAAAAAAGCACAATAAATATAGAAATCATATTTTGGTAAAAAAGCATGTTTAACCAAAATTTAGAAATCATATTTTCCATTTGATTGCACAATCATTTTGGTAAAAAAAAAAAAGAAACAAACTCATACTGTGTATAGGTAAAAGAGATTTTGAGTCAAAATTATTTTAATATTGATTTCAACGTCACAATGAATAAACTCAATTGTGTTGCGAATAATATTTTTAGGAGATGTCTATAAATTGTATTGAATAGGGGAAGACAACCATTATCGAAGATGATAATGTACATTGTTGTTATTCTTGTAATTCTATATAATTTGAAACCTATAAATAGAGGGTTCAAGACTTAAGTTTTATATACAAGAATAAAATCTATATTCTTTCATCTTTAAATTTCTTCTTCGTCTCTCAACTTTTCTAAACTTGAGCTTTCTATATCTTATCTTAATTTTGTTTTGGTTCATTTATCTTAATTTTGTTTTGATTAATTTAATAACACGTTATCAACACGAAATTCTACTATATGACAATGTAGTAACTCGTATATATTATTGAGAAGTTTAATTTCTCTTCCGTCTTAAATGTAAAATTATAAGATAATATTTTGAAAGAAAAAAAAAATAAGGCGTGTACCATTTGCTTTTGTTCTTGTTGTATAATACCAACTAGCTACTAAGTACAAAATGATTGATAATACTTGTTAATTTTATATTAAATCTTTTACTAAGAATTACAAGTAAGATATTTGTCTCATAAATTCTACATGAGATAAATAAGTAGTAATGTATGAGCAATTTCTTTAAGCCTTTTTAATCTAACTATTTTATATTATCGTTCTATTTTTATTGGATATGATTTAATATTCAAATTTTTATTATGAAAGTTATTTAAATAATTTTGATCTTGTATATGCATTGTTGAATTATATATTTAAAGATAAGTTTTATTGGTAGTTTGAGCTGCTAAATTATTTTTAAAAAAATTCTCACATTTTGTTTTATGTATATTTTATTTTGTGCAATTTCTGATGAATAATTAAACAATTTATTTTGATTTGATTTATTTTATGGTTATTTAGATAAAATAGACATATAATTTATTGAGTTTTATTTGTTATAGGAAGTTTTGTGTTTTCATTTACTTATATCCAAATGTTATCTTTGATATATGTATACTATATCGCAGAAGGTAAGTCAAATTTTTTGGAATATCTATTTCTATTATATGGTTTTATTTGAATATTTTATTTTATTTATTTTATAAATTATGATTGTTAATTATTGATTCAAATAAATCGGAACAACTGAAACACTATCGTAAATTTGAAGTTTACATATCTTATTAAGTTTGTTGTTGGTAAGATCGATTGGGCCATCTCGAATTTATATATGGTGCAAAAAATAATTACAAATATATGTTCACATATACACTGGAGAACCAAAAGATTCTTCAATCAAATAAATTATGTATTACTAGTTCTCAAAGGTAGTTGACAATTTGAGGGAATTAATCTCTCCCATTTTTAGAATGTATATGAGGTGATATATTTGTGGATCAATACACCGAAGTATATTTGTTATCAACTCACAACAACAAAATTGTGATTTTATTGTGTCAGCTAATTTGATTAAGATGTCATTTTTCTCATAAGTATTGTATTGGAATTGGTATTGAACATCATATAAAATATGTCTGTACACAAAAATAGAATTGAAGAATCATCCATTCGACGTCTAATATTGATTTTAATATCAATACTTATGAGATTGTACCTTACAATTATTTTACTTGATTGAAAACATGCAATGTATATTGAGATATTGATTCACATCAAGCCAATGAATTACTACACGTAAGTCATCTCTTTAATTTATAATCAATTTTGGGTTAATAGCCTAACACTCTATGTCTCAACGGTTTTTTTAAAATGTGTTGTGTATATTTCAATTGTTCCAATATTAGGGGAATATTGAATATGAAATTCCCATTTGTAATAGAGTATATTGAGCTAACAAATTAGAGACTTGTTTTCAAATAATTTTGTTGATTATCATTTGATGAATCAGTATTCTTAATATTAGGAGGAGAGAATAAACAGCTGAAAATAATTATTGAAATATATTATTATCTCATCTTAATCCTCAAACAAACTAGCTTGAATCAGAAATTCAAAAGATAACTCATTCGCAAAGTTCATATAACAAATTATAAGTTGCTAATGCTCCCATCAAAATGGAGTCCCTGTTGGGAATATAATGTTATAAATAAATCACAATTGTGCCTGAAACGTGGTAGGCAAGTCGGTTTCAAGGATAAAACTTCCCAAACAAAGAAAATGAGCTAAAAATAAATATGGCTCTAATAAGGATATGAAAATATCAAAAAGGTACTTTGACATGATTTTTCAGTTCCATAAGAACTGACCTGGTATCTGAAATTTGTGAAAATAAATAGATCTCAATAAATTATGTCAAGAATGAATTATGATGAAACCGAAATAAAGTCAACATTGACAATAATATTGCATGTAATTTCACTATAGGTGATAAATAATAAAAAAAAAAATCAGAGTTAAAGTTTATTAAATATTATAGACAAATAAAAGCTTAGATAATAGAAAGAAACAACATATTGGAATTAAGCTCGCTTTGCTAAGCGAAAGTTTTTAGACTTGAAGTTTGCACATCTGAAGTTGTGAAACTAATTGAATATAATTGAATTTTTGCCATAATTTTTGTGACACATACAATTTGGATTCTTGAAGAGATTACTTAATTCAAAAGAATAAGTCTCTTTATGTTCTCAACTTATAGTGTATACTATTTTTAGTGAATATCATCTTTATTAAGACATATTCTTAATGGATATCTAAGATGGGGGTGTTGTGAATAATATTTTTAGTGGATGTCCATAAGTTGCATTGAGGAAGAATAATAAAAGACCACCATTGATGAAGATCATAATAAACATTATTGTTACTCTTCATATTCTTGTAATTTAGAATTTATAAATAGAAGGTTTAAGACTTGAGTTTTATATACAAGAATATAATCTATATTCTTTCATTTCTAGATTTTTTCTTCATCTTTCAACTTCTCTAAATTTGAATTTTCTTTACTTTTTATATCTTATCTTAGTTTTGTTAGTTTTATAACAAATTGTATATTACAGAATCCTAAAGTATGATAGTGTAAAGGTGATGATTCCAATTCTAGTTGCTTTTTATTTTTCTTGTCTAGTGTTGCAATTTAAAACTTAGCTTTCTTATATCTTTAGTACTTAAACTTAATTGTCTTTTTAAAGAGAAATTAAGTAAATATTTAACGAGATCCATAATTTAAAATTTGATTGAAACAATTTTTAATTAAAAAACTTTGCTCACTTTTTAACCTAAATTTGAATTGTCTATACCTATTTTGCATAAAAAGCATAGGGTTGAAGAAAATAAAACTATGAAATCAAGCAATCATCCATGCCTTTTTGGGACTTGGATTTGTCGCATTACTATAACACACAATAAGCAATTAGAACTGTCATTTTGAGATTAGATGATCCATATTACACGAATAATTTTACAAAATAAATTAATATTGGTTGTCAATTGATATCAGACGATCAAAATATAGTATTGTGTGTGATGCAGTTCCTTTTGCTGCCTCCATGTGGTCACACAAATCAAATGCTTTAAATAGAATGTAGTGGAATTAAGCTCCTCTTGATAGCGTTAGAATAGTTGTAAATAATAACAAAACGGTACTATCGAATGATAAATTCAAGGATTGTATTATATTATCATATTATTGCATTATGTTTAATTACTAAAATTGAACAAAAATTTTCCGAATTGATTGAAATAATTTTTGAAACTAACAAAACTAATAATATTGAACTTTTATAATAATAAAAATATCAGGGATGATCTTCATTTTCATCGAACCTTGATTTATAATTTGAATATCCTAGTTACTAAATAAATTATTTTATTGAAATATTATTCAATCTCTTTATTATTCTTGTCTTAATTCCTTAGTGACAAAATCTTTAATTTCAAAGTAACCCATAATTCCTTAATTGATTTAAGATTAAAATTAAGCTTTACAATACAGGAATGCTTTGATTAAATTATTGTCTTTGCATATAATTCAATTGGTTTCATGACATGCATCTATTTCTATACTACAATTTCATGAATTTCTCATCTTAAGCATTTGTAAAGTCTACTTCCGTTTCAAATTACGAATCGTAAAATAATTTAAAATTGATAAAACAATAAAAAAACATTAAGCACCTAGATTGATTCATTCATATGACTATAAATCAAATTAGGATTTCGTCTTGTTTCACTCATCCATAACAAATAGGGTTTAGTTACTCATGACAAATATACAAAAGATAGAGATTAAAGAAGAAATATAAAAAAGATTCATGAATGATTCTTGATAAAAACTCATTCAATTGTGTTAAAACCAACCTCCTATAAGTTTCTTTGTCATGACACAAGTCTTCAAACTTCAAAATAGCCAAAAATACACTTTTATGCATTTTGCAGTGCGTCATGTGCCCCAATGCTGCTGGACAAAAGCAAAATTATGTAAAAAAATGCACCCTAGACGCAAGCATTTGCGCTCTAGTTCACAACATATGATGTCTGACTTTTACTGTATTTTTCTCCTATTTTGAGTTTGAATTTGGTATGTCTTCATAAAAGTTGTAGTCATAGATCTTAGCTTTCATTTGCACTTGGTTTGACTCCAATTGAACATTTAGATATGGATAAAATACTCCACATAGGTCATGTGATTTCTCACAAAAAATATAGCAGTGCACTAAAACAACAAAAATTACGAAAAAATATCTATTTAATTAAGGAAACAAGAACATGCACATTTTATTAAATTCAAGAACTAAAATCGATAAATTATATCAAATAATTCCTAAATTAAGTAATGATTAAAAATAATTCAGACTAAAAATAATTAAAAAAAATATATGCATATGATAAAGAAATCACATTAAATGATATTTCATACTAAATGAAATATAAATAAAATTGGTAGTTGAAAAATTAACGTATCTATTATTGATAAAATCTAGAGTAGTGAGTAATATCAACTATTGATAAATAAATTAATGATTAATATTATATACATATGCATTACCAATAATAATTTTAACACTTCATTTACTCATTTTAAGTTTAGTTGTAGTTTTAGTCTTCCTATTTTTACCAAATTACGAAATCAATCCTCATATTTTAAAATATGACCGTTTTGGTCTATCTTTATTATTATTATTATTATTATTATTATTATTATTATTATTATTATTATTTTAATTAAAAACGACGGTGTGACATGTTTTAAATAACATGACATATGATACGATTATGTAGAATGATTAACAATCGTGAAATCGCAATAAAATCCCATAAAAAATTCACTTTCAACTTCATAAACAATTCATATTTATAATTTAATTAGTTATATATAAATAATTAATGCATTTAGATGACTATATATAATGAAATCGTATATCACATAATTTAAAACACGTGAAATCATTATTTTTTGGTTTAAAAAAATTGAAATAGTAACGAAAAATATTTGACTTTTAAAATTGAAGGATCAATTTTATGAATTGATAAAAATAAATAAACTAAAATTACAATTAAACCATCATTTTTTTTTGTTAAAATGAATCAAATTTCACATAATATTCTACTATATTATTTGTTTAGAAAATGCTAACAAGGTCATGACATTTATTAAGAATTAAAAAAAAATAGAAGATTCTTTTAAATTGTAATAAATACATTTTTTCATTCAAAATGTGTGTTTTATTTTCTTTTTAAGTTGTTTTAGGAGTGTCCTTAACATGATTCTATTTATTCTTATAAAATTTAAAATTTAAATAAATTGAAAGGAAGTGAGACAATGACTGACTACACTGTTTCTTTTCCTCCGACGACCCACCACGCCGCCGTTTGGTAGCATCAGATTAATCTGACGGACCAAAATTGACGAAATTCACGATACCTTTGGCGCGCTAGTTTCCTTATTCTTTTGAGCATTTCTTTCTCTAAGTGCTGCTCAATGCGGTTCCACTTCCAACTCCAATTCTCTCTTTCAATTGAACTAACCAAAATTCAAATCTTTCTAACCTAACAACAAACAACAATGTTGCACGAGCTTCTCTTAGCATTACTGGGTTACACCGGCGACTTAATCATCGACCGGAGAGACAATCTCTCCGCAGAAACTCCCATCTCCGACGAGTGTACTTTCAAGCTCGCTCCTCACATTTCTTTTATCGATCCAAGCGACAGGTTCCTTCTCACCTTAATTTTCAATTTATTTTCTTTAATTCATTTTCTAAAACCCCAAAAACAAGCTTTTTTTTTTTTTAATTATTTTTTGGGGATGTTGAAAATTGCAACTTTGGAGTGAATTGTGTTTGTTGCAGGGAACTTATTGAGAGGATAATCACGTTGGGGTTTTATTATAGAGAGTTGGAGCGATTTTCAGCAAAGTCTAGGAATTTAAACTGGATAAGGTCTGAAAATGTTAACCCTTTGGAGATTAGGGAGAAGCATAGTGTTTATCGTAGAGCCCTTGCCAATGGCATTGTTGAGATACTCTCAGTCTATTCTTCTTCAATTCTTCATATTGAACAGTTGTTGTTGTCTGAAACTATGCCTATCTTGGCTACAGTTACTCAAGGCCTTAACAAGGTGATTTTCTATGTTCCCCTTTCTTTTTATGTTTAGTTTGATGTTGATTTTGTTGTTGTTGTTGTGTTTTTGCAGTTTTTTACCCTTTTGCCGCCTTTGTATGAGCTCATTCTAGAGATTGAGCGTGCCGATATTCGTGGAGGTCAGCTTCTTAATCTTCTACATAAGAGATGCCATTGTGGAGTGCCTGAATTACAAACTTGCATACAGAGGTCTGCAGTTTTTTTTTTCACGCATTATGTTCTCGGCATTGTTAAGATTAATGTTGTCAAATGGCGGCTATATAACACATCGCTATTGTTTCGCCTTATGCTATTTAGTTCATAGTGTTGTTAAATAGTGGCATTATTGTGATGTAGCATAGCGGAATTTGAAGAAACCACTTTTTTTCGCGATCCAAGATTGACAGCTTTGGTTAAGATGCGTGTTATGTCATTTCCAAGTGTGTGATCTGTACACATTTTGTCAATAAGCACTTACTTTTATATTCAACATTTTTTAATGCTAGTAGCTACTATACCACCATCTTTAATGTAGAAAGAGAATTATAGACGTGAAGAATGGAGTTTTTGAAAATTATCATGTTGGGTTCGGTTGCAGGTTAATGACGAATTTCTTTTCGGAACCTATTTGCCTATTATGGTTCTATTGATCTCTAGAAGGCTTAGACCTTTCTATCAATCTATAGATCACACTCCCTGCTAATTATTATTTTCTTCTTTGGGTTATTATTATCCAAAGCTTAGGCTTCTTTGGCATGGGCATCAGGTCATGTATAATCAGCTTGCAACATGGGTGGTTTATGGGATTCTTGAAGACAAGCATGGGGAGTTTTTCATTAGCAGGTTACTCAATGTCAATTTTAACTTTTAGTTTATGCTGTTGGATATGCATGTATGCATCCTGATGCATGTATATTGTATTGTATCTCGTGTCACAATTATAGGGGCACACCAGTAAAAGGTGTCCTATAACTTGTATTGCAAGTATGGTTAATTTGTGATTATACTAAGAAATAGTTTTTCATTTCGAATCCGAGAGTTCAAAAATTTGTGAAGGCCTTTATGAAAAATAATTTTACAATTGATTAATCATGCTACTGTGTTGGATATATAGAATTATTATTGGTACCAGTTACACTCATATATTATCAAAATGAATGTAGCTCGCATATAATTTTTAATAATTTATGTTTAATGCCATTCTAACAATAATTTGCCACCGAATAATCAGTGATTATTTTCTTTATGCTTGTATTGTACACTTATGGGAAAACCTAAAATCAAAAGGATGTAAAGAAGAAAGGTAGGTGATGAAGACAAATAAAAGTATGAAAATTTTCAAGTAAATCTAATCAGTCTTTATGACCCCCATCATCTCCCCCAATAAAATATATAAAGCTACATGGGTCAAATTTGATATCCATTCATGCAAACTAATTTATCTAAGATATTAGTTTATCGTTTCCATTTTTTTAAAACTTTGTTATTCTTTGGTAGCATTGATTATATCTGACTTCTTTGGTTCTAAAGTATGATACTTGCAATTGCTTTGTAATTCTGTTCTTGACCCGATCACATATTTTTCAGGCAAGAAGGTAGGGATGTAGAGAATAGCTCATCTCATCCAGAAATATCTGAAAAGTTGGCACGCTTGTCAACTAACAATGCATCTTTAACTGATTGGCACATGGGCTTTCATATCTCTTTGGTATTTCCTTTTACTATCAGCAAATTATTGACAGGTCACATGGAGTCCATTTCCTTTATGATGAAAATGTTTGAATTTTTAATGTTTGTAGCTCATTTTTCTTTAATGGAAGTCCATGTATGTTTCTTTAACGAATGTTCTTTTTTTCTCTTTTCCATTTTGATATCCAGAGTTCTTATTGTCCTTCACTTTAAAATAACATGTTACAAAATGTTCATACAACTAATTCTGTTTTGCAGGATATGCTGCCAGAATATATACCTATGCGTGTTGCAGAATCAATTCTTTTTGCTGGAAAAGCTGTCAGGGTTCTGCGGAATCCAAGTCCTTCATTCCTGTCTCGGGATGCTGCGTATCCTCAAGTGCCTAAAAGCTTTCAGAAAATACATGGATTCGCAGGGCGTTTTAATTTTCAAAGAGAGCCTGTAAATAATACCGGAATGGGAGAAGAAGATTTGCTTCCACAATCTGAGGCAGATAAGATTGAAAATATGCTTCTGGACCTAAAGGTTTGGTGTCCTTCCAATTCACTGCATCATATCAGTGCTGATTTTCCGAAGCCTTTTTTTTAAGTAGTGCAATTGTTGCTGACCTTTTTTTGGTTTATTTCTTCAGTTCTAACTTCTAACTGACTCATGAGTAATGGTTGTTATTCAGCTTTTCCTTCACCCTAACATTTCTGATTAGTTTTAAGGTGTCTATTGTTAACTTCTTGCAGGAGTCATCTGAATTTCATAAAAGATCATTTGAATGTGCCGTGGACTCTATTCAGGCTATTGCAGCCAGTCATCTATGGCAGGTCTTAAGATAAATATTTGGTTCATATGTTCGTTAGTTTTGGCGCATTTATGTTCAGAGCTGTAAACTTCTATTCCATCCTTGTCTGCAGCTTGTGGTTGTACGAGCTGACTTGAATGGTCACCTGAAGGCTTTGAAAGACTATTTTCTTTTGGCAAAAGGAGACTTCTTCCAGGTAAAGCATGAACTATGATCTATACTAAAGTTTAGACTAGCATATGTTTGCCACATTTGCTCTTTTTGTTTAGTGTTTAGGAAAATATTCATTATATTTTAAGTTTGACACTTGTTTGAGTGAAAGTGATGAAGAACAAACATTTAGGTTTTTTTTTTAGGGGGTAAGAGGTGTGGAGGAATTGGAGTTTTGAACATATGATACCTATCCACGAGATACTAATTTCTGTGATATGTTTTTTTATTGAGTTGTATTAACCCTTGAAAACAGTCATGAGTTTTATCGTAGTTCTTGTATGCGTCATGCATATGTCTACTGTGATATCATGGCATGACGTTTAACTAATCATACTGTATTTGTAAGTACTTCTAATCAGTCAGTATGTATTATGTGTAAGTTGTTTTGGTTTACTTATTATTCTCATAGTAGTTTGAGACTTTGAGTAATTTGTAAAAAGCGAATAGGCATGTATTTCCCCTACTATCCCTTAATCTCTATCATCTACTTTGTTCTTTATTTTGGAATTATCTCACTTGGATTGAATTGTAAAGAATATTATCTACAATCGGCAAATTGACTCGAATTTATGAACTAATAAGTAATTCAATTAATAGATAGGAGATTTTGCAAATTAGTTTAAACTATAAACTGCAACATCAACATCGGTAGTTCTTACTTCTTCCTCTATATTATGTGACTTAAATATGCATCATTTACTCACTGCGGCTCAAACTTCAGTTTCTATGAACTATGAAGTTATACTGACATCTTTGGTTTACTTATGATTTTCTGTGTAGTGTTTTCTTGAGGAAAGCAGACAGTTAATGCGGTTGCCACCTCGTCAGTCAACTGCTGAAGCTGATCTTATGGTTCCGTTTCAGCTGGTTCGTTTAACTTATGATTTTATGGCTCAATGTCACTCACATATCAGTTACATAAGCACATTCGTTTTTAGACCTACCAACAAAAGGTTAATGCAATTTCTCTGCAATGCAGGCTTCACTAAAAACTATTGGTGAAGAAGACAAATATTTCTCTAAAGTGTCCTTGCGGTTAGACTCCATATTCATTATCGTTCTTCATATTTGGTTGTTGTGAACTATATGCCCTACAATGTCCTTTTCATCTTCCAGGATGCCATCTTTTGGAATCACTGTTAAACCTTCCCAGTTAGATTTACCAAAGGCAACCTCTGCTGGTGCAGATGGTATCTCTGGTGCTTCAGTTTCAAATGCTTCAGAAATGTCAGTTGATGGTTGGGATGGTATTGCTCTTGAGTATTCTGTTGATTGGCCTTTGCATTTGTTCTTTACGCAAGAAGTCCTCTCTAAGTAAGATACTACTGCTATTATCCTACTGTCAAGGACGGGTTCTTTTCTCTTCGTAGTTATTTTAGATACACACGTTCTAACTAGAAAGTGTCATGACCTCATTGCAAACCAATTGTGCAAGATGTATAGGGGAAATGTCTTCTGGAAGCATTAGTTTACTTTTATTCTAAACAAATCATGACCATTGGATCTTAGCTGACATAACTGGTTAACTCTTAAAAGTTGCATGACTTTCTGTTTCAATCATGAAGATTTATGCATTATTTAGTAGTCAAGATTTGCCTCATCACTCTCATGATAAAACAATTTTGTGGCATGTATGTTGATAAACTCATGCTATGATTAACACTTCTAACAGGTATCTTAGAGTATTCCAATACTTACTGCGGCTCAAACGAACACAAATGGAGTTGGAGAAGTTATGGGCATCTGTAATGCATCAATATCACAGTAATTTTGCCAAAAATAAAAAGGACCAAAACAAGAGCTCAATGACACAGCAGAGAGATCAAAGATTTCGATCAATGTGGCGTGTTAGAGAACATATGGCATTCTTAATCAGAAATCTCCAATTTTATATTCAGGTTTTTATTCATATCTTGTGCTACATATGTTTGATTTATTAGATTTACTACATATATTGTTTGCGCTTTGAAGTAGTTGCCCCCACCCTGATCCCCGTAGTGTCATGGGATATTCCTTTACAGGTGGATGTGATAGAGTCTCAGTGGAACATTCTACAATCTCATATTCAAGATTCTCATGACTTTACGGAACTCGTGGGCTTTCATCAAGAGTAATAATGTCTCAATTGCATGTTTTTAATTTTTCACATTTTACAATAACATAAATACTGTATTGTTTGCTAAACTATTTCACTTCCTACAGGTATCTGTCAGCCTTGATTTCACAAACTTTCTTGGACATTGGTTCTGTTTCGAGGATACTTGATGGCATCATGAAGCTTTGCCTGCAATTTTGCTGGAATATCGAGAACCAAGATAACTTCTCAAATACTTCTGAATTGGAACATATAGCCGAGGTGATGATGCATTGCTAGGTTTGCCAAAATAATAATGTATTGAAATAATGGAAAGAGATTATTTTTCTCGTATAGCTTCATAAAGATAAATAATTGATAAAGTACATTGTCATTTTTCATCTTTGTCGCCCTTGACTGGAATTTTTCAAATTTCCCGTTATATTTCTATATTTGATAATCAAATCTCTCTCCCTTAAATTTATCTTTTTGTTTGTTTATTCATCATTTTCATGTTTTTTTTTTCCAACTTAAACAACAATAGGAATTCAACAAGAAATCAAATTCCTTGTACACTATACTGCGCAGCAGCAGGCTTGCTGGAAGTCAACGAACTCCGTTTTTGAGACGCTTTCTCTTGCGGTTAAATCTGAATTCCTTCTTTGAGGTAAAAAACAACCCATCATATTCAGTTTTACTGTTCAGATCCTCATGTCTTACCGTCTATTCTTTTGTTCCTTTACAGGCAACTGCAAAAGGGGTTTTGAATGTCGTCAGGCCACGTCCTACACTTCCTGGTTTAAATCAACAGTAGTGTATTTGATTCCGGCACAAGTTCAAAGTTTCTCACTTGTAGGGGTATTATCTTCCACGTGGCCGTCGGTTGATTAAGGGAGAGTTTTAGTGCTGACAATCAAGTTGCTATCGATTTGCTGTCGCTGGTTGATCATCCTGCAATTGCGTTTTGAATGTCAGCTACACATTCCATATGCTATTTTGAGAATGTGGTTGTTGATCCAATTGATTTTATTGTAATACTGCACAGTTTGGAAAGTGTTATGCTTATGATTTTAGGTGTCTTTTGTTGTCTTTCCTACTTTGTTGCAGTTTATTGATATATATTTTCAGCGAGTGATTGGTGTGTATAGTGTAAGTGTTTTTTAATATTATGATTTACAATGCCTATTAGATTTCTTCCAGGAAATATATAATTGCCCTTATATCAATCTAGTCTCCTATATTATCAATATTTTAAAATATCCATAAAATTGTAAAAGATTGATCATATTTGTTCCTTTGTTGATATCTGTGGGGAATATAATGACATGAAATTGGTAATGTTGGAGATGTATTTGAATCTTAAGTGAATAATGTGAGATACTTTGATGATATATTTTATATAGTGATAAACTTTATTCTCTCCAGCCTACACACATTATATTATGAGAAAGAAGTCCTAATGAGAATTTTAGAATCCTGAAGCACCTGAAAATTATGTTCTGTTTTTCCATTTTACAAGCTATTTATTTAAATCATGTATAAAAATATTTAGACAAAATTTTTTTAATTTCACTTTAGTTCTATAATTATTTTTGGTTTTACTTTGGTCCCTCAATTATACTTATGTTAGTTAAATTAGTTATTTCTGTTAATTTTTAATAAAAAAAATTAGTTATTTCTGTTAATTTTTAATAAAAAAACGATAAGTTTTGTGATTTCTTTATTCTTGCTCATAAATTTAAAAATTTATTATTTCCTTCCATGTAGAACCTCATACAATTCATACCTTCAAATTTTAGATTGAGATTTTTAACTAATCGATGGAAATACAACTTGACAAATTTATAAAAAATATATATGTTTGGAAAAAGAACGTGTTTGATGATTCTTTTTTTCTTTCTGAGTTTGAAAGATTATGAAATTAACTTTATAAGTTATGGATTTAAAATGTTATGAGTTTGAAACTAATAGATTTAATGAGTTTGTCAAAAATTAACAAAAATGACTAATTTGACTAACGAAAATAATTAAGAGATTGAAGCAAAATTAGAAAATAAGTTAAGTGACACAAAAAATAATAATTTTGCCAAAAATTTACATCCGTAGTATATAACAACAATTAATCTCTGTAAGTATACTAAAATGTAAGATGATAAAATCATAAATATAAAACAAATTAGTCTGAGTTATTTCAATAAATGTATATATTTGTACGAGTATAGAAATATAATTATTTATAAATAAAACTAGAAAAACAAATATAATTTTGGATTTGATTAGTCAAGAGTGATTGTTTTCCAAAAATGGGATATGAATTTCAATATAGTTTAATAAGAAAATAAATAAATTTTGATTTCATTTTATAGTTTTCAGTCATTTTGTTTTTGTAACTCACATTGAATTAAATTAGTTAGTTCATGAACATCCCTAATTCCCTATACGCAGCTAAAAAAAAAAAAAATCCCAAGCGACACGAAGCTGTGTATTTAGACCAAAAGCCAAGAAAAGTTGAAAAAGCTAACAAAAGAAAAAGAAATCTGGTTAGGTGAAAAATGTTTGTTGGTGATCTCCTTCCAAAAGCCTAAAAAATTACACAGCAAAATTGAGTCAACATAAAGACAACAACATTACTAATACAATAATACTGAATATTAATTACACTGCAACAACAACACACTCAAAGCCACACACTGATAGAAAGAGTTTTATTTTTATTTTTTACAGTTAATACCTTTAGAATTGTTGAGTCAAAAAAAAAAAAAACCTTATAATAATTGTTAGTCTATCTCAATCTGAATTCTCAAAACCATAACCAGAGGTAGGTAATAGATATAACACAACACAACACAAAACATCATCTTCAAATCCAAAATGGAACCCACCAACCAAACACCACCACAAGAGAAAGAAAACCCATTTCCTACTCCGCCATCTGAACCTCAATTACCACCGTCAATAGCATCTCTCTCCCTCTCTCTCTCATCAATCCTCCCTTTATTCCAACCCAAAATCCCATCTTTACTATCACCACCACAACCCAACAAACTCAAAATCCCAACCCAAGCTTCATCACTCACACACCTTTCACTCTCCACGAAAACTCAATCTCCTCCTTCCAAAAACAAATCTTCATTCAAATCAACCCTCTCCGCTAACCCTCTCAAATCACCACTTTCATTAGGCCCCCACCGTCCCGTGGACCCTTCTGCCGCCGCTGCTTTCCGCCGCACTACCATCGTTTGGTTCCGTAACGACCTACGTGTTCACGACAACGAATGTCTTAATACTGCAAACAATGAATCAATCTCTGTTTTACCTGTTTACTGTTTCGACCCTGCTGATTATGGTAAATCATCTTCTGGGTTTGACAAAACCGGTCCTTTCCGTGCTACTTTCCTCATCGAATCGGTTTCGGATCTTCGGAAGAATCTTAAGGCTAGAGGGTCGGATCTTGTTGTGAGAGTTGGGAAACCAGAGACGGTTTTGGTTGAACTTGCGAAGGAAGTTGGGGCAGAGAGTGTGTTTGCTCATAGAGAGGTTTCACATGATGAGGTGAAAATGGAGGAGAAGATTGAGAGTAAGATGAAAGAGGAGAATGTTGAAGTTAAGTACTTTTGGGGAAGTACTTTGTATCATGTTGATGATTTACCTTTTAAATTGGAGGATATGCCTTCTAACTATGGTGGGTTTAGGGATAGGGTTCAGAAATTGGAGGTAAGGAAGAGTATTGAGGCTTTGGATCAACTTAAGGGTCTTCCTTCTAGGGGTGATGTTCAGCCTGGTGATATTCCTACTTTGATGGACCTTGGTCTTAACCCATCTGCCACTATGTCACAGGTGTTTTTTCTTTTATTTTTAGTTTTGTTCACTGATTTCATCTTTAACATGTTGTTTGTTTTATGCTGCATTGGGTCATTATTAGACAATATTGTTGTAAATCTAATGTTTTCATGGCTCTTTCTGTTTTGCTTTATGTGTTCTTTTAGTAGTTAATAGTACTAATTTTATCTTTTGATTAGATTGTATGTTGGCTCAACAACGAGTGAGTGTTGTGGAATTCGTTTAATTGTGGGAGGCATGAAGTAGTTTTGGATCTTCAGAAGGTTTTAGTTTTTAGGTTCCATAAAAGGTGTTGTCAAATAGTGGCTATAGCATATAGGGGTGCTATAGAGTAGCACAATTTTAACAAACCACTATTGTTCGGTGATATGTGATTTAGTATAAAGTGTTGTCACTCAATTAGCGGCTAAAGTAACATTGTTGCATAACAGAATTTGAATAAACTGTTATTTTCCGCGATCTGCAATTGGCAACATAGGTCATAAAATTCTTTGCGTTCTAAATGCTGATAATTGGGGCTACTTATTAACCTGGTTGTGAGATGATACTAATATGCTACCTTGAGGTTTGAACATGTGTTAGCGAACCTGTTAATGAAATTTGGCATAACATTAACAACCACAACCTCCAAAATGAAATATAAATAAAATTAACATATAAATTTTGCAAGAAAATATCAATAACTTCTCTCCTATTTAATAAAAGTATCTATCAAATGCCCCTTATTTAACTTTTCCTTTTTCTAATGTCACAGTTTAATTTTTATTGGGATTGTATAGATTAAATGTGATCAATTAATTTTCTTAATCTGTGTAATTTGATCTACTTTTGCTTATAATTTATTCCGGAAGGAGTACTTAACTGCTGACATTAGGTCCCGGTTGTTTCTGCTGCTGGAAATTTTCAACTTTTTATCTTGCTAAACAATGTTTGCTTTCGCATTTATGTTGCTATCCTTTGTTTGGCATTCTTGTGTTAATCCATAGAATTATTGTCATCAGCAATTTATGTTGGTTGTCGACATCATGCAGGATGGCAAGCCAGGGCCTAATGCTTCTATGGCAGGAGGGGAGACTGAAGCACTACAGAAGCTTAAAAGATTTGCAGCTGAGTGTGAAGCTCAACCACACAAGGGGTCTAAGGATGGAGCACAAGATAGTATATATGGTGCCAATTTTTCATGCAAAATTTCTCCATGGTTGGCAATGGGATGCCTCTCCCCTCGCGCAATGTATGATGAGCTGAAAAAAACCGCTAGCAGGTACGCACGCTCCTAGATATTTTTTCTGTTTGAAAATATTAGGCATTTTTTCCGTGAATACTCACTGATGATTTATATCACTGATAGAGCTGTTTCCGCTTCATCAAGCCGAAATGATGGTGGCAGTGGCTCATCCAAAACTGGAACTAATTGGTTGATGTTTGAATTGCTATGGAGGGACTTCTTTAGGTAACTTCTTACTTTGTTTGAAACTTTATTTCTACGATTTCTTTGCCTTATCCTGAGATGTATGGAAATAACTAGTGCACCAGTAGGAGATTGTTTTCCTTATTGGAAAGTTATAACTTTGTGATGCAAATGATATTTTTATCATAGTAATCAATAGCGTCAGGCTAAGTCTGGTCTTAGAAAATGCCTTGAGTTTTGGGACATGGGCCTGATTCAAGTGTTGGAAAATTCTGTTTTGTTAGTTTAGTTTTCTCTTGTAATTGTCCTTAGTAGTGCCAGGTAGTTACAGTTCTGCACATTTTATAAATAGTTGTAAGTGCAGAATTGATTATTCAAGTAACACAGAATTACCAAAACAAATTTTCCTTTTCATTTCTCTTAAGTTCTCTCCAATAACAATTCTATTTCAGCCTCTACATTCTGGTCATCTACTCTGCATTTTCTAGCAAAGTTTTATGGTTTTCTTTGAGTCTTCACTGTATGATAGGTCTCTTTACTGTTTTGTTGGCTTTTGTTTGTCATTGTCTTCAATTATTTCAATTTATTTTCTACTTTTTTTCCTCAAATTATTCTGTCTTGATCTTTTTCTGTTTTTTCTTGTCTCCAAGTTGAGTTTTGTTCTGTCAGTTTTTGTGTCCTCAGTTTTAGTCTACCAGTTGTGTTCTCTCTTCAATATTATTTGCAATAAATGTCTTTAAAAAACGGCAAGTAAGAATATCATCCCCCTTTCCTATAAATGTAGGTGGTGTTATTGTTCATAGAATTATAGGATTTATTTTGTATATTGTTATATACACTTACATTATAAATATAGTCCAGTCATATTTTCACTAGACCTTGACACACTTTTAATAAATAAATTTTAAGAAACATTGTTATGATGCGGATGCAGTAAAATAGTGAAATATGAGCGGATGTATGTATGTGCAAAACTTATTTATACTGTCTGGTATTAAACTTCAGAATTACATTTGACAGATTTCTCTTCCTTCTTAGTGTTATTGATAGGGTTGGTTTTTTCAGTGAAAGGGTTCATTTCAGAGAGAACAAAGTAATAAATCTATCATTAGAATATCAAATAAGATTTGAACAAGCCCGTTTACTTTGTGTTTTCATTTTCTAAAATGCACCTTCATTTTATCTTGATAAGAGATTCTTGAGATGTAATGCTAGTTAACTATGATTGCTGTGTTATTTATGGACACTGTTTCTGAAAATTTATATGGTTCATATTGAAATGTTGATTTGTTCAGGTTTATTACCAAAAAGTACAGTTCTACAAAGAAACAGTTGGAAGCGGCTCCTGCCACGGCTTGTACAGGTGCACTTGCTTAAGCTACAAGTTCTAATCGACGCAAGAGTTTGTTTTACTTGGCCAAATTTGGAAATTCTGTTGTAACTAGCAATCACATTATATCAATATGGAAGGAAGCTTCACATTATTTTTTTGGATGTATTCTTCTCAAAATCTTCATTGGAATATTTTCCAAAATGGATGGAGTTACTACAGTAGCATGTATAATTTTTTTTAATAATATCTTATTTGAGTTGTGAAGAATCAAGTAGGTTATTAGGTAAGAATTTAACATCACCAAAACTACACTTAATTACAATACTTAGACAGCCACATGCAACCTTTGTATCAACCATGTACCTGTGATTTTAAAATCTAAAACTAGCCTAATCATTTGCAATATGGAACTTGAAATGAAGTAGATGAGAGGGACTCAATCTTTCCTTTGCAGGGGGGAAAAAGGAAAGGACAAGAAAATATGAGTGAAAGAAACATCCAAAATCAAAACTAGAGTGATCTCACATTTTTTCACTGAAACCACAACCAAAACCTGTTGGAGAACGCTATGGAGGTCACGTTACAAATGAACTAATATTAAATTTTTTAAGAATTCATACTATTTCCTAGTTTACATTGATTGTTAATTGCATAAAAAGATACAAGTTAATTAGTTAATGTTTATATTAATGGTCATGTTTTAAAATATTTGCAATTGTTTTAAATATGTGTAACTTTAATTAAATCACACTTAACACGAGAAGAAGTGAATAACAATTCAATTATTTTTAATATTCCGAGACAAATATTTAAACAAGATTGTTAATTTCAGTTAACTTTTATTAAGAAATTAAATATTATAAGTCACAAAAGTGAAATAACATGCATTGCATGTAAACTTTATCATTTGATAAACTCACAAGTTCTAGTAAACAATGATAAAATTCATAAACCATCGGTTTCACCGGCCAGTAGTAGATTTCACTGGCGAGCAGTAAATTTACAATTTTACATTGGTTTAACATTGAAATTTGTAATTTATATTAAAATGATTTGGGAATAGGGGTAGGAATAAATCATACCGACAAAGGTATACGAATCTAATCTATATCAGGTTCAGGTCATATCAGACTTTTTTAAATAGACAAGACTAAAGCGTCTAAAAAGATATTATTTAGTTAAAAACGTTGAGCTATATGTCACATAAAAAGTATTTTAAGTATTTTAGACTGATTTATTTAAATAAATATAAATAATATTTTTTTTATTATTACCATAAGTATTGTATTAAACTTTTTTTGTTACATATTAAACTTTTAGTAGTTTGTGCATATTATTTTTCTTTAGTTTTTGTCATATTTAAATGTATTATTATAAAATAGAATTGAAGTAGGATGTGTGTAAATTCATATGCTTCAAAATGTCATGTTAAATATCAAAATAAAGCTTAATTTCATTAACATATTAACTAATTAATTTACTTAAATATATGTTTGATTACTCATTCAAAAATGTTAAAATGAAATAGACTTTTAAACATACTAACATGTTGTACTAAACTTCTATGAAAATCAGACTCAGGCCTAAAAAGTATGAATCTAAAAAAGTTGCTAAAATCTAAAAATGATGAATCTGCAAAAAAAGAGTATCCAAGTTAATAGCATTTAACAATAAATTACGTACAATTTTTTTGACATAATCAAAGTAAACATAATATATTTGTCTCCGGATCTATAACATTGACGATCAAATCATTGACTGAATCTATAATTGATCGAACTGATCTGTTAATCTAAACCACAATACCACACAAAACAAAAAATATAAACACATCGTACCAAAACGAAGAACGTCACATGCCAAAGATGAACACAAAAAAATGAAAGAAAAAAAAAATCCATATAAAAATTAATTATTTAAAACAAAAAATGAAAAAAAAAACCGATATAGAATTATTGTTGCTTTATTATTTAGTTGAAATGTTGAATTCTTGTTGCTTTATTATTTAGTTGAAATGTTGAATTATTGTTTCTTTAATAGTATTTATGTTATATAATGTAAGTGATATATGATTTTTTGATATTAAATAATTTTTTTCAAATTAACGAATCAAGTCTTCGATTCGAGTCTATAGACCGGTAATCTTTTTCAACACTTTCGATTTTGACAACTTAACAGAATCACAAACATAAAAAAAAAGAAACATTAGAGTATCTGAACGTGCAGGGACGGGGATTCTTGTAACCACCCCAAAGTCTCCGAATTTTTTTCTTAAATTACTATTTTCAGTATTTTTAAAGTAGACATAAATACAACGTTTTATATTGAAATACAGATTCAAAGCGTGATCATCTGTATTTAATATTATATTTGTGTTTATTTTTATATTAAATTTTAAGTTTTAACATTATTCTATTTTTTATAAGATATATTTGATTTATAATTTGATCAACAAAAATTAATTTATATTACAGATTAAATAAATTAATTTTTTATGATCAAATTATAACCTAAATGTCTGTTACAAAAAATAAAGAGAACTATTTATAAAAAATTACAAATATAACTACTATATTTATAAAATAAATTAGTTATTTTAACATAAAAATATAAAAATAAAACTAAATGATCCTAAAAATTTAACCAAAACTAATTAAATTAGTTTGATATATTTTTAAATTTGAGTCCAAGTTAAACTAAATCAATAAATCTGACTTTTATTGATTTGAAATATAGTTTCACGTAATTTTAAAATAAATTGCATAATACTCAAATCAAGCAATTATCTTTTATCAACGCTATATCAATATTAACATCATAAATAATATGTTGTGTTTAAATGTATTTTAATAATTATATATATTATTTTTGTCCTTGTAGCTAAGAAAGTTGTATTAATAATGTAAAAATTTGAATTTAATTTGTATGCATCGACGATCTAAAGATATTTTACATGTCAATTAATTATAACTATCACAAAAATAAAATATCATAATTACTTTTAAAATCACACATATGAATGGTTACAATATGTGGTCAACATTGACAGGTCTTGCGCAAAATATTAGGGGAGCGACAAATATTAACTAAAATTTTATAATTGAAATTCATAAAAGTGCTTTATAAAAAATTCGACATAATATCAATACAAAATAAAAATATAATATGTGAAAAAAAAACATTTACAAATTAACTAAAACAATATAATTTGTAAAAAGAGTTTTATCATACAGTTCATGAATTGACTAAAACAATTCAAAATTAATAAATAGTATCACACTATATCATATATCAATTGCTAAGATGTAAAAGTTTTATTATAGTTTGTTAATAGGTAGTAGTTGTATTGTTAGTTAGGATGTTAGAGTTTGTTTGTTCGATATTTGTTAGTTTATCATTCGAATTAGATAATTTATCTGTATATAGAGTTTGTTGTATTAATTTTATTATATTTTATCAGTATAAATTATAATAAATGTTTATCTTGTTTATCATATATCTCTTTAATTGTATAATTTCTAATTGATATTAGCGATTTTATTGTGATTTAAGAATCGTTGAATAATTTATGTTACATTGTGGTAAAGATAAGAAGAAGATTATTTACTATCAAGAACCATTAACATTTGTTTTTTACTCTATTAATAGATGAAAAATTACTTAAATATGAAGAGAGAAAAAACAAGAATATATAAAAATATAAGAAGCAGATTAATATAGTAGAAAGATAAAGATAAAAATGGACGTTGACGATTGACAGTAATAAATGATTGAACTATTGAAATGTTTTTTTTAATTATCGGATATTTTTATTTTAGTCCAATAAAAAAATAGGAAAGATTCTTAAAAAAAGTAAATAGACATAATCTATTGAATTGTAAAGAATGAGACGGAACATTTTGGAGGAGAGGGGGAGAGCAGATAAGGGGAGGCAATGTGAGTTCCTCAAAACCTTATAGATATCTTAGCATCTTATTATTATTATTATTATTATTTTAATATTCTATTATTAAAAAAAAAATTAAGGAATACCGAGATATGTGTATGCTCTTAAGAAGTTTGTAAATAAAATTTATATTGAGAAAATATAACAATTAAATTTTATAAATTTTAATGTTAAAAAAAATTAAATTAATTTTTAATTATGAAAATTAAATTAATTTTTAATTATGAAAATTAAATTAATTTTTAATTATGAAAATTATCAACTAAAATTTGATCTACTATGTCTATCAAATAAACGTTTGATCTACTATGACTATCAATTAAGAGTTTGATTGTTAATATATTTTTGCAAATTTAAGACTTAAAATTCTTATGTACAATATTATGAAAGTTCACAGTTTTTATCTCTCTATTAGATTTTTGAATTAAAAAAATATAAAATTTATATTTTTTTAATGACGTGATATGTAATTCTATGATATAGAATCATCTAAATGTGTTAATTATTTATATATCATTGATTAAATTAAAAAGTTAAATTTTTATTGCATTTTATTCTAATTTCATATATATTAATTATTTTATATTATCGTATCATATGTTATATTATCATTTTTTAGTTAAAAAATCAAAACAATGAACTAAAACTGTCAATTTTTAAAATAAAAAAATTAATTTCTTAAATTAATAATAATAAAGAGATTAAAATTGGAAACCTATATTTTTGTATATAATATTTAACTAAATCTGGTATTGTCAATTTTATTTCGCCCGCTGGTATCCATCCCCGCCAGCAGGCCATAGCAACTTGGCACGTAAGTGGATACGCTATCATTGGTTGAATTGAATCCATAACAACGTATAAAACGAACGGTTCGTATGCTTCAAAGTAAAAAATATAATAATTTTGATACAATTTTCTTATGTTTCTTAAGATAGTTTATATTTAATTTTAAAAAAATGTAAATCATTTTCATAATTTTAAAAATAAAAGGAATCAAGTTACTCGAGAAGTTTTCTTTAAAAAAATGTTATTCAAGAAGTAGTTTGAAGAAATTAAATTTCAACAATTAAAATCGACAGATTTAAAGTTTTGATTATGTAATCCAATTTAAAATTTCTTATAAAATTTTAAAACTACTGATATTTCGTCAAATAATTTAATTTGACATATTTAAAAAAAAACATAAGTTGACGTATAATATTGACCTATTAACTACATAGTTAGAATACTCAATTTATCTGAAATTTGGTATGCGTAATGATAATATTCAATTATTAGATTTAAAAAGATTAAGCATAATAATAGCAATACAAAGTTAAGCATAATAACAAATAACAATGCAAGAGTTGCTTTTTTGTTTTTTTTTGACAAAAATTGCAAGTGTTGCTATTGAAGTAAGTGGATTCCCACCATTTATTAAATAAATGTCTTCAGATTAAAAATACTAATATATAGAAGTTAAAAAAACTCTTCAATTATGCTTTATAAGTATTCCCATAAGCAAAAAAAAACAAATTTAACTTTTTTTCGTTCCTTATTATAAACAATTTTAACTAATTTTAATTTTATCATTTCTATAATACTCTTCATTAAATTTTTGTAACAATTTTCTAAGAATAATTCAAAAAAAACTTTCAGGTTGTCTAGTTCTAGATAGAGGATAGTAAGTGGAGAAGTAAAAAAAAAAAAAAAGGAATGGAGGGTGTACATGATTCGACTGGTAGACCAAACTTTTTGTCTCCTCACATGCTAATTGCTAAACCACAATTTTGTACTCTAGTTCTAATTTTTGTGTCGACAGAGCTAATGGACCTTTCTTTGTGTTCCTTTCTTCACTCTGTTTATTAGGAGTGTAACTAACTAGCAAGGGGCAATAATAGAATGATTGATAGTCCAAATACGAGGTGCACCTTTTTGCTTTTTCTTACCAAATACTAGAACACGTAATTTGCTGATGATAAGTGCCTACTACACTCTCACTTTGCTGTTAAATATTGTTGAACACTTAACACAGTAACCCACGATCACAGTAAATTTAAGGTGCACAGATTTTTATTAACTTCATATTGTTCTCATGAATTTATGTGTGCCGAGCCGAGGATTTAGAACAAATCAGAGTCTCAAACTAAAAATGAATAATATAAACTAATTAAGGATAAGCTTTCATAGTTGATAAACATCTGGATTAGACCCAAAAAGGTTGGTTTTTTCTGATAGTCACCCTAAAAATTAAATCAAATTTTCAAGAATATTTTTTTAAAACATAATTTATCGGGCTGGAGGAAAACGGTTCTATTTTTGTTACTACTTATTAGCTTGCATAGGGTTTGAGTCACAACTTTGTCTATAATGAAGACCATAAAATATAAAAAACCAAGAAATGCTGACTAAAAACGTTTGAATTAAGACTCAAAATACAATACACTTTGTGGAAATTACCAATTGGATAGAGTAGAGGACTTGTCTGTAAGACTGTAATCAGAAAGCAACAGTGAAATGAAAACTGAACTCACCTGAAACCAGCCATAATCAATAGCTTGCAAAGTTCCTCTCAAGGGATAAGCTTTAATGCACCATAAGTTAAGTGTATAATTCCTTTAAAAGAAAAACTCCAACAAAAATATATATGTCTATATGGGTATGTAATATCTACATCAAAATAAAAGGAAAAAAATTCAAAAAGCTAAGGAAGCGGTATGACAGTACATGAAGGAAGAAGGAAGAGTAATGATTACTGTAGAGGGCACCCGGGAAACATAAATACATAATGCAATAATGAGCAAAGGATAAGGATCTGTGTAATACAATTCTAAATGAATCCTGAAACCTTAAGTGAAGATAGTACGACAAAAATAATCCACAGCAACATGAAAAAAGCACAGGTAATCCATGCCCAAAGCCTTGGTCCTCCAAGCTCTGCACCAAAAACTAGGCGCCTAACAACCAAAACTGAGATACATCCAACTGAAGTGGAGAAGAAAACAATCAATGAAAAGCTAAGTCCCCCTGCATCTTGGATTCGGAGAGGTTCTCTATATGCTATGAAGTTGTACAAAGTATCAATAAGCCATGGAACACCAATGCCAACATATATATTCACTGAATTGCTGCAAAAGTAAATAAGTAATTAAGTCAATTTGACCTCACCCACTATATAAAGCTTCTTCATAAAAACAAGGATTTGGCAGGCCATTAAAATAACCTAAATACAGAACTCATTATAAAATGAAAGGGTCAAAGCCTCCGACCAAATAATAAAATTTGATTCTAAAATTCTAGGAAATAATTTTTCTAGGTTATTTAGAATTCATTATTGACATTTTATGGTGACCTAAGATCTCTGATAATATCAATCAAATTTTATTTTAAATTAGTCTGAGATACTAGAAACAGGCAATCAAGTCCACAAGAGGTTGAACCACTAGAGGTATTAACTTCTTTTCCGAACCTTCAGGGCAAACTAATAAAATACCTAATAGAACAAAAAACTACACTCCATGAATTTTGTTAACTATTAATATCCATCATGAAATGATTTAAGCAAAACCATGATGACATGTGACCATATTCAAAAGCAAGAATGACATGTATATTGAGATGAAGACCTGCAAGTGATGTTTGCAATAGCAGAGTCTGCTGTTTTTTGACGTTCAGCAGCAATCTTGCTCGCCACTAAATCGGGCCATGAGGTTCCACTAGCTAGTGCTGTAAATGCTATGACATAAGCATTTATTCCTGTTAAGGAGGTTACAAACGATGTAAGAAGTAATTACAATGCGCAGAATTAAAAAGGAAACTTTGGATCTATAATGAACTAAAGAAGTGGACTGGAATATCATTGAATGAGAAGGAAAACCTGTGACACAGCTTATAAGATCTGTTATCTTAGTCACAATGTAAGCTATTCCACTGATGAAAAGCAGAGAGCAAATGAAAGAAATCCATCCATGAGCAATATGGCATGGGGGAACAAAAGCAAACAGAAATCTCCATGGTAAAAGCAACAACTGCCAGAAAATCCGAGCTATGCGGATATAGATATTGTTCATCTTTTTAGATTCTTGGCTCTCCACCTGTTGAAAAAATTTACTGACTAGTCATCATAAACTGACTATATATTGTTAGAATTTTCCTACATAAGTCCTCTATTAGTGAACTACTGCTCATAAACTAATGCATCTCTTTACTAATCCTTCCATTATAAATTTATAATTCAAATCAAATTTTAGTTATCCATTCATAAACTAATGCATCTCTTTATTATCAAAGGATGCAATGTCCGTAAATTGCTCAATTATGAGAAGTCCAAACCAGATCCAAAATTTGCATTGTTTTTTTACAACGAATAACTCCTAATTTTATGGATTTCATTAAGCTATACTCTAAGTCCTAAATTCAACAATAAGGGCAAGGTTTAAATCAACATCTCAAATTTATGACTGTAATTTCTTAATTTACAATTTCATGTCCGAAACTTCTTAGTGTGGGATCATCATAACTTAACTGATTCAGTAAATATGGAAATATTATTAACAATGAGATACTTTACAAGGAAGTATGGCCTATCTGTAATTTAACTGGGACTAAACAAAGATACAGTCTATCCTTTGTGGATTTAAGAGACAGAAGATGCAGAGGAATGAAATAGAGAGAGAAAATGATTTGGTACTTAAAAATATCAAAATTGAGGAGAAAGGTGGATGCTTCATATGTTACCGAAATTGCCAAATGGATAAAGACAACAAAGAGTGTGATCAAGACAGGGCCAGAAGGACAGGCATCACCTTCAAATTGCAGTTTGCCAGTATACTCCATGAGGCCATTCATCATCTTTTCTATGATTATTATTGTTTTCTTTGCTATGCTTTGATTTGCAATAATTTTCAAATTTTCAATTGGTTTTAAAAAAAGTGAATTTGATTGATAGTAAACAATTGCATAATTCATTTATAAAATAAAAATTACATGTTGTACTTAACAATCTCATCATAATTCATAAAAGGCCTCACTGTATGCAAGTCAAATTTGAATTTTAAAGAGTCCAACAACGTCAATTGATCCATATATCCCCAATTAATGGGCAGGCGTGACTGTGGCTGTTGTTATTCTTGAATCTATGATATCAGCATTTAATCTTTAAGACATGCTAGCATTATAAAATAAAGTACCGTCAGTGCATCGACAAATTGTCGTCTCCAAATTGTAAGCAAGCAGGTATCCTCAGGCCTTGCTTCCATATCTCTATCAGAATTTTCTGCATCATCTATTTGAGGTACTCTTACATACAATCTATCTGCAAATTAGAAAATTTGCGACATAAGACTGTTCTGACATTTCATAATGTTTCTCATACTAAAAAAATTGTTTCTGAAGAAGAAAACATTGAGAGTAAATCCAACTTTCACTACATTAAGGTGTTCATGAAACAGCTACCTCTGTGGTTTTCTGAATGAATGGAAAAAATATCAACAGTGTCACTGTTCTCTTCATTAAAATGAATTATCTCAGAGCACTCCACTTTGTCATGGGACTCTTGTTTAGGAGTCTCTTCCGGTACCCAATCCTCTGGCCTCTCATCTCTTGCACTTCAAATATAAAATGAGACATCAGAATAGATAGGTAAAAATTCAAGAGGATCGTGAAATCTTAATCTTTTTACTTAATTCTAAAACATGAAACAAACTGAAGCACATACATAGGTAGAGAAATATAGGGCCAACGTTTATCTTGAGCATAAGCATGAATCAACAGTAATCCGTACTGAAGTACTGTAAACAAGGCCTCCCATAGAGTTATCACGTTTGGAGTCCATACCTACATTCAATTTTTGGATGAATATTCCGCATAAAAAGGACGATCAAGAATTAAATAACAAGCAAACTATGATACAGTTAAACAAGATAATCTCTTCTATGTTAACTTTAAAATACTTTTGAGTTTTGAATGTTTTTAAACTTATCAAACCTAAGTATGAGTACCAAATTTATAATTGTTCTAACTAGCAGATTGAGATACAAGCTCGTGAAGGATATTCAGAGCCAACTTAGGAGATGCCAATGCAATTATACACATTGGCCATGGAAAAGTAAAATCATATCTAACATCCCTTAAATGTTAAATACAGTTTCTAAGGAGAGAAGGCTTCTTGTCAGAAATGAAGGCTCACATTATAGTTCTTACATATTAAATGTTTAAATACAAATGAATGTTTAAGTAGTACCTCCAAAATTATGTATAACCAAAAGTAAGCCCAAAATGACCAAAATAGCTCCACTATCCATACACCTAGATCAGCAATCTTTTTCAACTCTCCTGCTTTTGGAATTACTACACAAACGGCGTGGATGGGGAAGAGGTCAAATGCAGCAGAACCAACGAGTGTTCCAGGTCCCAAACCTGAATATTAAGCACAGTTATCAAGAATTATAGTTACAATAGTGCTCAGCAGTCTAAAGCCACTAAAGAAATAAAGTAGTTGAACATCAGAATAAAACAAATACTCATACTGCAGCATCAAATATTATTCAAAAGGAAGGAAGCCACTGCAGCACTCAACTCACTCGTTAAACAACTAAATATAAATCTAGCTTTTAAACAATTAAAAAGTACTTCAAAAATATACTAAATAAGTCTAGCTTTTTCTATCATTATTCTACATGTTGCCTCCCCCGAACTGACCAAATAAATATAAATCTTTCAGTACAAGGTAATTGTTGGAAAGACATATTAACATGAGAAAAAGTGACAAAAATAATTACTAACCAACAACAACAAAGCCTTTTTCCACTAAGCGGAGTCAATTAAATGGACAACGCTATCATCATATCATATTGTATGGTAAAAGTCACTATTTAGTGGCGCATGTTCCCTAAACTTCAAGTACACCAATACAAAAAATCAACAAAGGTATCCAATTTGACTTTAGTATCCATCACAAGAAATATAGAGTTCGAAAGCTTTGAAAAAACAAACCTCCAGCATACCGATTCCCCAAATTTTGTATAGCATCAATAGTAGCTAATGATATCTGAGGAAAACTGGTTCCAAAGGCCAACAGGCTAATATCTGCAATTGTATAATTCCAAACTTTTTCATGTTTAATGATTTCAGTTTTAGTAACTGGATCTATCACCACTACTTCCCTTGTGTGCTTGACCACGTTTTCCATCGATTTAAAGAAGCGACCGGTTATAGCCGATAATCCAATGAAACAATAAGCAAGGCCAAGAAAATATAAAAAAATCCGAAAAGTATTCCCAAGATCAGTTTCTCCACTAAAAATAAGGTAGCTTTCACATTTTTCATGCCCCAATAACAGTTTACTGGAAAACCAAACCATTTTATCAACCCTTCTTGGCCAAGTCAAAGTGGCAACAGAATCTCAATCAATCCAAAATTTCAGATCAGTTATTTGTAATCATCACAAAACAAAACATTCACATTACCTGATATCATGGTTCAGTATTAGAAATCAAATTGAAAATTAATCAAAACAATATATACGTATATATGCATATACAACAAATGATACCATTTGAATTGGAGAAACAACAAAAGCATGAAAAACAAAATTTCGGGTGAGAAAATATCTTCAATTAAACACTCTCAAGTTGAGTCAGTGTCAGTTGTAGTAGATTTGGAAATTTGGAAAAAGCTAATTTCATTTTTTTTTTCTTATCACTTTTTTGTTGTTGTTGAAATTATTGAAGCAGTATAATTACAAGTGGGAATTGAAGCACGCAAAAATTGAGTACATTCAGCTCGGTGATGAAAAAGACATAAACCTAAAATAATTGTGAAAAGGCAAGCTTGTCGTTTCTGATCTGAGAATTAGAACAGCAAATTGATGGGGAAAGGAATGGAAAACATGGAATTGATATGACGCGCTGAGAGGGGAAAAAGATAATCGGAGAATTACCGGCGAAGATAGAACTCGCCGGAGAGTTGCCGGCGGCAATGGCGGTATTTGTTACTCCGAATTAAAGCAGTGGATTTTGGAATTGAGAGTAGATTTTTTAGAACGTGTTTGCATGGTAACCAGATTTTATTTTATTTTATATAATAGTAAATGATAAATAATCTTCTTTCTCTTCCGTATAAAAAATATCCTAAAAGTTAAATTTAATAAAAAGTGTAAAAATATCTTATACATAGTATATAAAAATTAAATTCAAAGAAATGTCGAAATAATCTAAACATTATGATTGTGATCATAATTATTTATATAAGCGAATAATGTTGCTGCTTCATTCAACAATAAAATAAAATAATAATAATGTCGCTGCTTCATTCAACAATAAAATAAAATAATAATAATGTCGCTGCTTCTTAGCATAATCAAGTAATAAACTATACGAGAGAGATCTTCTTTTTTATAAGAAATAATACTAAACAAGAGAGATATCGTACACGAAACATTTTGACTCAAATTGATGGTATTTTTGTCATTTTCATTCTTTGTTATTCTGACTATTTATTAATTTAAGTTATTATTTTTTCACATAATGCTGAATTATTTATTTTACTTTTGATTTTAATTTTCTTGATAATTTTTTGTACTCTATCATCATAAATATTTACATTAATTTATGATTTTATTTATTTCACACAATACTAAAACATTAATTTTACTTTTTTTTTTCTTTAGTACAATTACAATATATTTATTTGTTTTTTTATTTCAATTTTTTCTTTAGTAAAATTCCAACACATTTTTCAATTACAACATTTTCAGAACACTTATAAAATAAAAAAATAAAAAAAATCAATGAATAAATATTGTTATTTTAATCATTATTTTTAAAGTCTAGATTATATCTTTGTTATTTTAAATTTACTCAAAGAGATCATTTGAAATGAAAATTTGAATAATTATATTCACGAAGTTCAGAGATTCTTGAATATCCTTTGTCAGTGTAAACTGATTTTTGTTTTTTGCATTTCTACCCTTATAATATTTTCAAAGTTAATAGCAAAAGAAAGCGTAAAACCATGTATGAGTTCTTCCCTTCTTTTTCTATATTATTTTCTCCTATAACTTTTTGTCATCTTTATTATCCATTTTTTTTTTATATTTCTCTACACTATTTTGATCATTCTAATGATATTAGTTTCTCGTTATGATTTTATAACTATAAAATATAATGTGACATGTTTTAAATTACATGACATATAATATGATGATAAATAATGATTAAGAGCTATAAAATTGCAAGAAAACACTATAAAAATTTAAATTTCAACTTCAGATTTTTTTAAAATTTAATTAATGATATATGAATAATTATATCATGAAATCATATATCACATTATTTAAAATATGTCAAAATATCTTTTTTTTTAGTTCACAAATATGCAGAATTGATAAAAACTGCCGACTTTTAAAATAAAGAGATCAATTTCGTGAATTGGTGCAAATAAAGTGACAAAAACTATAATTAAGCCTAAAATATATTAACTCGTGGTTTTATTCTTGTGCATCGCAAGGGTGTGCGATCTAGTTACTCTATGAATATATATTTTTTATTTATATTTTATGAGTAATTTTGATTTCGATTTGACCAATAATTATAAATATGAAATTAAAGAGTATACAATGTTGTCCTTAAGTTATAACTTTACAGATAAACTAATATTGATATTGTTAAGTTGTACATCATATTTTAAGTTCGAATGTGAAACGTTGTATGTGAGTTTCTAATAATATTTATCATCTCTTCTACAAGAGAAAAAAACTATATAAATATATATATAAAATTGAAGACTTAATGTATTTTACACTAATAGTTTATGGTCATTAAATTCTATAAATATTTAAATTCGTGATTTAATTACTAAGATATTATTTTAATAATCAAACATATATATAAAGTTGGAGACTAAATGTATTAGTACAATTGATTTAGTCAACCTTTAATATACAATATGTGAATGCTGACATACATGAGTTAGTGTACAAACTAATAATTTGACAATCAATATTTATTTACATTTTTTTAAAACAATTAATTATTTGTTCATTTAAAATCATATGATAATTTGTTGAATTGATTTATTCATAGTTGGATTGATGAATTTTGTTTTTTATCATTAATTTATAATAAATTATTATGTCGTAGAGATACATCAAAATTGATGTTATATAAAATTACATCGTTGACTTTAATATTGACATATCTTATTTACATAGAAAATAATTATAGATAGCCAAAATTTATATAATCAATTTGATATTACCTTATTGTTGATTTTATTTTTGTTTACATGTCTGGTTATCACGTACTATAAAAGTATAAAGGTATATATTATGGAATACACAATATTCAAGAAAGATAAATGCACACCTCTCCATATATATTGAGAATTAGTTACTCTAGGAATAATTATTAAATGAGTTATTTTGTTTAATAACTTAATATAAATATTGAATTTTAATAATTTAACTATCAAAGCAAAAACTTTTATTAAATAGATTAATTTTATAAATTTTTATAAAATTTTAAAACTATTTAATATTTAATTAAATAATTTCAAATAAATGTATAATAATTTTTTAAAGCATAAATAAATATCGATAGTTATACATAACTATAAATTTTGGAATTACATAAAACGTTGTGGACTTGATAATTACTATATATATTAAGTCAATAATAAACGGTTGTATTAATAATTTTGATGTTTATAATAAATTATTAAGTGGAGTAATTTATTTTTAAATTAAATAATATATTGTTAATATAAACTAATTTTAGTGAATATAAACTCTTATTATTTTAATAAATAATTATAACTTTTATAATTAAATAATCAGTCAATCAATCTATTGAATTAATTATCGACATGGATCACGTGTTATAAAACATGGATCACGTGTTTGACTAAAACATTAGCCGACATGTACAGTTGGATTGGATAGGACGTAAAGAACCAAATACTGCCCGGTATCCTTTTTTCAGTTATAATTTAAATAAATAAAAATTAATTTATATAAATTGAACATATTAATTTTTATTGATTAAATTATAATTTTTTTAAATTAGTCAAAATAATTTTCAAGAACGAGGGGAAGACAAAATATAACTACTGATTTGAAGTTGTGTTCTGAGACTAAAAATTTAAATTTTTATTGTAAATAATTCAGTGTTCTCTCTATAGTAAATTATAAAAAAAAAAATAGATAACTTAATGTATATTAAAAGAATATTATTGATCACATTTAATTTATATGATTCTAATAAAAAAGATAAATTTATTTTCTAAATTATTCTCAATACCTAATAAATTGAGTTTAAAAATACAAAAAGTTATATTAAATGAATGATAGTTTAAAATTTTTTATCATTAAATAAGAAAAAAATATTGATTTTTGCTTGTAAGAAAAATTAATTTTGTTTATATTTTATTTAATGCTATTCAATTGCGTAAAAAAGTGTTTATTTATTAAATATGAATAATATTCATTCACTTAAATTGGTAAATACATCAATACAATACATTTAAAATCGCTAACATAAAAATGATGAATCTACAAACAAACTCACAACATTTATGTTAATAACATATAATATGATAATTTTGCACAAAATGACAACAATACCTGCAAATATGACAAATTGTAATTTGTCTCTATATATATAATGTTGATATGTTAAAATTATTGATTAAAATTTGTAATGAATCAAAAATATTCTACAAATCTAAATCAAATGAACATCGCACCAAAATAGACCGAACATAAAAAAACGTCACACTTAGACGACGATAAAATTAGATAAAAAACGAAAGAAAAACTAAATATATGTGAAGTTCACTTATTTAAATAAAATGAATAAGGAAAACAACTTATAGTAGTGATTCTAAACCAAAAATTTGTCTTAGATAATCTTTTGTTGTGAGTTAAGAAAATGTGAGAAATTTATGATATAGTTAATATTAAGATGATTTATTTTTATTAAATTGTTTATAGTGAAATATGTGAACTCTTTGGCACAACTAAACATCGAATTAAATGTTTTTAAAACAAAAAATTTAGAAAACAAAAAATGATAAAGCAACTTAAATTATACAAGAATTAAATGATACAAATATAGTGCATAAATTAAATGATTTTTTTAAATTTCAATATAACAACTTAAATTATCTAAGATTTGGAATAGAGTGAGTAATAATGGATTAACTATACAACTAAAAAATCTAAAAATTTAATGACAGTTTTAGTTCTTATATTATTATTAATTTATGGAATTGGTATTCCTACTTTATAAATCTAAAGTTTTTGTCACTCATTTAAATTTTTGAATTAAAAAATTAACACATTTTTAATGATGTAACATTCAATTTTATGATATAGAACTATTTAGATAAATTAATTATTCATATGTTATTAATTAAACTAAATATATCAAAAATTTATGAAATTTAAATATAAATTTTTATGGTATTATATTTTAATTTTAATGAATATCAATTATCGGCGAACTAAAAAAAAGTAAGATTACATTGGCGAACTAATTAAAATTAATAACAAGTAGTAATTGAATAATACAACGCAATCTATTTTTGACATGTTTAGCGATTTGTCATGGTTATTATTTATTATTCTTTTTCTGGAACGAGTTATAATTTAAACGAATATGATCAAATTAAATATATTAAATAATATTATTGATCACATTTAATTCATGCAAATTTGATAAATAAAATTTAATTTATTGTATAAATTATTTTGAATAACTAATAAATTAAATCATTGAAAATATAAAATTCTATTAAATAAGGAATACTTTAAAGATTATATTATTAAATAAATTAAAACTATTGATTTTTTTATTATATTTCATTTCGGATGTAGTAACTTATTTCTTATGCTCACCCCTCATGTCATGTAAGGTGAAAAGAGTAAGAAGAGTCTGCCCCAAGGCCCATAACACAACACGAGAAGGAAGTTTCAACTTTCGTCTTTTCCACATCAAGTGAAGAGAGGGAACGCCAAAAGAAGGAAATGTAAGTAAAAACAAATTCTTAAAACTTGATAATTGGTCATGATAGTGAAAGGATAAGAGAGATAGAATAAACTTCACTTCTACAAATCTCACCCATTATATTGGTTTAATTTTGTAACTTTTTAGTTGAGTATATAAATGTTAGAAGACCAATTTCTATTTAAAAGAATAAAGATACACAAATGTAAAAGAAAAAAATCTATGATGTTCAATCATAGAGTTTCGACCAATTATGTCTACGTCTCTTATTATAAAGCGACCACAACACATTTTTATGATGATTTAAGAATAAAGTTTACAATGTACAATTTATATTTAAAGAGAAATGCTAATGAATGAACTTGAAGCATTTGTTAAGTAACTAAATATGAAATTTTCATATTAAAAATGTATTGAAACTGTGTTTTTAACTTTTTGAAAGGTTAAAGTTTGTTGTTTTTAATACAAAACTTCTAAAATTTAGTTTCCTTAATAAGTGATCTAAGAACACTTTTAACATGACTCATTTAAATACTATTGATCCAAATTACAATATTATCCATGATATGTCCAACAATAATTACTATCATTGGGCGACTTGCTCCCTTACCACTTAATATGAGCCATATCCAACAATAACTATTACCAGTAGTCTTTGCAGGAGCACACACCATTTTTAAAATGATGAAAACGGTTGCAATCTCTAACAATAATCTCCCTTTTAAATTCCCTAGATACCATTTTCATAACAACATGACAATCACTACATATCCTCAAGTTCTTTACAATCCTTATTGTGGTGCCTGGGCTTGTCCTCAGAAAGCAAAATGCAAGTGCTAATTTTTCACTATGAAGAGATAATGCCAACTCCTTTCCTTCCTCATCCAAATCAAGCAATACCTCATTGGTGTTACGTATATAACCATGCTTCTCCAGCCTCTTCATAATCTCATCAATCATTCTATATATATTTTGTGTTTCTGGATGAGAATCCTCCCCTGCAGAAAACTCATGAAGAACACCATCTATCTCAACCAAACTACACCCTGGAACTTTCTTAACGCCCCTCAGCTCCATAACATCTCTCAGATGCCTCACTTCCCTCCACTTTCCCATCTTTGCATACACATTAGAAAGAAGCACATAGGCACCACTGTTTTTAGGGTCCAACTCAATGAGTTTCTTTATTGAAATCTCACATGTTTCAATGTCACCATGCATCCTAGCACCACTAAGCAAAGCACCCCATATCATCACATCAGGTTCCATAGGTATTGATTTCACAATATCCCAAGCATCTCCAATTCGACCGGCTCTACTGTATAGATCAACCATACAACCATAATGTTGTATCAAAGGACTAACACCATACTCTTCTTTCATCCTCTTGAAATATTGATTCCCTTCACTAACTAAACCTCCATGTACACAAGCACAAAGAACACCCACAAAAGTCACAGCATTTGGCCACACCCCATCATTTATCATCTTTTCAAAAAGTTCAATGCATTCCTTTGAAAGTCCATGCATGGCCAGAGCAGCAATGATAGCACTCCAAGCCATTACATCTTTTTCTTCAAGACCCATATTATAAAATATGCATTTTGCCCTTTCAATGTTCCCACATTTAGCATACATATCAATCAAAGCAGTCCCCAAAACAACGTCAATTTTCATCCCTGATTTGTCGATATAAGCATGAACCCATTTTCCATGTTGAAGAGCACCTAACTTCGCACAAGCTGATAGCACAGACGTCAATGTGAATTCATTGGGTCTAATTCTATGACCCTCCAAAACCTGCAAATTCCGAAACAAGGAAAGTGCAGCTTTGTACTCGCCGCAACTTACATAACCATGAATCATGCAGCTCCAAGATATCACATTCCTTTGAGGCATATGATCAAACAGTTTCCTCGCCACGTGAATCATACCCACCTTTGCATTTGCGTGGATGATAGCATTCCAAGATGATACGTCTGGTTGGGGAATTTCATCGAACACTCGGTGTGCGAAGGGGACACTACCACATGAAGAGTACATGTTAATGAGGGAGGTTTGAACAAAAGGATCATCGGAGAGACCAAGTAGGAAGATTTGGACATGGAGTTGGAGAGCTAGAGAGAGATGAGAAGGGTTATTGAGGGATTGGAGAAGGAAAGGGAAGGTGTGAAGATCTGGAGTTACGGCATGGAAGCGCATACGAAGGTAGAGGGAGAGTGGGGAATGATGAGCAAGTTTGGGTTTGAATTTGACTCGAAATCGAATGAGGTTGTTCCAGACAAAGGATTCTACGTTGGGGTGGAAAAGATGAAGACTCGGGTGTGTAGATGATATTGCCTTCGTCAAACCTCGCATTGGTGGTAATGCTGCCAAAATATAATTAGTTCAAATTTTTGTTACTACGGTCATTTGAAGGGGATTCAGTATTATGTATGCAGCAAACAGAGCATCATATGCCATCAACTTGATGACCATGCATTTTCAACACTCTAATTTTTTGCATTTCTCTCTACACATATCTCGACACCCACCATCTACAATCTAATTGCGTTCTGATTCCAACTTTGCCCGTTAGACCAGGACATGGAAGCAAAAACTTTATAAATGAAAACGCAAGCATTTTTTGCGTTTATTGCCTTCGTGCTCATTAGAGAATACAAACATCATCTTTGCCATCAACTACACACCCCACGCTGCTAGTGAATTCCAAATTAATTAGAAAAAAGTAAGCCTCCAAGATATTTTGATTTCGGCTCCTCATTCTTTTGATTTTATTTTGTTTGGTTTCTCCATTATGGCAATTATTCAAACTCGGACATTTTATGTGGCAGTGTTATCGAATGACATTATCTATTCTCAGGCTATAAACAAAGGTCAGGTGAGTTTCCTCTTTATACCGTCTTCAGGAACGGGTTCCTCCATATTCCTCTTTTTCAACCAATGATCATGTTTCGAAAAATATGTTGAATCTCATCTAATGATGAAAAAGGCGGATTGTAGAATGCGAATGGCAATGAATAGAACTTGCAGTATGAAAATAATAGCTGGAGAACCCTTTAAGGAGTGTTTGGTTGGAGGAATTTGGAGAGGAAGATTTTTAAGTTTGCATTTGATTCTAATTTTGAAAGGGAACAAAGTCCCTCTTTTAATGTGTTCTCCCTCCATTAGGGTGGAGGATTGGCGGAGAGAAGAGTGTCCATTATAAATATAAATTATAAAACAATTTAAAATTTCTTCCCTACCATTGAACTAACATGTCTCTATTTTTCACCCCCACCTTCCCTCCCCTTAAACCCCCTTAAAGATGCCAAATTTTTGCCTCTCAATTTTTGAGTTTTAGTTTTATAGATTTGGCTATAAGATAAGCCCATAAAAGCTTTTTCCCAATGCCCCCCAAATTCTACTAAGGATTATTATCATCCAAATGATGGGACAGTAAATGTATGCTCCAAAGGTGACAGTTAAATTTAACATTCCAGCATATAAATAACTGCATCTGAATTTTTATGGCAAAATCTCCAATGATAATAACTATAAAACTTGCTGCGGGAAATAAATGGTACCAAATTAAAGACACAAATTCTTACACAACCAGTAAAAAGTTGACAAAAACAATCGACAAAAGAGATTCCAAAACAATTACACCTAACGGATAATGCATCAAGGCACAGAACAAGTTCTTCAGTCTTCCTCTTCACCCTCATTCTCAGCAATGTTGAAGTATCTCAACTCATAGACATTGCGGTCCTTGTTGGAGGCAATCACACGAAGCCAATCCCTCACATTGTGCTTTTTCAAGTACTTCTTGGTTAAGTACTTCAGATACCTGAGAAAAGGTAATGAATAGGACATAAATAATCACATGAAGGCAATTGAAACACCAAAGAAAAAGACTAAATTGCACAGAAAATAGGAACAATTAAAAAATTGATTTCAATGGAGATGCATACAGATTCAAAAAAAAAATAAGTAATGTAAAAACAGCTAAACTGAGCTTAGACGACCATCAAGTTCAGTAACTGCACCAGAATCACATTAGTGTCAACTTGCAATAAAATAAATGGAATACTAGACAATGGTGGGCACTAGGAAATCCATGAACATGGCAATTAACACAAATCATACTCACTCAAAGTTACAAATGTCATAAGAATCTGAAGTTAGCAATCAGAATACACGCAAACATCACAAGCTAAGATTGGCTCTTAATGCATCTTTTCTATAACCCTCTCAAAACAGTTGATAAATAAGACAATTGAAGACCCTAATCCAAATTCCCAAATAGTCATAGATTATTGTTATCTTTGCATGAGGATTTTGGAGGAGAGGGATGGACATATTTTCTTTTCTTAAATTGAGGAAACTATACAATATTTCTAAAACTAAATTGTGATTGAAATGTTATATGATAATCTACCACGATTCTCTTTCAAATATTTAAAAATCTCCAATATACACCAAAATATTTGCTTAAACCCCAAAAAATCTGGATCCAAACATACCCTTACGCTAAAATCACGTAATATAATTTGTTAAATAACGCTAATCGCAGTGCAAAATCCGAGTATTGGGGCAATAGATCTACTCTACTCCAAGTGTGAATATTTAACCTAACAGAGAAATAACATTAACTGATTGAATGACTAAATACGAGAACAACAACAACATTAGGCAGAGACGAAGAAGTTACCGTTTGGAGAAATTGCTATCGGAGGTAACGGTGATCTTGCTCTTTTCACGAGTAACTGTAACGGAATCACCGAGAGCACCAGCTTTACCACCAACCTTAATCCTCTCTTGAAGAAACTTCTCCAAGGAAGCAATGTCCATAATCTTATCCTCAACCGGCTTCGCACAATCGATGACGAAGCTTGTTCCCTTCTTCTTCCCCTTAGCTCCGCTCATTTTCGCACTCCTCTAGGATACAAACTAGGGTTTCCGTCGTCAAAAAACCTCTTTCAAGTTTATATCATTATTATTCAGCTATGTTTTAAGTATTTTGGGCCTTGCGTAAAAAAAGTATTTTGGGCCTTTCGTAAAAAAAAGTATTTTGGGCCTTAAATATGTTGGTATGAACCGAGGCCCAATAAAAGGCCCAGTTGTGCAAAATGCACGCACCAACAACTCTGTGCCTTGCTACCGGGACAAGAAGGAAATGGAAGATGAACTAGACGATGTCGTTCCATGCACATCACTCGCCGTTGAATCTACCCTTCGCGTCGGAACGGTAACGTCGTTTATCGTGGTTTTCGTTCTCATTAACCAACTTAAACACCGTTTGAAACTGTAAACTTTTCTTCAGGCTGGTGCAATTTGGGGATTGTGTACTGGTCCCTACGATGCTCATAGACAGGGTAAATTAAGTTAAATTAAATTAAATTTCTATACAAATTGAGACTTGTTATATTGAAATTTCTAACTTGTAATCTTTGATTTCTGTTTACAGGTCTTACAGGCATTGCTCGAGCTTCTTTTGTGGTAAACGATTTTCTTTTTTGTAGTATTTTATTGAATTCAAATATTGATTCTAGGGTTTACTTTTATATGAGGTGAGGTGATGGTTTGATTTGGTTTGCGAAGTACAGGCAAACTCGGTTCGTGTGTTTGGGACTCAATGCGGTAATTCAACTGTGGATAAGATAATATTTTGAGAATTATGTTTTGTAGAGTTAATGTTACTTGATTTTGGACTGTGCAATCATGTGTTGTAGAATTAACTTTGCTTGATTTTGAATTGTAGGACTTGTAGCTGGAGTTTTCAGCATTACACGCTGCGGAGTTAAGAAATACAGGAGACAGAATGATTGGGTTAGTTAGTTAGTTAGTTCTCTCTTATTTATCTTTAGTTTTCAACTAGCTTAGAAAGTAATGAGACACAATTCTATGAAATGTACTCTTTGGTGAACTCGTCCCAAAAGATTACTCCATTAGTTATGAAATTCTCAACATTTAGAAGCCTAGGTGAGTTGATGTGTTGTATGCAAGTGCCTGTAGTCATTATTTTAACAATTCTGGATTAGTGGTGAAGTTTAGACTTTGTTCCTTAACCCTAAAATGGAATTTGCTTTTAACGATTTTATGCTATTCTTGCTTGGATTGATAAAGCCCTATAGGTTAAGGTTATAGGCACTGGGCGGTTATGTATAACAAAAGCTGTTAATTGGACTTTGGACATCTTGGTCATGTTACATAACTTCTTATTTGTCAACAAAGGAGGTATATCCACAGACAGGATGAAGTGAACTTGCTAGTCCAGAATTGTTAATGGACGAAGTATAACCATCATCACCTCACTTGTCCAGAATTGATAAAGATGATTCAACCCTAGAGTCAGTCCCGCCGGATCTGAAAAGGGGAAAGTATTGGCAAAGATTAACCTACTTGGGACACTTGGTGTAAGCAGATAACCCTACTTTAATATAGGATGTCACTGTAAGATTCTAGCATTGGGCACCATGAACCTTTGATTATAATGTTGGGAACATACAAATGTTGCTTGCCCATATTGTATAAAAATGTCAATTTTTATTAGCTTGCCTGACTTGCCATTAAGACTTGTAATACGTCCTCTGTAGGTAGAACCCGCTTCTAATAGTATTATTTTGAAATGAGTTAACACTATATACTTTGGATTCCTGTTGTCTGACTAGATTTTTTTGCTCGGCAATGTCCTGCATGTGATCAATGGTTTGGACCAAATGATATGCTTAATGGAAGATAATATTGCACAGTTGTATTATTATGCTGGACAGCTAATTATTGTATTGTAGTTTTGATGCCAAGTTTGGCTTTGATTCAGAAAGCACCATTTTTTTATGGTACCTTGTACGTTTGTTGGAATAATTGTATGGCTTTGATTCTTTTCTTCTTTTTTTGCTAAAAAAATACCCCCAACAGGTCAATGGTTTGATTGGAGGAGCTGTAGCAGGTGCAGCTGTTGCTGCTAGGTCACGAAGTTGGACGCAGGTGATTGGGATGGCCGGTTTGGTTTCTGCTTTTTGTGCTGCAGCTGACTATTCCAGAACATAAGGTGCATTTGTTAGAAACTATGACAGAAGGATATGAGACTCACAAGTGTCTTACATCAACGAGCAAAATTGTCTGCTATTTGGCAGTTTTCAACTATTGTATATTTTGTTGTCTACAACATGCGTTTGTATATACCATATTTGTTTAGACGATAGAGTAATTTCAGCCTGGTTCTTCCTACACAAAATTGTTCTTCCTTATACTTGAAGTAATAACAGTTTTTCATAGTTTGAAAATTTTATTGACTTTGATATTTACGTCTAACATAGTGAACATTTTATTATTATCGTGTTATCATTATTATTAGCATTATTTGTCTTAAAACCCTGACAATGTGAAAATAATACATTCCAACTGATTAGTTACCATAATGCAAATAAGCTAAACTATGCATAATTAGAGTTAAAGAAATGTTTAAACAAAAATTATTTGAAATTTATTTAAGCTTATCTCATAATATAAGTATTTATGACATATTGAGTATGATTGTGTGTTGCCTGTATTTTCTTTCTTTTTTTTTTTTTTTTTTAAAAAAATCAGAGATTTACTATTTCTAACATTTGAGTTAGCGACCTCTACATGCTTTGTGAAACTTGTATATTTGTTTCTCTACATTGGATATCAATCTGTATCATAGAAAAATAAAAAAATTTGTCAGATTTTGAGACCAGTAGTAAAATAAGAGTGGCAATACCACTGGGCCAAGCCTGGTTTATTATTGCATGTTTATATTCTGCATATATAAAATATGATTATCTTGTGTTTTAATCGTGCAATAATGATTAACATAATTAATTTAAATTATTTTTGTACAATTTAATTATTCTGAATTAAATATCGTGATGATTTATATGATTTTAATCTTTTTTTTTTTTTTTTTTTTTTTTATTGTTTGTTTCCTAGAAAAGAGAAAAGGGATAATAATAGTGTTTGTGTTTGTGGGAAGAAGACGAAAATAATGGTGTGGGACGTACGTAAGATCCACAACAAATGATGGAGATAAGGAATGGGCTGTGTTCAAAGAAAATGCTAACCTCATTCATTTTCTATTTTTAGTAAAAGAAATAGAAAGAGAAAAATCCAAATGATGCAAATTCTGAAATAAGTAAAACACCCTCACACGTCTTTTCTCTTTGGCACAGGACTAGGACCCACCCTCCTCCTTCTGACCCACCCCCATCTCTCTTCCTCCTTTTTCTATGTTCATTCATATAAGTGACTAGAAATCATAAAAAAGGCCTTTGCCCCTGTATGAAGATTTTCACCTCATCAAACCATCACCACCACAATCGCTTTATACTACTCTTCAAATCACCAAGGTCCAAATATTGAAAAAACATTATTAACTAATAGCTCGTGTTTCATTAGTCCATCCACCAAACTCATGGAATTGAGGTTTGAATACCAAGAAGTAAATCTTACAAACCTCTTATTTTTTTTCTTTCACGTTCATTATTCTACATATTTTGTGTCATATATAGTTTGTTATATTAATTATGGAGATTAATGTATTATATTAATTAACATCAATCAGGGATACTGGAAGAACTCAAGGGGAATACAACTCTTCACCAGCAAGTGGTTACCTATTTCTTCTCCCAAGGCTCTTGTTTTCCTTTGCCACGGTTCAATTCTCTTTTCCCTCATTTACTCTCTTTATTCTATAAACATCTCTTACTTGGTATTGTGTATTAATAATTACTCCTTAACATTGTATTATTGATTGCTTGTTGTAGGCTATGGAATGGAATGCAGTACATTCATGAGAGGTAATTAACACATGCTCTTGGATCACTTTTTTTTTTCTTTCTTTCTTTCTTTCCTTTGCCAACTTTTTGTCCATTTTTTTTCTTGTAAATTTTACTTTCCACAAATTGTTACATGGTTCCTATATAACTTTCCTTGATGAATGATGGATAAAATCAACTGTAAAATGACAAATTTGTTCTCACCCATTAGGTAATTAATCACGTGATTTGATTTTCAACCAAAACTTATATTTCTTCATCAAATTAAAAGAGTGCATATGCAAGAAGAAAGAAAAAAAATTATATAGTACACACAAAACGAAACCTACGAAATAGAAAACTCTCGTACGTAGTTTAATTTGTTGCTTTCTCTTCTGATTGTTTTTCACATGACAATGTCATTGCCTTGATCAAACAAAACGATGGTATTGGCATGTAGTTAATTAATTTCATGTCATATAGATTTAGTGCAAGAGTGAAATCGTCGAATAGGTAAAATGTGTAGCTCAATCAATCTTAATTTGAAGAGTACTAGTACCATGGATGATGGATCCACCACATAACCCTACATCTTGCAGGCTAAGCTAGCCATGTTTAGCATCACAGTCATAACTTCTTTATCACTTCAATCTTTATATTTGAAATTTCAAAAAACTTTTCACTCCTAGCGTGAGAAGATTATCATGTCCTCAAAATAATAGTATTATGGAGATTGCATAATTAAATCACGAGTGAATCACAAAGCAAAAGGAAACAATTTTATTAGCCGCCTAACTGCTTTTTTCACCACACACCGACTGATTTTTTTCTTCTCAATTCTTCTTAAATGCTAATTTCATTGTGATATTGGCGACTCCGTTTTCTCGCTACATATAGTATTATTATTGGGAAAAAGACTTCAAATGAATACGTAAAGAGAAATATATATTGAATCGGGTCACCCACTATTTATATCTACGTTGCAAGCTATAATATTGGATGTGACACTAACAAATATATTGGAAAAAAAATACTCAAATGTGTTTATAAAAATACATATCCCATATGTTATATGTTAATTTTGTAAAAATAAATTAGATCTAATATAAAAATCCAACAAATATGTTTAGTTTCTTTCAAGAGATAATAAGTATTTGGAGATTATTTGTGCAATTTTAACAAGTAGAACATGGAAAGAAAAAGTAGGTAGGTAGCAAGATCGGTGAGTCTGTTTTGCTATATGGCTGGCTGCCCATATCTTATCTCCTATATATACTGCCAATCTTGTCACCCAAAGACTACCTCGTTGAAAAGCCTATTTTATCATATATCATTGGGATTGGTGGGGTCGCCACACTATTCTATATTATCTATTTCTCAATGCTCATGATTCACACTTTTTCTGCCAATCTTTTCCTTCTTCATTACTCATTAAATTGCCAAATTCAGATGTTCTTGGCTCTACTATATTCAATTCCATTATTTTATGAGTTCAGATCTTCTTCATTTTTAAAGAATATCTCCATTATTATAATTCTAGTATATTAATGTCACATATTTTAAAGACGTGCTCAAAAACTATAATTCTGGTATGTTAATAGCATATATTTTAAAAGTACTTGTAAATAATAAATTCTATCATAATTAATACGTACAATTATGAAGTTTTAGGTTCAAATTTAAAATTAAATGTTCAACCTAACAATATCAATATTTATTAGTTGAGTCAACATATTTTGTCATAATCTTGTATCATCGTCAAGATGTAATAAATAAAATAATGAAAACAATTTTGTTTGATTTAATTTTAAAATTTAATTAACTTATTTATATTAATAATCGTATTTTTCGAAGAAATAATACTTAAAAAGAAAAATAATATATCAATCCACTTCTCTGTCACATTGTATGGGCTCAACATATTCTTCTTACTTTTTGAAAAGAATATCCTATTAATTATTATTTTTGTTTTCTTGTATACATAACTAAAAAAATTAAAACTAAAACATTGGAGAGAAGCTTTTTCGTTTTTATATTAATGTCTTCATAAATATTATATTTCACATTTTTTATATACAAAATACACTTATTTATTTATTTTTTTCTATTTTATTTTCTCTCAATTTTTTTTACATTAACACGTTTTTGTTTGAGTTTAATTACTTATCAAAGAGAGAAATACGCCTGAGAGAAGGATGGGAGAGATTGCGGTCCAAATCCAGTTGGTGCAGGCAAGAAATAATAACAAAAGTACTTTTTGTACGAGAGATCAAGTTACTATGTTATGTTAGATAACTTAAAATAAATATTTTATTTTACAATTAAATCACTGAATATTTTTATTCTATATTAGTGTGCGGACAAAAACTCTTGTGTCTATTTGACCGTTGTTTTATTGCGCTATTCATTGTATAATTTTAATTACAACTTTATAAGTTATAAATGTATTTTATATACTTATCAATAATGTAGTAGTAGCAACATTTAATTTCCTCACGACACGAGAGTTATCGCCTCTAGTGTTGAACAAATCCATGCAATCCTCAAGGCATTTGCAACCAATTTGGAGTCTGAAAAGTAAAAGTAAAAGTAAAACTGAACTTAATGATTTTGTTGATGGTGTAGAAATTGGAGAGAAGTTAGCATCTGTAGGCTATGCTGTGTTTGGGATGGACTATGAAGGACATGGACGCTCTGCAGGTGTTCGTTGTTACATAACCAAATTTGACAACATTGTTAACGACTGTTTCAACTTTTATAAGTCAATTTGCGGTAACGATACAACAATTTCTTGTTCCTCCTGCCTTCATATTCAACAATATCATCAGTGTTGAAAATTCAAACATTTTGGTATTTCAGAGCTCCAAGAGTACAAAGGAAAGGCCAAGTTTTTGTATGGAGAGTCAATGGGGGGAGCAGTGTCCCTACTGTTACATAAAAAGGATCCTTCATTTTGGGACGGTGCTGTTTTTGTAGCACCAATGTGTAAGGTAAGAAACAAACCCCTTTTTTTTTAGTATTCAAAACCTTACCTTTATCATAGCCCTGTTGAGTATAGCATGATTTATTTGTTGTTGGCTCAAACAAAGTGTGACATGGTTCTGTGCAACTATATGATAGATATCAGAGAAGGTGAAGCCACATCCTGTTGTTGTTAGCGTATTGACTGGATTGGAAGAAATTATTCCTAGGTGGAAAATAGTTCCTACAAAGGATGTCATCGATTCAGCCTTCAAAGATCGTGCTAAACGGGAATCGGTGAGGTTTCATGTACTTTTTTTCCTTTTATATTATCGAATTTCGTTAACGTCAGAGTTGTCATAAGGCTACTAAAGTCTTCGTTTATGATCTCCAAACAAAAAATCATTTTAACTTCTTTAACCCCTTTAACCCTTAACTCAAATCAATGGAGTAATCCGACACTTTTTGTTTTGCTAGTTAATTATGTGTTTTTTGATGATGATGATTGCAGATAAGGAAAAACAAGTTGATATATCAGGAAAAGCCAAGGTTAAAAACAGCATTGGAATTGCTGAGAACTAGTTTGAGTCTTGAAAGCTGCTTACACCAAGTGACACTACCGTTTATAGTGTTACATGGAGCGAATGATACAGTAACAGACCCAGAAGTAAGCAAGGCATTATATGATAGAGCTAGTAGTGTAGACAAGACCATGAAATTGTACCCTGGAATGTGGCATGGCTTAACATCCGGAGAGCCTGATGAAAATATTGAACTTGTGTTTGGAGACATCATAAGTTGGTTGGACAAGAGAGCTTCGAGCAAAGCACGTTTGGAGTCTTTTCTAACAATTCAAACTTACAACCATAGTGATAATCTTCATGAGTTTCAAGGACGCCGCTCATCACTGTAGAATTATAAAACCCACAATGGTGGGCGCTCTGAACCATGGCCATGGACTCATGGTCGTGTTGTTATGCATACAAAGCATTGCATTATACGGTGACCAACTTCAATACTACCTTGGTACATAATATAATGGAGTCCAAAATGTTACAGAAACTAAAGCAAAGTATTTAAGGCTTCAAAATCATATGTTTCACTAAACTTACCGTAGTACTAAATCTTCGAGTAGGTAATGTCCGTGAAACAGAGAACCATACAAGATTTCGACACCGATTATTGACAAATAATTACGAGTATATATATTTTTCAATGGAAGGGTAGTGTTTCATGCAAAAACTAGTGGGAGACTAAACTCAGACAGGAACATTAGACCTAAGGTCAGTCTCCTCCCCTGAAACATAGAGATGATCCAACCCTTGACCTAAATATGTATTGTCTGACAACTAATTGAAAAAATAATTATGTTCCTTCGTGAAGAAAATCATGAATAAAAAATATGATATCATCGTTATAATTAATCTCATTGATTAGTTTAATCATAAAAAGAGAACTTAATCCAAATAAATTAAGAATAATTTTAACTCTGAATGTTCAGGAATGTAGAGGTAGCAAACCGTACAAAATCAGATATCAAATTGCAAAAAGAAGGTTGTGATTTTGTGAAGTAGAAGCCAAATAAAATAAAATAAAGTAAAATGTAGAAATAACTATAACTGTAGTCACTTGTACATACCAATTACATCCAAAAAAAAAATACTAGTATAGAAATAGAATATATAAGATGGCAGGAAACTGATAAAATGAAATCATGGCTGGCTATTAATCAATCTTGAAAGAAGGTACATAACCCTTCCTCATAAGAAGATTGACTGAAAAGAAACAACAAAAAGGACACTTAAGAATATCTCATATGCTACTGTGACTAATGGGAAAAACCCTAAACTGTTGTTATCCTCGCGTACTACATATTTTCCCTTTCTCACTCTTAAGGTACACATAACAACAATAACATTTAACCCCATCAAGAATTATTAGGCCACAGTTCCACCTTCCTTATGGTCACCAAAAATGCGTTGCCGGAAGTCAGAAACCATTAGTGGGAGGCCCTTGTGCAGGTCTACCTTGGGTTCCCAGCCAAGCTGCTCCTTAGCCTTAGTTATATCAGGCTTTCTCTTGTGTGGGTCATCCTCTGTGTTGGGCCTGTACTCTATTTTGGCATCTGGGTCGATTGTTTCTTGGACCACCTACACCAAACGTACATATATTTATACATTTCAATAATGAGGTTTATCAGATGTGAGACTGAAGTTACAGAGTCCACCGACAAAAAAAATAAACAACTCTATCCAAATCTAACTTCATTCTCATCCATTATTATAAAATGAAAAATAAAAAAATATAACTGTAGGTAAATAATAAGGCAAAAGAATTGGATCAACTAAGCGCGTGTTTGAAACCGGTGAGTTAGACAAAATCATGATAACAAGTCAAAGCTTCAATCTCGCCATCAATCCAAATATGAATAAAGCTCCAATTAACTTAAGATAACAGAGAATAAAAACGAAAAACTAGTTTTTCCATGCTAAATATGAATAAAGCTCCAATTAACTTAGTTGGATGAACATGGCTATTGGATTTATTAGTGCAATTAAAATGATTATAAGCGATTTTGTTTTCCATTCTAATAAAATCTTTACCTTGGCAAGTTCAAGCATGGTGAATTCACCAGGATTTCCAAGGTTGAAAGGTCCCACATGTTCCCCTTCCATAAGACGCATTAGACCCTCCACCTAAGCCAACAAAAAAACCACATTAATGAGCAAACAGCAGCATCATGAGAAAGACTCCAAAGGCATATCAGCAATCAAAATCAAAATACCTCTGATTTAGACCATAATAAAATCAATATTCACGATGATATTTAATAATTCACAGGACACGTGTTATTTATCAACATCAATATCGTGCTTCCATCTTGTACACGAGGCTCAGACTGCCACTTTGATTTATTCTTACCACATATTTCAGTTGTCGTCAGAGATGAGTTTTTACAGCTTTTTAATTAATTCTACAAACTACCATTATAATTTACAGCTGGCCCACACGGGCCTTTAAACAAGCTTCCAGTCACGTGCAAATGCTTCTTCAGACAAATGTGCCAATGAGCAATGGACACATTTAGATACTAGCACAACTTAATTAGTTATTACTTACCTCAGAAAGAAAAGACCATTAGCAGAAAACTAGGAATTGTTTCACTTAAAATGTGCGGTATGCACATGCTGAGAAGTTGTTTTAAAGCTTCAATATTACAAACAAAGCTACTACTAGTACTCGAAATTTCAATATTGAGAAAAAGTACCGTACCATATGGGAAACTTAGAAGTTACTACAGATTAAAGGGAAAAAAAAACATTTACTATATAAAATAAAAGTGCTTACCAAGTCAGAGACATACTGGAAACTCCTTGTCTGCTTCCCATCCCCATAAACTGTCAAAGGCTCCTTCCTCAATGCCTGCATGAAAGCCACCGAATAGAAACAACAATTATTACAAATAAATAAATATATAAATATTATATTATTAAACAAATTAATGAAAAGAAATGACCAACAACCTGAGCAACGAAGTTACTAACGACACGGCCATCATCTAAGCACATTCGGGGACCGTAGGTGTTAAAGATTCTAGCAATTCTAACCTGCAAAATATACATATTTCATAATGTTAAATCGATAAGCCCAACTCAACTCAACTCAGCAATTGAATCGAATCGAATGAATCATGAAATAATAGGAGAGTGAAATGACCTCCACACCGGCCCCGCGGTGGTAATCCATAGTCAATGTCTCAGCTGTACGCTTTCCCTCATCGTAGCAACTTCGCACACCTGTCTCACATCACAAAACTATATATTATTAATATTATAATAACACTAAATACATAGATACAAACAAGGACAAACACTTTTGACTTTTCTTCCTTCTTTCCCAATTTTAACCTCTTATCAGTACAATACATTGAATTAAGCGCTAAACATTGCAGTGGCAAGTCACGATCTTTTGGACCAAACTGACCCTCCCTCCCCTAGATCCTTATTTAATCACAAACCCCATTTTTACCACACAATCATGGATGGTGTTGCCACCACCGACCATTCATATCTCACCCTACTTTCACCTTTTTATTTTACGGCGCGCACAAACGTGATTTTAACGTTTGTTAAGTTAAATTGCGAGTAATGCAACGTGCACCATCAAGACCGTTCAATTAGTGGACCCGCAAATCACGGTAAACTCGTCGACACCCTGAAATTCATAGAACGCGGTCCTCTTTTCACGTTACACGTGTCTTATATGGGTTTAACAAACAAAAAAATCCTACAATAAAAAACTAGTTTTGCCGTTTGAAAAAGAAAACACACAGACAATGCAGGATTCCGAATTGAATGCTGTTTGTGCTGTGCCCAGAAACATACTTCCAATTCAAATCCACATCCAAACAAATCCAGCTATTTTCAATTAAAAAAATGACCGGAAAAAAGTAGTAAATGCAGAATAATAAGAGAATCAAAAGAAGATGTTTTGTTACTAACCAATGGGATTAACGTTTCCCCAGTAAGTCTCCTTCTGAGGATGCTGTAGAGGATCACCATAAACTTCACTAGTACTTGTTAGCAAGAACCTAGCTCCAACTCTCTTAGCCAAACCAAGCATGTTCAATGTTCCCACCACATTAGTCTTGTAAACATTTCAATTAAGGGGTAACAACATTGAATTTGAATTTTCAAATGCAGAAACAAAAGATTAATATTAATAATTATAATGAAAAAAATAAAAAAGGATATAATAGTCTTAACAGGGTTGAACTTATAATGAACAGGAGAAGCAGGACAAGCTAAATGATAGATCTGATCAACTTCAAGCAAAAGTGGCTCAACGACGTCGTGTCGTATAAGCTCAAATCGAGGGTTACCGAAATGATGCATAACATTCTCTTTTCTACCAGTGAAGAAATTATCAACAACAATCACACTATCACCTCTCGCAATCAACCGATCCACAAGATGGGACCCAACGAAACCGGCTCCACCGGTCACCACGATCCGAAGCCCCTTTCTCTTAATCCCCAGCGGTATCTTCCCGAACGAATGCACCACCGCGGCGCGTTGCTGGTACGGCGTATTCTTCGATTCATGCTCGAAGTACGAGATCGGATGCGCGTCGTAATGAACGGTGGAGAAGGCAGAAGAGGAAGAGTTTGAAGATGAATTAGGTACGAGTGTGAAGAATAGCGTTGCTATGACGATTCCGATTAATACGAAAACGATTCGCTGTTCAAGAAGCATGTAACGAATCGGACGAATTACCGAGAGCCATGGTTTGTTTGGCTTAGGTGAGTATTCGTCGTTCACTTGTTGAGTTTCGTGTCCTCTGAAAATCAATTCTGAACTCATTTTGTTTAGATTTTGCTTCTTCCTATCTGAGCCAGAAAGAAGACTGAGAGAGTTTGTTTTATTTTGTGAGGTTAAGAGAACAACAGAAAATTGAAATGAATGGAGAAATGGAGTGAGTTCCGAGTTGGGAAATCGCCGGAACTCAGTCGCCGACACGGTGGCGATGAGATGCGGTGGTGTTTTAAGTGAGGATGCGATTATGAGTTTTTGGTATTTAAAGTGAGAGACTGAAAAGAGCGTGTACCAAAACTTAAGGGGAAAGGTGGTTTGTGTGGAATGACGTTATTGCCCTCGAATTACTTTCAAACATGAATGGTTGTCATTGGGTGCAAGGTCAATGTGGTGGGTGAGATCGAGATTTGAGATTTGCCAATTTTTTTAGAAAGTGAGTAATTAATTTTGGTCAGAGAATAAATGCAAATTTTTTAATTTTATATTTTATATATAAAAAAATAAATGTTAACAAACATTTTTTGGGTACAATTTTGAGAAATTAAAAATAGAAAATTAATTAAAAATATATTAATATTCATATTTTCAACTCTTTAAAAATTAAATATAAATTTTATTTCTTTAACAAGTGTCTTAACTAAGAAAAAATTATAACTTTTAAATATATTTATTATTTAAATTATTTGTATATTCTTATTTAAAATGTTTATATTTTTATTATTATAATTGGTATTTAATATTTTACAACTTTCAATAAAATATATATAAAAATAACCAAAAAATTTAAAATAATTAATAAGCAGATTGATTTTGATATTTTTATTATTGTTTTTTACAAATGAATCAAAAGATAGTAATATGCATAGAATAGGAAAATGAAGGTATTACATATAAAGATGATTTTAATAGGAGATGGTCAGTGTTGAATATTTTAAGATTTCTACTTTTAAGAGATACCTACCTAGCTTTGACTACCTATTTCAATTTGTCTTTTAAAAAACAGGATGCATTTCTTCAGGCAATAAAACAATGATACTGCTCTTGATGTGCAATAAATCAATTCAATTCAAAATTTCAATTGCAATTGGTCAAAAGTTTCGAATAGATTTTAAAAATCTAAAATACAATAAAATTTTAAAATATAAGAATATATGATACAATAAGATTAAATTAAATTGAATAAACTAAGCACAATAAATATAAATTTACATAACTAAAATAATTATATAAAGTTATTAATTACGTGAAGACAATATATAGTAATAAACAAGCGTATTATGTGATAATCATGATATACATTTATTTATATTAAGAATAGTGCAATAATAATTTTAAAGAGTATGAAAAAAACTATAATATTAGTAAGATTATATATGCATTGTATTTTAAGTTTAAATTTAAGATAAAATAATCAATTAGTATAAGATTAGAATTCATATACTATCTCTTTCAATAAAATTACATTTAATAGCTTATCATCGAGAGCAACTAGAAAATTCAAGAGATTATCTCTTAGTTGATGGAATATTCATTTGCATGTTGGTTTAATTAAATGTATGCTAAATGACTCTTATTAGGGTATTTTAAACATGTACGTAGGTTGATTAATAATATTTTCTATGTAACAAAATATTAGAAAAAATATATACGTATGTAGATTATGTTTGATATATATATATATATATATATATATATATATAATTTGTATTTTAATTTTGAAAATTTATGTATTTTTTTAAGATAAAAGTCTTCGACATAGATAAAAATTGAAAAGTAAATACATTTTATTTTATTGAATTATTTAAAACTCTTTGAAAATTATAAAACTTATATAAATTAAAGCTATAACTTTTTCTAACTTGTCGACTATATATAAATTGTGTGAAATTCAAAGAAAAAAATATATATGACTTTACGAATTTCAATTATAATATTTTAGTTAATATCTATCGCTCCACCAATATTTTGTACCAAATCTGCCACTTAGTGTATCCTATGTCCATCTTTTTTTATTTGATGTCATATTTCTCAATCGTTTTATTTATTTATTTATTTTTATTTAAATAAGTCATTTTTGTACTTTTCTTGTGTTCTTTTATGTGGTTTTATCGTCTTTGTGCAACAGAGTATTTATTTGTCATTTTTGTGCGACGTTTTGTCTTTTTATGTTTGTTGTAGTATTTTTTTATTCAAATTGACATATCGATTAAATGCAAATTCAATTAATGATTTTTGCATCATCAATTGTTGCAACTCTGGAATCACGGGTATTCCAAATACAACAGTTTTATTACTTTTATGGACTTTGTCACATTTGTAGACATTTTATCACTATATTGTGAGTTTGTTCGCAAATTTATCTTTTTTATTTTAGTGACTTTGAATTATATATTTTTATTTAATTTAATTTGTATCCATTTAAATAAATAAATATAGTTTTTTAGTTAAAATATAAACTTTTTGGTCAAAACTTCTCTATGATTGAAATTTTCTTTAAATAGATATTTTAGTCAAAATCTATTGTTCAAATTTTACACATAGGTCTCGTAACTAATTATACAATTTAAAAGTTAGAATTTTCAAATTTTTATTTATCTGTTGAAGATTTTCATCAATGATATCTTTTATATGTTGTTTGTACCAAAATATATTGTAACATAATATAAAAAATATTTTGAATTGTTCTTTGTAATTTAAACAAAATATGAGAAGGTTTCTCTCAATTTTATACAATGAAATATGTGCATTTTAGTCTTTTACTATTAATTTAGACTATTGAATTTTAATAAAATATTGAATAATAAATTATACGTTTGATTTCAATATAGACTAAATATATATTATCATAAAACTGAATATTTTACAGAAAATAATGCAAAAAATACTATAAATTAATATTTTGATAGATTTACGCAATAAAACATATTAAATTTACAAGTTTTGAATATAAATTGTATTTTTATTTATATATAAATATACTTTAATGAAATTTTTTATCTCATTTTGATATATATTTTTCTTAGTTAATTTTATCATAAAAAATATTTACAATAATAATGATATCATCCGCACCATTTATTTGTAAACGCAAATATTTATAATTATTTTTTAGACATTTGCGTGTTTACTTAAATTTGACGTAACTTTTTTACTTTTAATTTTATCATTCTTTTAATCTATTTTGTTTAAAGTTTTACTCTTTAATATCAATTAAATGATATAAGATTTTCTACCTTTGATTAGTTTTATCGATAAAAGTCGACATACAAAATGTCCATCTTCACACTAAATAATTAGACCTTTAATATATAGATATATAGCTAGCAAGGTTTGGCATAACATCTTTTCTTCCAATTTTACTATTATAATTTATTTAAATTTATAATTCTTTATTAATTAAATAACTATTTTTTAAACTATCGTTGAGATAATTCGATTTCTTGTTAAAATCACTTTCAAAGATGTCAATACCTCGTTCTATCTTGGGGTAAATCTATTTGTCCAAACTTCGTTGTATCTTTACATAGTACAGTGCTCTAAGAGCATCTCCAACGGTAGTTAAATGAGTTCATTCGTCAGTTTATAGTAACATAAAATTCAATTTTTAACAAGTTTAACGTTGGAGTTGTGTCAAGAAGGAACAATACTTTCATAGTTTAATAATAATAAAATTATAACCGTAATTTTTTTTTAATTAATTTATGACTTTTAATGACCCTATTGAATGAATCCATACAAATGAATGAGTTGTTTCCAGATAATGTGACACGGTAGACCTCATTTTATGAACCCATATTATATTTACCATTGAAGATGGTCTTAAAAGGTTATCGCTAACAAAATTTCAATTAGTGATAATTTCTGTAGGCGTGGGTTTGTTATGACTTTGGTTTGTAGAATGTGAAATGAGACTTTTGAACTCTTCTCTCATATTTTTTTCAGTTGTGTTTTTTATTCCAAAATTTGGGATTGACTAGCTTATACTTTACAATGCAATTTGGACACATTTGTATTCACTTTATCCTTTATGTTTGTTCAAATGAAATAACTTCTTTTTTCTTCAAAGAGGCATGAGATCCAATGTAACTGCGGATAAATTAGTGAATTATGGAACGACATATTATACTTTGTTTTGGTTGATTATTTATTTCAATTCCTTATGGAAAATTTCTTTTGTAATAAATTCAGTCCTCCTGGTTATTGTTTTAGTTTTTGTGTTACACATTTTTTTTTACTGTGTTTTTATCGCATTGAATTTTTCAGATAAAATCTTTAATTAGACTATTATTTATCATTTTGATCAATTGTATTATTTGATTTTGACATAATCCCCCAAAATCTTTCATTTTATTTCTTTTTGATGATAGTTTTTGAGTTGTTGTAGATTATTGAATTGATAGAGATTGGGATGTCAAGTTGTAATGACTTTATTGTTTGTGATGTCACTATACCTCATAAAACTTTTATAAAAAAAATTTCATTGAAAATATAAGAAAGTTATATTTAACGAGAGAGATAATTTAAAAATATTATCATTAAATATTAGAGAAATTATTGATTTTTTTACATATTTCATTTTAAAAAAATAATAGAATTAATTTATAAGATTTAGTTCAACCAACAAAATATCGTTATTTTAAATTTGATACTAGACAAAAAAAAAAAACTGTATTTTCTTTACTATTTTATCTAAATAAATAATGAATTAATTTTAGTTATATTTTAATTGGAGGGAATATGTAATTATGATTTAATTTGTCATATCATTTATTGTATTTCAAAATACAACATACTATATTTAATGATGTTTCAACGTATAATTGATGTAAAATAACGTCACATTTATTCACAAAAAAATAACTTCACATTCACCATGAATAAGAAATTAAACTCGTGCAATTTATTGTGGGTGTCGTGTTTCATAATCATTGTCGTTAGTGTTGCTTGTCATCATTTAAAATATGATTTGTAATACTGTTTTAGGTGAAGGTACTGCCTTAGAGTTGTATTTGTATATTATTCTTTCGTTTTGGTCATGTTTCATGATTTCTGATTAGTTTTTCAATTCGGAAGAAGTATTGTGTGATTCATATCGAAAGTTAAATAAATTTGTAGTTCTTATAAATTTTTAAAATTTTGTTTTTAATTTTTGTAAATTAAAATATAATTTTTAATTCTTATAAAATTATCATGCATGCGAATTCAATTTTTGTTGCTAAGTTAATATATATTTTTTAATATATTTTTTTAAGTATATTGATAAAAATATAAAAAGTTTATCTACATAAAATGAGTTCAATATTTAATTTCTAAATTCATATTTTTGTTATCTTATCTTTAACTTTTTATATTTAAAAAATTTATATTTAATTCATTTTTAAATTAAAAAATTCTAAATTTTAATTGATTTTTTTAATAATGTTGTAAACATATTTATAAAAAAATCATTAATTGAAAGGTCAATTAAAAATGATTCATTTGAATAAATAATTTTCTAAGGGCTAAAGATTATATTTTTATTTTTCATAAATTAAAAATTAAAAATTAAAATTTTATAAAAACTAAAAATATATTTAAATATAATTTTAATTGGGCATACCAACTTTGAAACAAACCAGTAAGCTACGGGTATGGCACCTATTTCTCATGTTTCCCCCCAGAAAAGGTTAATCTAATTTCTTATCTGATTACTTGTAGGACATACCACAACAAAGTGAAAACTTATTTTGAGTGATCCATTGTTTATTTCATATCTAGACATGTTAATAAATGTCTTTCATATGTCTATGATATATTGAAATTTTAAAAAGTAATATTTTCTTCTTAATTTTTTTTAATAAGTCATGTAAAGACACTTGTTTGTTAGTATGACTCATAATAATAAATTTTTAAAAATAGATGGTACATAGAAGCACGTCTTTTATTTGTTTATGTAAACATTAATTTAACTAAATCTTCTCCATCTTGAATACTTTGATTTTCCATTCAATCACGACGTCATGTAGTTGATAAGAAGATATATTTGTTAAAATGGACAATAACTTAAGATGCAAAACACAAAATCGACTTTATGATTTGTCAAAGCTTTAGGAAACTAATTTAATTATAGCTTAACATTGAGAAAAGGGTTGGCGTAATACTTTCATATGCTTCTCAAGAAGGGAAAGGCGCAAACAATAAATTAAGTACAAAAAACCACGTTGATTATAAAACACCTAACATCCACACTCTTAGACCAAATATAGGTTTGTGGAAAGATAATGCCATTGTTGGTTGGCAATCATGTGCTTATATATAATTCCTCTTCAAATTATGTAATTATCACAAAGCATTTATCGAAGTGGTACAAATTACACTCCCTCGTTAAAACTTTTTTTTACTATATTTGTTGTCAAATGAAAATTATTGAACTTGACGCAAGCACAATTGACCATGACTCAGGTCAAAATGATTTTATAGACGGTAATATTTTGAGTCTAGAGACAATGATGGTTTAGTTTGTAAATATCTTGTAAACAAGTTAAAGAATCTCACTTCCATCTTAAAATAATTGGATTATTTGTAAATAAAAAAAATTATTTCAAAATAATTGATATTTTCAATTTTCAATATATTTTTTAATTATACTATTTAATTAATACAATTTATATTATTTTCAAAGTAATATTTTTTATTATGTATTTATGATATTGATTATACATCAATATCTAACAAATATATTCTTGATAATATAAATAAAATAATTAAATGCCTTAATTATTTTGAGACATGTAGAGTATAACAAAACAATAACATTTATTTTTATATTCAAACAGGCAGTCACGATGTTTTTTGAAAAGTAATAATATAAAAAAAATTATTTCATAACATGTATGTCTAAATTTAATTTATATACATTGTTCGTATAAAAAATTTTTTTATTGACAGCAAATCACAATCATTTAATATTTAAAAACCTTTGACTCGTATAATAACTATTTTAATATAATGGACATGAGTAGTTGTGATGTGCTGACATTTCTGTGTGCAAATTAAACTCGTTTACATTTATATAATATTATTGTATATATAGTCCATGAATGGATGAACGTTGTTATTATAGATTATAAATGTATCAAAATTACAAATACATCTCTAAGTATCTATTTTGTTAATAAGTTTATAAACTAAATTGGTGAACATTAACTACAATTAAAGACTAAATTAACTAATTAAAGATACATTCACACAAAAATGATTTGCAAAATATATATTTATAATTTATATGCATTAAAAGATGATTATTATTGTCAATAATAGTATAAACTATTTATATAGAATAGATATAAATACTATTTTAATCTCTATATTTTTATTAATTAAGGATTTTAATTCTAAAATTTCTAAATCTAGAAATGTTGCCCTCGATCGATTTTTAAAGACCCAGAATTTTCCCACCTCTCATTTTTTTAGAATAATTATGAACACGTGTCAATTTTGTTAAGGAGTTGGACAAATATTTGTTGATGTGGCAACATTTATTTAGAATATTTGTTTAAAAATATTAAAATTTGAAATATTATTTTAATTGGTCAAAATTATTTAAAATGAATGTGTTTCTAGGACATCAAAAAGTCTTAGGATGTTTAAAAATTGAAATTGAGTAATTTACAAACAACACCCCTACACCTTAATTCACCATTGCATGTCTTACTAAAGATATTTGTGACGGCTTACATGCAAGACCCAAAATGGACATTTTTTTGAAAATGTGATTTGAGATTAGAACATTGATTTTATATGTGAGAGTCGTTTCCTATGTTGTTCAACCATTGTTCACTTTTGACGATGGCGAGCTTCAGACATTCCATCTCTCCTAAAATGAAGATCACAAGTATTATCACATCTCCTCCACCATAGAAGTGGGACAACTCGATTGCTAGATGTAGTGGAGAAGCAATCCAAAACGACCAAGAAATGTCATTTATTGTCTAGATTCGATCTCCACATACGACACCAATGATCTGAGGCAAACCTAGACAACCAATAGAGTTGCTTGGACGCAACGAAGGACAATGATAGTTTCTTCGATGAAGATGTTGTACATACAAATATTTTAATGTTCAAATTAATATTTTAGTGTCGACGAGTGATTCACTTAGTGATTAGTGGATCACCCTTTCATCTTCGTCAAGAATGTCTAATTAGAGAAGACAAAATAATCATACATTGGTGGTGCAGTTTAGATTGCATGTATCAACATTTGTGAGTCTAGTGATGAATTAAATATAAAAATATCGTACTTAATTAGTATATCATGTCAATTTTTATATAAAAGTAAATAATTATATTTTATAATTATACTTACACGAAACTAGAGAGGGTACTAGAGAATCCAAACCAACCAATCATTATACATTATATTTACTATTTATTGAAATAATTAATTAGTTTTAATGTAGTTTTTAATTCTCTTATTTTATTTATTCATTATTTTAGTCCTTTGATTTTTAAATAAAAAAAATTAAAGTTTTGAGATTCTTCTCCCCACTAAATTTTTAGTTTAGTTATGATGATGCTTCAACTTTATTAATGAGGTAGAAAAAAGTTATTGATGTGGCATCACTTATTTGGATTATCTGAATATATTGTTTCATTTATGTTATAAAACTCAATCTATGGCATCTTAGAGAAATCGGAACCAAGAAAAAGGAATAAGGATGTTTGAAGAAGAATTTTAATGACATAAATAATAAGTTAAATGCACTTTGGATCCTTAATTTAATCTTTAAGATAATTTTAATTCTCTCTTTTTAAATTTAATATTTTAGTTTTCATGTTTTACAAATTTTAGGATTTGTTTCTCACGACATAGTTTGAGACTTAATTTTTTGACGTGTTATTTTTATTAATCATGTGGAATTATATCTATAGTGTGACATAGTTGATTTGGATTAAATATGGTGGACCTTAAAATGGGGACCAAAAATGTTGTTTCAACTTTTTTTTCTTTCAATTTTATTGATTAATTGTGAGCCTAAAAAAAATATCAAGCCCAATTGTGAGAAAAACAATGAAACTTGTAAGATATAGGGATTAAAATACATACTTAACAATAAGAGATTAGAAAGTGTATTTAAATTTAGATAATACAATATATACAAATGAGATTTATTAATGTACACCCATTCATTTTTTAAAAGGAGAACGTTAATAAGTTGTAACTAAAAAATGATTAAATACACTTAAAAGTGTATGCCGTTAAAATACTTATTCTTAAAAACAAGTGGATGTACATAAACAACTTCCATTGACATTTGTTAGAATAGACCTACTATTTTTTTAGTATTTTTTAGAAAGAGTATGTTAATTAATTATAACTAAAGCATTGTTAAATAATCCATCTGATATGAAATATATAAAAAAAAATTATGAATTAAAAAATTGATATATTTAATTTAAAAAATTAATATAGAAACATCAATTTATCAACTATTATTTTATTTTGAATAGAATATTCCTTCATAAAAATTAACAAGTGTATTATAGTATTTTCCTTTAATTAATGAATTTATTAATCGTTTAACAAATTGAATACAATTAATAAAATTCCTGGATTAACAAATTGAATACAATTAATAAAATTCCTTTAATTAATGACACTTATTGTAACAATATTTTCAAACCAGTAAGTCTTTTAATAATTTGATCTGCCATGATTAATTATATGCTCCGGCCTCTGAGGTGCAAAATAGTAATAATGTACCCCAAGCACGTTGTCTGGTAGTTGTTTGAATCGGAAGCAACCTTGATTTGTCAATTTACACGTGGCACTTAAAAAATGCTCCAACCTTCTCTGGGCCATAACTGCAACGAACCTCATACTACAAAATCATGTAAGATTTTACATGCATGTTATAATATAAGATAAATAGAAAACAATAATTAATTTATCAAATTATTTTTATTTTTATTAATTATTGATGAGCGTTACATTATTTTAATTAATGATGCACTCATTTATTTATTTATTTTATTAATATTAGCATAAATAATTGATGAGATAAAGTTGATCGAAAAACAGTTAAAACAATTTTGAAGTTTAACAATGACAAATAAATAAAAACATTTTTTTCTTTCTAAAAATACTTAAATTAAAAATGAACCAATAACAAATTATATTAAAAAAATTAATTGAGATTGAACTCAAGTGGTTAAAAAATTCAATAAAAGACGAAACATTTTGAAAAACACGAGTTTGAAGTCTAACTAATTAAAATAATCGTTGATAAAATTTTACTTATTCTCAGCAAACTCTTTATTATTGGAGCCGAGCTGGCTCACCTTAGAGTTGATGACAAAAAATGACTAAATCATCTAAAACATCCCTGAAATTGTGAGTGCCAAACAAAATGCTCCCACAATTTTATGAAATGATTAATGATCTCTCTAAAATTGAAGAAAGATGGTTACCAAATTTTTTATTTTGAAGAACGTCAATCAAATTGATCTTTCTAACAAATATCTATTTTAGTGAGACGTTTAAGTGACATGGTGAGACACCAAGCATACATGGAACAATTTGATATTTTATGTTAAGGGAGTTGGACGACGTAATTGAAATAGAAATTTAGTTGCAATGTTGGAAAAATCCAATAACTATATTATATCCTCTTCATCTTAATTATCTAAATTATCTTTCATGATTAATAAATTAGACTATCTGAACTATACAAAGTTAAATTAAAATTTTTTTTTTTGACGAAATGATAAATATCAGAAACTCACAGACACAACTGAGATGTTTCAGATTCAAAAGAATTGCTTATTTTATAAATTATGTGCCACTAAAATGATTACAAGCCCCCATATTAAAGAGCCCTTTGCACAAGATACTTCACAATGTTTGATGCCAAACTCTGAGCAGATCAAACGAAAATTTTAGAGTAGGCATAACCAAGGTTTTATTCAAAGTATTGCGTTGTAAAAATGAAATTATGACAACAATGTAATCATTTTTCTGCATATCTCTTTACTGGTTTTGGCCAGCAGCACCTACACTTTGCATGACAACATTAGATTGTTACTAATGGAGATTATTTACACTACGGTTAAACAGTTAACATGATTTTATTCTTAAACTCTCGTTATATTTTTAATACACCTTTAGAAAATGTCCAAATTGCATAATAGCCACTTGCCAATTAATATATATGATACAACCATTCATTACGACATCACTTGTTGCTTGATACAAAATTACTTAAATTATGTGTCGTGTTGTTAGTTTGATGGTAGTTGTGATGACATTGATATGCAAGGGTTTGAATTTGAACATGGAATTTATTAGGCTATTGATCAATTTTTTTGTCACCTAAATTGGAGAAAAGATTGATTCAAACAGAGAGCTTGGACAAAATTCCTTCACAAAATGGGCGAGAATAGTTTGCAATGTGTGCTACTATACTGCTACAAGAACATGGTATCTTCATTTCTCTTCTCTGCCAGTTTGAGAGTGAAAGCAGAAATTTATGGGCTGAAAATTTTGGAGAAGGGGAGTAGTGGAAGAGGCCAACAGGAGAGGAGAAGAGAGAAAGAAGAAAGAGGAGACGGCCGATCGTGAAAAGGTGGGGAAGAAGAGAAACAAGTATCAATTTAGTATGTGAATTTGATCATGTGAAATGGAGACTCATAAATGTTAATGAAACACGTAACACTTGACATTTATATCAAAGTCCTTAACATCATTGAACAATAGACTCTAAAAGAAGAACTAAACTTATCAATGTTTGAAAATTCATAGACTATTTATTAATTTTGAAAAAGTAGGGTATTGAGTTTATAACAAAAAGTGCTGAGGGGATGAAATTGAACAATATGTTAAAATATTATAAATATATTTTTATTGGATAAACCATAGTATCTTTGCGCGATTACAAGTACTGAAATACGTTTAAGAGGTTGATCTCTCCCAACATATGTTTTTCTATACGCACTTGTGAGGGATTGAACCTCTAACATCTAAACTTCTAAGGATCATTGCTTTCTAAAGCTGTAGTGGAAAGTTTGTTGACTAGAGCTAGAGCATTACTGGTTTTATAATAGACTTTGAGAACTCTATTTTGCAGTAATTGAATTTTCCTATCTTTTTTCCCTTGAAATCCATCAAGGCAAGTATCTTCATCTGTCAATGCTGCACTTATCCATGTATTAAGATCCCCCATTTGGGTACCAAATGTGCTTCTGCTAAGCTTTCTGAGCACACCTAGTGAGCTATGAAGCTCATCAAGTGCATCTGCAAATAACTCAATACAGTCTAATAGTGCAAGTTTATCTCTTCCTCTTAAACTCCCGTGCCTATTCAAGTTTGCCAGATATGTTTGCACATTCTCAACCTCGGCGATTGTCACCGACACTCCTGCCCGTGCCCACTTGCTAGGGCTTCTTCCAGCACTGTTAGAGAATGGTGCTAGAGAGTGCACACAAAGGCCTTGATACCTAGTTACTTTGCAAGCTTCTTTGACATTGTCTTTCCCTTCTGCAAATATCAATTGGCTAGTATTTGCAAGGAGTGAAAGAAAAATAAATGCAAGCAATAAGGTAAGGTGTGGTATTCTTTTGATCATTTTGGAGAAAGACCAAAGGAGGAATTGAACTTGAAGCAAGATGAAACAAAGTAGTTATGCTGCTAGTTTGGTATTTAGCAGTACAAAAATATAATTGAAAAGTTAGGAATGACCTTGTAGAGTTTTTATAGGGAATTAGAGAACTGTATGACTAGTTATGAAAAAGGTAGGCACCTTCAAAGCATACTGTTATTGTTGGATTTGGATCCCTAAAGTTAAAAATCCATACACTTCCTACATTTAAGAAAAAGTTTAGGGTTTTTTTTTGTTTAATCACATACTACAAAGCCACATACACACCCAATATTTTCTCTCTCTTGACAAAGTTAGGCCTAAATTCAGGAAAATATAGGAAACTCAAAAATGTGGAGAATCCAAATTCATTATTGTTGTGTCTCACTTTACTGCACCTTTTATGGGGTAGGTAACAGCATAGGCAAGAGACCGGTGACTTCAACTAAAAAAGGTATATGGATGGTGATCTGAAATCGATGGGAAAAGTGAGTAACACGTGATTGGAAGGTGAGTTTCTCTTTAATCTTGGATAAGAACAAGATGCTTCATTTGAATAGTAATAGTATTGTGAGTGTTTATGCACAGCTCATTCGCATGAAAGATAATTTAATATTGCAATAATCAATTTCACCATTCTCGTAGCAAAAACCTCAAGTTGTGTTGATACACATTAAAAGACAACACAAGTAAACAGTAAAATACAAAGGGTTAGTTACAAAACTTTCGTTCCATTTGTCAGTTTGTTGACAATTGCACAATAGAAATATTTTCATAGAATGTTGATTTGAGTTACCAAAATAATGTTTTTGCTTTGTTTGCTATTTGATAATCAACGCATGATATAGATAGCACCAAAAATAAGGAAGACGATAAGTGCTATTTAGTACGAAGAATTATTTTAAAAAAAAGGAAAAAATGCATAAAAATAAGATTTTTGACTAATCAAACTTTGTTAACCATACATAAGGCCACATAAAATTCTTGTGTTTCTTCTCAATTTTCTCCTGTGACATCGTTCTCTAATGGTGTCCATAAACCTTTGCTAAATGTATGGTTATTTTTTATTACTGATATAAGAAGTTATCTCCCAAGTTTTTGAGCAATATATTTAAACTTTTTGTCCTATTTATCATTTGTTTTATTTCATCCCATAATACCAATCTTCATAATGAAATATGAAAGTATAATTCTTGAGTTATATGAAATAAATGCCATGAATTATTTGAATAACTATTGCTACCCAAAAAACTTATTTGAATAACTGTAATTTTATTAGTTCTTGCACGTAAGTAACTTACAGATAACAAGGAAACGTCACATTGCCGCCAATTGCATTTAACTAATAAGCAACTGAATCTAGCCTTTGATCAAACTAGCACATAAATATATGCAAGTGGTGAGCATTAGACTCTAGCATAGGACATTAATATATGCAAGTGGTAACGAGGTTTGATTAATCAATTAACGACATTAAAATAGTGAATATTCGGTTCATCAATAGTGAGCAACATTGCTTGCTACCAACTATGTCCTAATCTGCATATCAATTCTGTACGGCATGATCTTTTTCTGACTCAATCTGACAAGGCCAACTTACCCATTGCTTCACAAAACTTCACACTATTTTGTACAAGTGATAAACTATGAAAAGCTATAGCGTACAGGGTTGAGTGGGCACCGAGTTCATCCTATGTTTATTCTTCACAGTAATAAAGAGCTGTCATGAAAAACTTACAGCAGAATAACCATGGATTACAAAAAAACATTTTCTCTCTTTTGTGCAAATTGTCGGCAACCTTGTAACCAAGCACCAAATGGTTATTCAGTAGTCAGGTTATGGTATGTGTAGTTTGCAGAGCTTGGGCATATATGACTGTTCCCCTTCTTGCAGTTCCTCTCATAAGAGTGTAGGTTGTTGGTTCACAAACAAAACTGGGAACTCTGTTTATGACCTAAGCTGCTTTTTTAAAAACAACACCGAACCTTACTTCGACTCATTAATAATAAAGGTTCAAACTTCAAAGCAACTAGTATGACCAACCACATTTGTTTATCTCTGAATAAACTCCACTTTATTGTTTGGTGATAACAACCGTAACTTCTTACACTGATGAACGATGGCACCATACTCTATCTTTTCTATATCTTATCATATTATGACCTAAGCGACATCTATAATTAAATGGCAAAAGTATATTTCAAGAGCATATATAACTCCCAAAATTGAATACCGGTGCTTTGCATCTGAACCTGAACTCAGCAGTCGGTGCCACATATGCCCCATTGATTATTGATTGTTTTGAAAAGTCATTTGAGTAGGCCTGTTAATTATTATAATGATATTTATACATGGTTATCAGGTGCATTTTGAATTATATTATTTTCCAAAAAGTATGGGGGACTGGGCGCCAGGCAGGTCAAAATTATATGTTTTATCTTCACAACCACGCCACAAAGCCTGAAGCCACCCCAGGTGAGGGGAAGTGTAGACAAACCCTTCAATTTGAAAGATTAAATAATAAATATCACTATAGTTTTCACCCACTTGAGTTTTAGTTCTAGTGTTTTTTCTGTTAATGTTTTGAAAAATGTACGAGTGTCTATATCTGCTCCCATTTAGTTTTGGCTCCTCGTAGTTAAGGTACTAATCCTCATATTTTCACCATTAGGGTTTAATCCTCGTTAGTTGCTATTTTTTCACGACAAATTGATCTTCACGAAACTACAACGATGACAAACTGTGTGTCTATAAGTGCATGGGGGGCAAAACCCAGATGAGTATAAAATATAAGGATTTCGGATGAAACTGACTAACACAGAGGTGAGCTAGATCACTAATCATACAACACATAAAAGGTAGACTAAAACTACCATAAAAAGAAACCTAAGCCAAAAATTTCAAGCACTCCCAAGCACTAGAAATAAGTACATTACTTATTGCTCCTAAACAAAAATAAACAATCTAGAGGAGAAAACATTTCGTTCTGACCTCTTCCCTTCTGTCCCTATCCTGACTTTCCAATAATTTCTTCTGAAGGAATTTCAAGGGTTGCTCCCGCGTGCTCTTTACCAGGTTTCACTACTGCAACAATAAATTTGCAAAATTGATAAAAAAAAAAAAAATTTATAACTGGTTTGGATGAACTTTTCGCAAACACTTGTAAAAAAGAAAAAAAAAAAATACAGTGGAAGTGATTTTACAATATTCTAATTAATAGGCAATAGCTTCTCTTATGAATTGAAATCAAAATTTGCTCAATTTTTTCAGAAAATCTCTAGTTTAGCTTCTCCATTAACACTTACAACTTATAAAGAGCTTTTTTTGACTTACAACTAAGAGCTAGTTTTATAAACTTCTCAACAAGCACATATGGAGAATTAAATACTAAAAACCCTTGTAATAGTTACGTGGTTCTTAAAAACAACTTATTGTATATGTTAAATTAGCTTCTGTATCTTATTTTTACAGAAACTCTCTAACTTCTCTATCAACACTTATAAACCTATAGGGATTTTTTTTTTTTGTATGTGAATAACTATAAACTCATTCAATTAAGGAGCTCGGTAAGTTAGAAGCTAATCTAAACCGGGCCAAATAGCCAGATTGGATAAACCTCTCAGCAAATACTTATAGAAAATGAGATAAACGATTATAAACTTTAGCTTCTCATACAGGTTGAAATTAAGCTTCTCTATCTCAATTAAGCTCTTTCATTAACTTCTCCATAAACATCTAGAAGTTGATAAAGACTTTTATAAGTGAAGAACCATTAGCTTATTTTAGTTGAGAAGGTCTCATAAACTAAAAGGTACTCCCTCTGTCTCATTAAAAGTGCCGTGTTTGAAATATATCTCTGCCTCAAATTATTTGTCACTTTAGAATACCAAGACAGACAACATTTATTAACTTTTTCCAATAATATTCTCATATTATTAAATAGTCAATTTAACTACCCTATACTACTACTACTTTCAACTACTCCAATTCATATGTGTATTTTAGTCTTCACATATTATTTTATTTTAGAAATCAAAACAAGTGTATATTTGCTAAAATGACACTTATTTTAGTCCAAAGTTCTTGAAATTGAATAAAGTTCCTTACCACTCCAAAAAAAGAAGAAGCCGAAAATATCAGTACATAGCACAATAAGGATGCTATATGAAAGCAGACCAATTTAAGATGTTTAGAGTTCTTGAATACCTAATGCACTTTCAAGTTTCAACACAAATACTAGTAGGTTTTATATTCCGGAGACCAAATTCAAAGACTTTTGTAGTCAGTGTAAGTATTTGTTAAATCTAATTCCCTAATAGAAAAATACAGAGCAGGCAGCGGGTGAAGACTTATCTCAAAAATGAATGTCACAGAATGCAAATTTCATTCTCCTATTGAATATTGATCATGAAGTGCCAAGCTTATTGCCCAAATAGCGTTACAATAACAAATTTAACGAAATATTTTGGCTAAAACTTGGGCTAAAGTCACACAAGCGAATGGCATTCTAAATTCTACGTTCATGCAACTGCAGTGCTAACGCTGATCTATGAAACAAATTATCGAACAGGTGGAGTGCACAGAAAGGGAGAGAGAGCGGTACCATAACTGCCGGCATCAGAATTGAGTTGTGCCTGGACGATCATGGTGGTGATGAAATCAGAGGCCTCGGCGGCCTCTTCGAGAAGCTTCTGGATCTCGGTTTCGGATGTAACGTTCTTATTTTCCTCGAACTTCTTCCGTACCTCCACCGCAGATCCTTTCAGCATCAAAGTGTCGCCGGCGAATGATTTTCGAGTGGCTTTCAACAGCGCCCGGTACGCGCTCAGAACTTTCTCTCTCGCCATCTCTCACGCCGATATCTTTGGTCTCTTTTTTTGTGAGTGAATGAATAAATACAATGACTTGGCTATCGCGTAGCAATAATTTAACGATGAAGGCTAGAGTAATGTTTATTGCATTTCTTTGCCAACCACACCAATGTGATGAATTCAATTTTTACTATAAAAATAAAATAAATAAATAAACTACTAAGGTATTTGTTCTAGTGTGAAAAGTCAATTTATATTGATTATAGTAATCTTTTATTTTTACTTGAGAAAAATAGCAAGGCCTGTTTTTCTGGTTGATTCCATTTTCATGTATACCTTAACAAACGCCCTGTTCAATAGTTGATGATTTATATTTTAATATATGAAGATAAAAATAAGTTGTAATAAATTTTAATATAAAATTGTATATTAGTTTTAGATAAAATCAATTATACTTAATATTATTTAAATATAGGCTAAATACCGTCCGGAGTCCCTTAACTTAATTTTAGTTAACGTTTTAGTCCTTTATTTTTTTTCTTCGATTTGGTCATTTATTTTAATTTTAAGTGATAATTTGATTTTTTATGTTTTAAAATATCAACAATGTTATCATTTTTTTTACAAAAATTCAAAAAATTCATCAAAATTTTCAAACCAAACCCATACAATTAATTATATTCTTTAATATAATACAAGTTTCATCAAATTCGTAACTAAAATCTTCAAATAAACTCATATTTGTCGTTCTTTATTTGATATTGTTAGAGATGAAAATGTGAGTTATTTTAAAGATTTAAGTTATGAATTTGATGAAATTGCATAATATTAAGGATGATAATAAATTCTATAGATTTTGTTTGAAATTTTTGAAAAAAATAAAGATAACATTGTTGACATTTTAAAACATAAAAGATCAAATTGTCACATAAAATTAAAGTAAAAGATCAAATCGAATAAAAATTGATAAAGAACTAAAATGTTATGTTAAAAGACCACAGATAATATTTAGCCTTAAATATATATTAAAATTAATTTTTTATCTTTAAAATTATTTTTGACTTCTCCAAAAATAAAATCAAACACATATAAAAACATGATTTTTTTTTTGGTAGCGGTTACACAAAGGAAGCACAAGTAAATAAGTAATAAATTGACAAATGACAAATAAATTTTTAAAATTATAAAATATCAATCAAAGTAATATTTCGATAAACTAAACTTTTGACATTAAATATTTTAATGAGAGAAGATAATTGAATTGTGATTTATTCATATCAATTCCATATTATTCTCATCTTCTCGAATACAAATTTGATGATAAAATATTCCAAAAATAAATTAGTGAAAAATTATAATTGTACATTGATTAAATATGAACAAATTAATCCACGAAAAATTTAACACAGAAGAATCGAACATTCAATTTACATATCACATCGTACTCTTTAAAAATAAAAATTAAAATATATACTATTTTAATTACTATTTTACAATTTACAAAATTAAGAGAATAATTTGATTATTTTTTACAATTTAAATGACTAATTTACCTTTACTCATGGTAAGATGCTGACTGGAAATATTTATGGATAGAAAGAACGAAAATAACATATGCCCGCAATTTATATGATCTATTGTCAAGCAGGAAATAGCTCAAAACAAACGAAGGACTGTAATCCAAACTTGAGTAACCACACATTTGTTGCTCACATCACATGTTAGTTAATAATACAAATGTTTGCATTGAAATTTGTATGACTGAGATTAACCTTGGAATACTAAACAAAGCTCAATACTTTCAGTCGTCCTTCCTTGTACCTCACACAAGTAATTATCGTAAGTTTCAATAGTGGGATCAAATGCTTAATAACTTGATTGATCCCAAACCTATATCATATGGTATTCAAGCTTGCTAAAATACACCGGATGGGTCAGGATGAACTGATACTCTAGAAGCCAGTCCCAATCTCCTTTTGAAGGAAAGATTTTTGTCGCTCACGCAATCGTCACCTTAATGCATCAATCATTCTACAATCATTCTTTCTACGACGTAATCTATGATGAGATTTTTGATCTAGCAAGGTGTTCTCCCCAACCATCTCCATTTTAGAATCTACAGCTGGTACAATAAAGGGTCAAGTTAGTCTATGAAAAAAAGTCAATTACAGTACTATATTTTGCAAACGCCATTGTAGATAATGACTTGAAGATATTATTGTACAAATTCTAAAAACTATTAACCACACAAGACAAGAAATATATATAGAACCTTTCAACTCATTTACTTCTACATCAAAATGAAGATATTATGGTTTGTGTTTCGATGGGCACTTACAACAGAGGAATACAAACATTTAATCACGGAAACGTAAAGCTTCTAATACTACCGACACCAAATCATATTAAATGAAAACTCCATTTGAGCTCACATGGCATGCTATAGATCAATACAAGAAGAACAATCAAATCTTATCCCACTAGATGGAGTCAGATACATAGGTCACATATGAGCCCACGACTCACCTGGTATGTGACCTATAATTTTTCAACGAGTCTTCTCAATACATGTCAAAACTACCTAAGATGGATGAGATTCTACTATTTTTTCTAAAATGGAAACTACCCCTTTTTACCTCCTAATTATTGTGTTCCTAATCCTATCTTATCTACAATGGAAGCTACTAATTATTGTGTATCCATCTTAACATTTTCATCTTCACAAAGTTGAGTTTACATGCTATAGAACAGTGACATTCAAAATCCTTTAGGAAAGTTAGTTTGCTAACAAGAGAGCAAAGTGTCACCAGGCACAAATGTAAACGTGTTTGTTATTTCTAGAGATTGATTCATCAATCATCTTCAGAACATTCCATTTCCTTACCTCAAAAGTTAGTATAAAAACAGTAATTACCATTTGCAGAGAACCTTTTTTTCAAAACTCAAATATTTAAATATTAAGTATTTGCTATAAATATGACATCTAACTTCATAATAGAACTTCCAGAAAAAATCTCCATCAACAATACCCACTCACCACATTATGGCCAATTCCTGACTCCAGCCAAAAGTACAAGTTTACAACACTACCAACGTGATTGTGTTGTTTCATCCATCACGTTCTCAGGGAGACCTCAAGCTCCAAACCTCAAACCAAGGTTTTTGCTATTTTTGTATCCAGGCTTCTATTTATTTAAGTAATGCGTTACTTTAAAATACATACATGCTACAAAGAAGACTTGAGAAATCTGCAAAGAGTATTTGTTGGCACACTCAACAACCATCTCACCGAGCATCTAGGAAGTGAGAATCAACGTCATTCAAAAATAAAGAAAAACTTTGTGCCTTTTCTAAAGGGACTGATCGACCAAAATATTTTTAGATTTTCACTCTCAGACACTACACAGTTGAAGAAGGGAGGAAGATTTGTTCTCCCAACAAATTGTAACTTTAAAGTTCAACCAGAAAGATACTTCAACAAGTTGGTACATAGATAGATTAAATATCATTTTATCCACCAGTCAGAAGCTTCACCAAACTCCAAAGCACATGGCATAATGGAATTCAAGCATTACCCTCCCAACACTCCAAACAGATTAAGCCTAAGTTAAGTTGGCTTTGGGGGTTAGATAATGGGGGAAATTTAAGAGAGTAAAGTTTCCTAAAAAATGAGGTGTTTGGTATAACAGTAACGAGAAGAGAATTTCATGGGAACTCAATATTTCCCTCCTTTAGAGATTAAATACCACACCCTATCCCCCCAAAGTGATACCAGAGTAATATTTTCTATGATACAGTTCCATGTTCTCTGACATCAGCCTCTATTTTCTTCTCTCTAGTATCTACCTTCTGCTCACAGGAAACGATGCTGACATGTTGGTGGCTTCCAACACCACCTTGTTTGTTAAGAAACCCGTGACTTTGAGGGTAACAACAACAGCTCTTAAAGATCTTTACTTTGAGGAACCACACAGCTATCATATTCCTCATGAATTGGTGGGGTAAGAGGCTGTGTGACAAGAGTCTGACCTGTCTAGCACCACCTCTTGTAACCAAAATCTATCCAGGGAACACTATTTCACACTACACTTACTCCCTTATTTTTTACTTAAATCAAATTTACTCCATAATAAGTTTCTCCCTCACATTTTTTTCCCTCGGATTTGAGCTTAAGAAATAATGACCAGTCTCACAAATATTGAAAGTGTTGTTCCAGAAACCCTGTTTACCTTTAAAGGAAGTTGCATTACATTTACAGCAAAAGCAAAAATACACTATAAGTTATTTCCAGTGCTTATTTCAAACAAATCAAAGGCTCAAAGCAAATCCAAAAACGAGAAGTAAACTCTCTGACCCAGTGTTAGAAAACTTAAAACTTTATAATTCAGTAGAATCCATTTAAGATGAAACAATTTACATGTCCTATCAAATGTGATAGAATTTTTAAAATTATGAAATATTACACCAAAACGATTTGTTAATGAACTAAATACATGAAGTTAAAGCAACACAAATCAGCCCTTTCACCTTGAACACACTCTTCCATACCAAATCCACTAAGAAATACCACACAAGCAAAAGCACCAAGTTGTTGATTACACACACAACGCACCAAAGTATTGTTTAGATAAACATCTTAATTAATCGCGTATAGTATAAACACTTATCAAATAAGCGCGTATATATAAGCTATTTCTATAACAAAAATAGAATAAAGTCAAACGAAAAGATTGTCATATAAACTACAAGTTATTTTCATAAGCTATCCCAAACAGGCTCAGGTGTTATATGCTAGTTAATAAGCTCAAATAAGTGAATCCAAACATGCCCCAAATATTAAATCATCCATAACAGTAAACCCCAGTAGACAAGGAATAAAAGATAAGCAGAAAAGATTGTAAATTTTGAGGCAAAAAAAACATCTTAAGAAAGAAAATTTGATAACAAAAATAGAAAATTTACCTGCTCCTCCAAGTTGATTACCCCAAAATAACACCCTGTGATCATCTTCTTCCTCATCAAACTCATCCCCATACCCAAATTCAGCATCCCCACGATAACCCGGTTCACTCCCATACCCAGATTCATTCCCATTCGCTTCAGAACACCCATTCACACCAAACCCTAAAGCCACATTCTCCTTCTCCTTCTCTCCACTCCCACCATCCCTCGAATTCTTCGCTTCACTAACATCAGAAGACCAATTCGCATCACCGTTTCCAAAAAGTTCCCCGCTTGAATCAGTTCCCATAGCAACCGGAAAATCAGAACAAGTGCCGTAAGCAGCGGAAGCCCCAACGGAGCAGCATCGCCGCGTGGCGCTACGATCGCTACTACGTCCGGAGACAGATCTGGAACAACGGCGGCGGCGTTTACGAGCGATGAGGCGGTGATTGGCGGTGTTGTTAATAGGTCTGTCGTCGTCAGCTAGAGTTAGTTTGGAGAGGTCAAGGGAAAAGGAAGTGGTGGTGCGGTCGGAGAGACAAGGGCGTTTGTTGAGAGAAGGTTTGGTTGGGTTGTGGGAGCCATCTAAGGATGAAGTGGTTTGGGGATGGAGGTGGTGAAAGGGTCTCCAGGTACGGAGCTGTAAGACGCATGAGTCTATGGTGGATTTGTGAGACATGGATTGAGTCATCACAATATCAAAATTAATTCTTTTCTCAACTCAAATCTGCACCAGATCACGGTAACACTGTTTCGGATTTCAGCACAATGCAATTAACTCATACTTTGTTTTCACCAGATTCTCCACAGCCACGTAGTAGCTACTCACTCCAATTACTTACAAAATAAAACATCCAAATTATATTTCATTTTTTTTTTTATTAAACTAAAGTCTCCATTTTTAAGAATTAAAAAATTCATTCATTTATACTTTTAAAAAGATTGACAATTGAAAAGTGTTGGTGATAGTCGTTAAAGTAAACAATAAGATGGTGCTAGGCCACCTTATCATCCGCTCTCGATTTAAAGTTTTATCCTTACTAAATTTTGTTTTGGTATCCCTACCCTACTTATCTATAATATGTAATTAGAATAAATTTACGTTACATATTTTACTTTAAAAACTTACTAATCACCATTTTTACACAAATCTATATGATCTATATTCTTCAAGTCGAATATGGATGCTTTTTATAAAAAACAATTATTATTAATAATGATTTTTCATTTTAGATTGTTTCGTATTTAAACATCATTTTTTTTTTGAAATTACACTGTCAAACTCAAAATAATTATATATATATATATATATATATATATATATATCATAAAATTGTATGTTACAAAGTTAAAAATATCAACTAATTATTTTAGTTTAAAAATCTAAAAAATAAAAAAAATAAAACCGTGATAATTTTAAAATAAAGAGACCAATTCTATAAATTGATAAAAATAAAAAAAATAAAAAATGCAATTAATTATTTTCTATTAATTTATATCGAAGGAAAATCATATTTTATTAGAGTTAATAATATCTTTAATATTTATATATATTTTAATATATATATATTGAGACCCGATTAAAATTATTCATCGATAAATAATTTAGTTTAATTATAGTGAATCTTTCGCAGAAGAAATTGTTTTTTGAGATGCAACGTTTTTCGGAAAAATTCATCTGCCAATTGAATTGCGGCAAGAGAGGATATTTTTCTGAAAAAGGTGGTTTGTGATGTGATGTGAGGTGACGGGTGTAATGATCATTTTTATAAAAATATCTAGATATTTGTTTTGGAATTGGTTTTATTTTAATATTATATATATATATATATATACCATATTCGTTGGTACTACATTTTATTTCGTTATTGCTTTGCAAGTAATTGAACACATGTTGACTTACAAATTTTGAATGTGACATTTTGCTGCAAAGTGAACGAATTATCTTACCTTTCTAATAAAATTTAACAATTAATAATGATATTCTTTTTAAAAAAAGTTGCAGTTGCCATGTCATGCATTTCTGTTGAATTGTACGTTAGATGTCAACCCTACGGAGATAATTATTGCAATCAATGAAAGATAAAAAAGTGAATGAACGAAGAAAGTAGATTTAGTCTTGGTCTATAGCTTCTTTAATGCATTAAATATTGATTAGTACATTTTCCCATGCGATGCAGCAGATAAAATACATTTCATGGCTTAAATTTTTTTCAAATATTTATATCCTGCATCGTATGATCCGGCATCCACACCGATCCATAGAGTGAGTTGTGAAGTTTGGATGCAAGACTCATTGGTAATTGCATATATACATCAGTCCCTAAGGAACCATTGAGAAATGCGTTTTAATGTCAAGTTGCAAAAGATTCCAATGTCGTTGAGCTGCAATGGCCAATAAGACCCGAACTGAGGTGAGTTTGGCAATATTGGAGAGAGGTTGTGAGTGAAATCTATGCCAAGTTGTTGAGTGAATTCCTTGACCACAAGTCTAACCTTATGTCTTTCTATAGTGGCATCCGGATTGAACTTTGTTTTGTAGATCCATCTACAAGCAATGGCCTTCTTATTTGGAGGAAGTGGCATTATGGTCCAGGTTTTATTTGCTTCAAGAACAGCTAATTCATCTGCCATGGCATGCTGACAAATTAGGAATTGAACAACTTTATGATAGTATTGAGGTTATAAGTGCTAGACATGATGAAACCTTTGTAAGTCGTTGATTGTAACAAACATGAGCTTGTATAAGATAAGTGACAAAATACTCATAATCTTGGAGGTAAGTTGGAGGATGAGTAACTCTAGTATTTCCGTAATACATAGATGGGAGAAGGACCAACACTAGTGTAACACTAGTGTATTCAAAATCAGAACTGCCTGAATCAGAATCATCATTATCAGGATTTGATGAAATGTTATAAGGTGATCAATGTTTGTTTAAATTGATGGACGTGATTCTGTTGATGAAATGCACTGCAGTAGTAACACAATATCCTTAATAAACTGATTGGAACCTTGAATTGAAAGTAAAGAGCTCAAGCAACATTGAGCAAGTGTTGACATTTTCTTTCGACCACTGAATTTTGTTATGGTCTATGAGGGCAAGAGAATTGGTGTTGAACACCATGTTCTTGTAGAAAATCGACAAGTGTCAATTCTTTGGCATTGTAAGTGCGAATACATTTTATAGTATAGTGGAATTGGGTTTTAATGAAGGCAAATAATTGAATTATTCTTTTAGATGCTTAAAATTTAGATGTAAGTAAATAAGCCAAATAAAACGACTGTTATCATCGACAATGGTTTAAAAAAATAAGATTTAACATAGGGACCCCAAACATCACTGTATTAAATCAAAAATAGCATTAGCAAAGTGATTAGGTGAAGGCAAATGGGGTCCGTGAAATTTGGCTAAGAAACAAATAAGACAAGTAGCAAAAGAATATGTGTAAGGCAAATGAAAATTCACTTTTTTGGCAATTAATTTGAGTACAGAATTAGAGAGATGGCCAAATCTATGATGTCATATCCTACTAATGCATTTATTTGTTATATTACAAGTTGTATTGGGAGCTTGTAAATCCAAATCTACACGAAGACTAGTAAGACAAAAACATTGGATTGAGAACCACAAGTATCTAATTTTCCAAAGAAATAAAATCTATAATGCATTTCACTCATTGGCTCATGAATCACGAAAGAATTGCAGTTAAAAATCAAAGAAAAAGAAAAATGCTTTGTCAAGGCACTGACTAAATTGAGATTAACACAAAAGTCAGGAATAAACAAAACATCCATTAATTGAATATGAGGGTTGATATTAACACTCCCAATGACTATAACCTTGAGTTGAGTTTTATTTGGTAAATTTACAAATTTGTTTGCCAAGAAGGTATCCGAAGTAAAAAGATCAAGATTGTAACAAACATGAGAGGTAGCACCCGAATCTAAAATCCATTTAGTAGGAAAGAAATGTTGAGAACTATTGAAAGCAAAACTAAGTGAAGGAAAATCAATGATGGTAGAAGACATACCAAGAGGTTCTTTTGAATGATCAAGAACAAGAGTAGCAACCATACCCATTTGAGATTAGAAGAAAGAGATGAGTTATTGATATTGTTAACTACTCATTTGAAGAGGTTCATTATAAGAGGTTTCAATAGCAAGTTTAAATTGAGTAGAGAGTTTCTTTTATCCAGGGGTAACCATGGAGTTTGAAACACTTCTCTTTAAAGTGACCAAACATATTACACTAAGAGTCCTTCTTACCATGAAAGAGCTTAGGGTTTGGACGTTTAACACAAATGCTAGGATCGAATCAAAAGGAGAATGTAGGGAACCTATTTCTTCCCATAAAGATTTGAATTTGGTGAAGTGTTGACTAACCATGTGAGATCCTTAAGAAGATTCTTCCTGAGTTGGAAAACCTTGGAAATGTTGTTTTAGTGAAAATGCATTTACAAATTGTTCCATATTTCATATGCGAGAGACGAATAAACTATTGGAGATTGAATTGAGGATTCACAATGCTACTATTGCGATGCCACAGGAGGAATTGAGGATCATCCTTTGCAAGAGGTATGTTTGAATCGTCGACGAACCCTAATTTGTTCTTTCTAAACAATGACATAATCATGACACAACACCAAGATTCATAATTATCATCGGTGAGAGGATGTGCAATAAGTACCAGATCAGGATTGTCAGAACAAGAGATGAAGAAGAGATTTGCATTTTTAGCGATGAGATATTCCATACGAACGAGGAAGAAGTTTGCGGGGGGGTAAAAAAACTAAAATTCTTTTGATACCATATCAAGAATAAAGAAAATAATTTACTGAATATGCATCTTATTAGAATTTCAATGAATAAATGAGTTTACAAAATAGAGTTGTGATTTATAATATCACACTAAAAACAGTTGAAAATAACAAAATTCCTTAAAACATTATAACTAACCTAACTGAAAAGGCAAAATAGAAAACAAGTTAAGTAAAAATACATAAGGTAATTTTAACTATTTTAGTATTGTATTATGAAAGTAGATAGTGTGTCTCGTATTTTTTCGGCACCCCAATAAGTGGAACGTGAGAAGTTTGTTTTGGAGTGGGGCTCCTATTTTAAAAAAAGAAAATTAAAAGAAGTATAGAGAAGGAAGAGTAAAATAATATGAATAGAGTTGGAAAAAAATACAAAAAACTTTACATTTTATTCAAATACTAGCATCTAAAAAAACTAAAAACTAGAAAGATAAGTTTTGTCTACCAAACATGCTGTGATCAAACAAGCTTATAAATCAACTACGTAGTCTTACCAAAGAGAGTCCAATCTAAATTCTACCATAAAAAATAAATAAAAAATAAAAAAATAAAATAAAAAAGAAGAGTGTAACTGAACCTATGGAAGAGCTGAAAGTGCAATTAATTTACTCAAAAAAGTATCATACTTAAAAAATTGATTCATCCGTAAATTAAAGTATGAGGTGGATGCATGGAGGAAAGATGAGAGAGCAACAACTCTGCTGTGTGATTTGCCACAAAAGATCAAAATAATGAAGGTGCACCACTGCATCCAATTTGAAGGATACGCCACAGATTTTCTGGTCATTTTAATTTTTGATGCAACAAACAAATACTAATGGAAGCTTACTGTAGAACTGCATGAAGTAATTGTCAAGAAAGAACTATAGACATCTACCTAGATCTGTTGTGCCTCCAGAAAAGCTCAAACTTATATTCGATAAGCCCATGATTATATTTTTTGAATTTTATGCAGATGCTTTTTCATAGTAGCAGCATAGTCGCTGAAAAGTTCATCATTTGGAGGCTGGATGCTAAAAACATATGAGAAGGACCTTGATACCACCATTGGCCTCCTAGAGGTAACGCAGTCATGTAACATCCCAAAGCTTATTTCGTCAAAAGCACATGAGTCTCTAAGGATAAAGAAACAGTCTCTTGCCAACTTCTCTACCTGAAAACACAACATTGCATTCAATGAGATTACCTATCACTATTATCACGCAGTTGCACTTAAGTTTTAGTTAGTTGAAACGAAATTTTGGTTAGTTAGTCAGATATTCCAGCTGTCAGAAGTTTGTTATGCCAGCTGTGCAGTTAGTTATCCAACTAAGTTAGTTAATCACCCTTCAGTTATCTCTCTTCGTAATTCATTCTGAGTATTGAATACAGAAAATGATCAGAATGGATCTTGTAGATTGAGAGTTTCAATCACTATTGCTACCATCTTAATGAATGGTTGTGTTGGGATTTACATGTAAATTCGTTGACATCTAATTTCTGAGAACATATATTCATAGATCAATTAGGGGATTATCAAGTGACTGTGATGGTCACAGAAGTGATAAATAAATATCATTATTTTAAAACGAAAAAAATGGTAAGAGATCGTGAGCTCAAGCAATTACCTGAAGTTGGGAAAATCTGATATTATTCATGGTTATGATAACTCGCACATCCTGCAAATCATCAGCCAAAATTCGAATGGCTAGATATTCAAAGAAGTTCTGCAAAACCTGCCTTTTTCCATCCAAATCCTCACCATAGCTATCAAAGCAAGGAAACCACAATACACATTCAACTTCATTCCAAGGAATAAGATTCTTCCCTGCTTTGGCTACAATTGTTTGGTATGGGTGATATAGACCCCATAAAATTCTGACTCCTGTAAGGGATGGTTCTGTTATGGTTGTTTCTGACAAACTTGTAGTTGAAATTATTTTGGATGGAACATAGTGGCAAGCAAGGCATGAGGAGAATTGAAAATCAACGTCGTCCAATATCAGAATTGATCTGTCGGTAGATTTGGGAAACAAATTCAGAAGGGATGCAGAACTCATGGCATTATCTTCTTGCAGGCAGATGTTTCGATGGGCCGACACTGCTGATCGGCCCATATCATGTGAAAATGGACAAGATTCTCCATTTCGGCAACCCTATTACAATCAACATTGAACAATAATTAATAACCATAATCGTAATGACGGTAACATCATATTGTAGTCAAACTCAAACGATGAATATATTGAATAACAAATTGATAACCATAATCTTAATAATGGTAGCATCATATGAAGTCACCTGCAACGATAACAAGAACTTGCACTGAGGTCTTTTAGCCTGAACTGAGTGTGAAAATGAACATGAACTGCCTCTGCTGCAGGATCCACGAAGGAAATATACACAAGGGGAAACCTCGCCATTGACGTGAAAATTATCAACATCGGCATCTTCTGTTTGATGGCTAGATGCACCATCTTGGTACTGAGCTCTTGTCTATTTCATGCAAGAAAAACCGCCAATTTTTAGAAAACGGAAAATATTTCATAATGAATATTTTATGTGCAAGATTCAAAAGGATACTACCTCTTTTACAATTGCAGCAAACTTCTTTGCCACTTGATAACTGTTCAAGTGATTCAAAGTAACATATGGTACAGCAACGCATTTATTTGTTTCACTTGATAGTTCAATGTCTTCCTCATCTGCCGCAACTACATCTGAATGTCCATCTTGCTGACTTTTGAACAGGCATGTATGTTTGAATTTATAAGGATCATAATAGGGTGTTAGGTCACGAAAGGAGCTCAAAAATTTTGGCCGGAATCGATGGATTGCATTTAGTATATCATTATCTGTAAAGATCCAAAGCAAGGAATATTAGAGATCAAAGTCTCAAGAAACAGTGTACTAAATTTGCATTCACAAAATTTGATACACTTCCATTTGGAAAAAAAAAGTGAAAGTGTACATATTCTGACAAATAGTATTGATACATACAAATTTCTGACACTTGATGCAGAGATGATTGATACAGATTATGGAAAGAACACCAGTCTTCCTCAAGCTTAGGCATCTGCTGTGTGTCAGGATATACATCATCAGTCTTTAAAACCTGCTTTAAATGTTCGAGTCGGTTCTTATCCTGCATATGAAAGAACATCTACACCATAAATTCGGAAGACCTCTAACACTGAACACTACAGTAAAGGCCTAAGAGGCAAATCTTAGTTCTAGGAGTAGGAACAGTGCAGCTTCTCGTTCCTAGTCTCATTTGGGTGTTCCTCATGTGCAAGTCTCAAAAAATTCCATGTGGAATAAGCACTATTTCATAACAAAAATAATATCGGTTGGTGAGCAACGCATAAAAAATTTCAATGAATAAGCACCATTTCACAAATTTATAATAGTCTTCCACCTTTCACTAAAAATTCTAATGCAGATACAGAATAATGCCAATGTATTTGAAAGTACAAACAGCAAAGCAATACAACTTTACCTTGAAAATGTGCTGCCAAAACTGAAATGCACAAAAGTTAGCCATGAATTCCATCTCCTTTCGACCAGCTAAGATTGCTCGGTCACCATAATAGCAATCAATGTACTTCGCAAACTGATGAAAATAAAAAGATTTAATTAGATCAGTTGAGGCTCACAACATTACCAAAGAATCACAGCATTAGGAAATAGTACAGCTGATTCAAATCTTAGACATTACCAATTCATCTTCTCCAAATGGATGAATAATGGGTAAAGGCTGTGTATCCATCATTATACCCAGCAAGATGCCCTCACGTATCATCCCAATGTCTCCAAACTTGAGGACTAGAACAGATGCATCGAAAGACAAAGAAAAACTAGCAAGCAAACGACCATAAAATGTAGGTTCATATCGACCCCTTGGAGGTGTCTTTTCTAGTGCACACATCTGATCAAGTAAATTCAATGCATCTTCGACAACTTGAGGATCTGGTGGATCCAGAGCTTTTTGCAACAGAACTGCCATAAGTCAGGATAACATCATCAGAAATGGTATGCATTGTATGACCAAGTATTTTTTCCAGAGTATATCACAGAAGTTAACTTTTTAACTGAGCCAAAGCACATGGAGTTCTCTTCCCAAACTCTTATTATATTGCATAACTTACATTTCATAAAAATCCTAAAATCTTTACTTGGTATCTTTATTAATAATTTTGTTTTTGTGCAGGAGTGAAGCACTATAGAGACAATTGTAGTAGAGTGTGAGTCTCAAAAATTATATCACTTCTCTATACTGTACCAACACATATTATGGCATGTTCTACTGTTCAATTTCCATAGATTGTTCATCAACGTTTGGGACATCTTAGTTTTCAAAAACTGTCTTATGGTTCTAGCTTGTCAAAGAGTGTGAGCCTTATGGTTCTAGCTTGTCAAAGAGTCAACACTAGAGTATTTGGTTCATTTGATATTAGTGGTCACAGTTGTGTGACTGTGTCACCTCAACTACCTGTTTTTGAACTAGCTGATACGTTGATTCCAAGTCTTCTAGAGGATTTTAGGTTGAATATATTTGTAGCAAGCTTTGTGGATATGATATACATGCTCTTAGTTTGACAGGGATGTTAAAATCAAGCACAGGTAAATAAAGATTGGCCGTTAAGGATTTAGTTGATACTATTTTAATAGCCCTTAGATTTAGCATCACATTTCATTTGTAATAAATGTTGTACAGATAACAAATACTCTCGTGTAGACTGATTGGTCACACAATTCTACCAATTTATATACCTTATTCACTCATTGAGATGGCACTTGGTAGTTGGGTTCTTAAATTACAAAAACAGAAAAGTTAAAACAAGGACATAAGTTTCAAGTCAAATTTAATACTCCCTCCATCTCACAATGAGTATCACTTTAGCAAAAAAAAAAATTGTCTCAAAATGAATGTCGTTCACAATTTTCAATGCAACTTTAATTAATTTTTTTTCTAGACTACCCTTCAATGATTACTATATACACAACTTCCAAAACATTATTATACTTTGCATTGATTATAGTGAAAAATACACCAATAGTTATGATGTGTAGTTTGGTAAAATGACTTCTTTCTTTCTTATAATTATTGCATTTGTTAACATGTGGGCAAAAACCTTAAACAACACTCATTGTGAGACGGAGGAAGTAGCATCAACCTAAGTTTATCGATGTCCACAATTATTAAGAGACAACGCAGTTACAATTAGTTGGTACACAAATATTCACAATGGGTAGAAAAAATCCTGGAATATGTAATATTTAATGTGTTGACAGAACAGTATTTTCTGCCAAGAAATCATGATCAGGACGAATTAGCATACCTTTGGGATCATTGATGGCCTTAGATTCAGCACAGCATAAAGAAAGAATTTGCAGCCTCAATGATAATTTAAGAATAACAGGACTCTCATGATCCTCAAGATCATTGTAAAACGATCTAGGAACCAACCTATAAACTTGGCCATCACAAGTTCGACCAGTTCTTCCACTACGTTGGTTCGCCTACAACACCATATATCAAATGAAACTAAGAAAAATGTGAAGACAAAAAAATAGGAATAAGATCATTTGTACCTGAGACTTGGAAACCCAAACAAGTGCTGCACATTCCTTTTTCCGAGACTTATCCCAATAGACTTGTAGTGATCGGCACGAATCAATGACATATGCCACTTTAGGTATTGTCACAGAAGATTCAGCAATATTGGTAGCCAATATTACCTGTAAGACAAAAACCACAATCATATTTGTGAATGACAGTTGGAGAAATTATACTATCTTATAGTAATAATTTTAGAAGAAAAAAAACTTCTGAAAACAAAATTCCCCCCCAGCAAGAGTTAACAAAAAGAACCATAAAGGAACAAATATGAAACAAAAGACATCTTATACATAAACTAAATTACATAACACTATTGAATATATAGATTACAAAGACAGTAAAAGTACTGAATTTATGCAGCAAATATTCTAATTTAAAATACCAACACTCAATTTGCTAAATTATAATTCACTGAATTGGAGAATTTCTTCCAGTAAAATCAAGTTAAATTTCATAAACTACTTTTGTATAATCTTTAAAATACATGAAGTTAGCAACACTACGCTACAAACATGTCCTTCCATAACATAAAAAACTTTCTATTATTAACTAAACTAGCGTATGAAATAACAGACACAAACCTTTCTATGTGACTTCCAAATCTTCATAGTCATGAGAGCTTGTTCAGTATCAATGCTACCATGTAAGATATGAACTCTAAAAGTTGATTCAAGTGGCTTCAGAAGGCGCCATTGCTGCTCGAGTGAATAGTAGGTTGGAAGGAATACCAAAATGCTTTTCTCAATATCTGGCTCATTCTTATGTATATGCAACACCAGCTCATGAATGAGCACGTGCAATTCAGACTTAATGTAAGCATTGTATTCGGAAGGGTTAAGACAAGAGGAATATTTTGACTGCATTATTTCTGAACTCATCCCAAGAGATTCAGCTACCTGTGAATAGATGAATACCACCATAATCATTGTCACATGTATGCAATGTGTTTCAGAAACACAATACCGTGATGTGCAAATTGAACAGCATCAACATCATACTTTATAATAATCTACGAAACATTGACAGAAAATGCTCCTATTCTTCCACTTATATGTTTCAGTTAGTTCAATGGCCAATTTTATCAAACATTTCAATTTTAATCAACTAGCTTTTCAGCAAAAAGCTAACTTATAGCTTATATTTGCCAAACAGAGTCTGCATCACTCTGAATTGCTTTCGGTATTTTCAGTTTGGTCTGCACATGACAATATGAATTTGGTCTCCAGTGTTATTAGAAAAAAAGCATGAATATTTTTAATTTATCCAATTAGTTAACCAAAGATCATTAGAATTTACACACATTTTCCTATCAATTAACTCATAAGACACAACTGGTTAACTTACCAATGTCCATTAACTAAGATTGCTATTCACCAATAAAAGCTTAGTACAACTTTAAAGTGCACGCAGCATCGAGATGCTAAAAACTTTTGGTACTTTAGTTTTGCTTATCTAGAGAAAACTTTCGATTAAATACTATGGTCTCTAATACAGTCTTATAGATTCATCAACAGTGTCACAATTCACACAGAAACTCAATCCTCACAAGTTAGTGGGTAATGAGCTGGGGCAGGGTATAATTAAGCATCTGTAACATGAGTGTTTCAAAAGTCCATATGTTCTGAACCCAAAATAATTCTGAAGGTGAAGCATAAATATAAAACCACTCAATATGTGTAACATAGACAAGATATACACAACTCGGATTGAGCCATAATTCAATTAAAAAGAAAAAAATCTCAGAGTACATATGCATGCCTGGTCAACATATGAAACTTTTCGCTGAAAAACCATGTTCTGATTTGAGCTAGGAATTGCAAGCACTTCAACTCGTTCGCCTCTACCAAGATCCCTAAAATAGTCCCTATATCTTGAAATATCAGCGGTAGCAGACATCAAAACCAACCTGCAAAAGCATAATACTTGGTCAACATAACATCTACTTGCCTTGTTGAAATGAAAGATTTTGATTTCAACCAAGAAGCGCCTAGCAGTCCAGGAAACAAAAATAAATAAAGTTCTTCAATGATGGATCCTCTTATTACTTGGATAATTAGAAAGACATAGTGAGTAAAGAAACAGATGCTATCATTGTAGTTAAACAAACAATTGTATATGCCACTCCTGATTGTCAAAATACAATTTAGTTTCGTAGAAATATGCACATTGAACTATCTTTAATAATTTAATTCACTCTACCAAATATACTCCAACACTAACAAAACCAAAATGCCAACCTGAAGTCATTGTTCTTTAACAAAAACTGCTTCACACAAACTAGTACGAGATCAGACTCCACTGATCTTTCATGCACTTCGTCAAGAATAATAACCTTGTACTTTAGTGCAGTCAACCCCTTCTCTTGCATTTCATCCAACAATACTCCAGCAGTTTTAAAAACAATCTCTGAACTGCATTTCAGCAATATACATACAAGGTAAGGAAAAAAAGAGATACTGATAAGAACTGAATAAAGAAAAAATAGGTGTCATATGTCTTCCTTAAAATGGATTCCCTGTGACAAAGGACAATGTAGCCAAACTTTAACAAATCATCTAAGGTGTTGATAGATAACGCGCTATAACATAAACTTGAATTATTGTATGTTAGTATAATAAATGGATAATAACACCTTTCTCGTATGAATATTTCTTTTACTTGAAAGAAATACACATTCAAGAAACATGAGTGCCAGATTTCTTCCTTAAAATGGGGTTGATAAGTGAAATAAAAATTAGAGCTACATTATACAAGTGATAATAACTAGAGTACTATTGTCATACGGTGAAGCATGCATGCAAGTAATGATATTTGGGTAATAATATGAACATACTTGCATCCTGGTCAAATAAATATTTCAATCATTTTTAAATACAATATAAAATCTTCAATTCAATTCATTTTACTCTTAATAAAATATGTCAAGACAAGGATTGTCCAACAGATTCAGGTCAAAATTTACTCTTAACGAAATAGGTCAAGACTTTGCATCAACAAAAGCAGTGAGGAAACTAGGACAAAGGATAAGATGAAAGAGGTCATTGAATTACTATCACATATTTCCAAAGAAAATAAATATCAACCAGTTTAAGTGAATATGTGCTTGGAATACCCAGCTGATAAGTTCCGTGAATGTCCAATGTGATACCCAACTTCTTCCCCCAATTCACAATTTCGAGCTTTTGCAACCATTTTGGCAACAGAAACGACAGCAAATCTTCTAGGCAGTGTGCACAGAATGGGTGTCATGTTTTCTTCTAGAAGAAACTGAGGAATTTGTGAACTTTTCCCTTGAAGTAAAAGCAAGCAAAAATATCAGCATCATTGAAAGATGATGAATAACTACAAAGTGAACTATGCCTTATAAATGGTATTTATAACAAACCAGTGACAATAGCCAAAACAATCGAGGTAGTTTTCATTCTGTAAATGAACAGAAGTGCACAAAAGGAACAAGTAACAACCCTTACTGTCAGTTGCACGCGTCATTTTATTGAATGAAGGAGTGTAAGCATAGAGGATACTTTAAAAGGTAAAAGATCCATGACATTCCTGTGGCTTTTTCTATTTCTCTAATATATGCATCTAGATTTTATTTAATGTCTACGTCTACAGATTTCAAAGATTTTAAATTACGATCACATCACATCTTTAATATTGCGGAGAATCACAGTCAAATATGGCTGATGCAACCCCAATCATTGTTGCGGAGATATCAAAGAACTTGATGTCACGAATCAAATCGCAGCCGTTGATCTGTTATAAAATCCCGATCCTACCCAATAATTTGTGTTACTAGTAACCACCTTTTTGATATGGTAACTGCAAAATTTGGTTTATCCATATTCCGTAGTATTTGGAAACTACTAAATTAGTGTATGTTAAGATTGATGTTGCCAAATAACGGCTATCGCAATATTTAAAAATAGCTTTACCCAATGTTAATTGCAGATGGTGGAAAATAGTAGTTTGTTCAAAGTCCGCTATGCTACAGTGCTATAGCGGCGCAATAACCGCTATTTGACAAGACTTTGTACTTAATAGCTCATCACCCAGCAATTGCAATTCGTTCAAATTCCGCTATGCTATAGCTGCTATTCAAATTCTGCTATGCTATAGTAGCTATTTGACAAGATTGGCTTTACCTGAATTTATAATAAAAGAAATTGAAGAATAGTTGGACATGGAGTTGATATTTGACTTCTCGTGCAAACATGAAATATATATACACACACTAACAAAAATTGCAAAGCAGTTTTGGGAGTTTCATTGACAACTTAAGCTGAATCTCCATTTCACAAATGTGTAAGATTCTCTCCCCAGTAAGACCCGCATTTGGCTCAGCTTAATTCTTAAATTTTCTTTTATTTTATAAAAACCACAAACCAAATAATTTTGAAAACCACAAATGTTATCGCTCTGTTTGTTTGTTTATTTTCAGAGAAAAACCAACGATCACGATAGAGAAGATAAAAAAAACTAACTAACACAAGGACAAGAGAGATTGTATTATATGAAGAGATGAACACGCGAAATACGTAACTAGAATTTTTCAGGCAGTATTTATCGGCGATAGTACGATACAGTCAAACACGGTAATGTAATAAAAGAGTTCGAACATCAAACAGAAAAAAATAAAGAAGAAAAAGATGAGCAGTTGTGGATAATTTACCGCAACCGGTCTCGCCGATGATGAGAGTGACGCGATTTTGTTGAATTTTGTCGACGATTTTTTTCCTCATAGACATGACAGGTAGATGGGAGAAAGTTGACTGTAATAAGGAAGGAGAAATGGAAGGAACAGGTGAAGGAGGAGATGAAGGTGGCGACGCCATTCTCAGAAACAGAAACCGTCGCTGTCACAGTCACAGTCACAGTCACACTTTCTCTTTCTTTGTCTTTGTGTTTTCTCCTGATGAAGAAAGCAAGTGACTAGGGAATGAGAGAGAGAGAGAGGGTGGGAAGTGGTGCAATGCAGCCTTCCAACGCCACAGCCACGTCATCATTTTGTATTTTTAATTAAAATTATAAGGGAGATAGGATACGAAAAGGGCGGGTACAGGTGAGCTCGGTGGAGAGGTTGACTCAAAGTCAATGATTTTTCTTTTTCTACTTTGCTGCTCTCAGTTTCTGACCAATCACGGTGCTGGTTCGTGACAGATACACTGCGCGCGAAGTATGCGAGAGCTTTCCTTCCACATTCTACACTACTTCTTTCGCACGTTAACGAGAGAACATCGCATCGTAGTGAAAAATGAAAATTATGGGGTACAAAATCAGACTTGTATAGCTCGTGCCTCTTACCTTAACGCCAAAGAAAATAAAGACATAAATAGAGGATAACATTGAGGAATTGAAGTAAGGACTAGGTCTATGTGGATTCTTAAATTACTTTTCTAGTCTCAACTTTTAAATTATAGGAAATGTTATTTTTTTATTTTATAAATTTACTACATTAATATTTTCACAACTCACGTTTATAATTTTATACCAATTTGTTTTTACATTTCAAAAATTTGTGTGATGTTCAAAATAAATCGAAATTAATTATATTCAAACGTTTTTATAAATTTATTATTCAACTAAATTAAATTTTTCTATACTAAATTGTTTATGTATTACTATTTGATAATTCATTTTTTAACTGTATTATTAGACTATATTAAATTTGTAATCGATTAACTTTATTAGTTGATTAAATATTTTTTAAAAAAAATATTTGTGTATTACGATTTGATAGCTTGTCTTTGGATCAATTTAGTCTTATTTTTACATTGTTTTGTTTTTATAGTATTTGCACCACATCAAATTTAAGTAAAAATATTTGATAAAGTTTAATGTTAGCATTTGAATAAGAGACACACAATTCCGTTTATTCGATCATTCTACGTCATCATATTATATGTGACATAATTTAAAAACATATCATATCGTTATTTTTTAATATGAATAATGAATTGGAAAATTTCAAAATAAAAAAGTCAATTTCATAAGCGGGTGAAAATAAGATATTAAAAGTGCAATAACATTTTACATATTAAATGTTAGTCAATTTAATCTCTTTAATTTACGAAATAAATAGTAATATGATCTTTAAAAATTTAAAATATCAATTAATATAGTTATTATTTTAAAATATGCGTAACATTTGTGTTGTAAAAATTGCAAGTTCCTAGAAGTCACTATTGGAAATAATCCTAGTACTAGTATTGTAGTGGTCCTTCCTTTTCATTGTATTGCCCCTTGAATCACTCTGCGACATAGTATACTGTTACTGTTGGTCTATGATGCACTACATTTTAAACTAATCCTACTAGTTATTTGGCATCGTGAAAATAAAGACATATATAGACAGCTCAGCTCTCTTTCGACACACTTGAAATAGATATTGACATCCTCTAATAAATGCAGCATATAGTTAGTGCCAAGTGCCAATACTCCTCCTTAATTGATGATGGAACGAGAAACATCATTTACCTTAGGTTTCTTAATTCTGATCATTCTCAACTTGGCTGCTACAAGAGTTGTGAGTACTGTTACTGATTATCAGTATACCAGAAGTGATTTTCCAGTTGATTTTGTTTTTGGTTCAGGAACCTCTGCATATCAGGTGGAAGGTGCTGCTAATGAAGATGGAAGAACTCCTAGCATTTGGGATACCTTTGCCTATGCTGGTAATTCGTTTATTCTTCTTCTCATCATCTGCTTCATTAATTCATTTTAATAAAACAGGGTATGCGCATGGAGAAAATGGAGACGTAGCTTGTGATCAGTACCACAAATATAAGGTAGATTGACCACTACAATTAATGTGCTTAATTAAGTTGATCAAACATTGCATGATTAATTGTTTAATGCAGGAAGATGTGCGGCTCATGGTGGAAACAGGCATTGATGCCTATAGATTTTCAATTTCTTGGTCGAGGCTATTACCAAGTACAAGTACTTACTCAACTTTAATTACTTTCCTCATCATCATGCACGTCATAAGAATCATTGAATGTTCAGTAGGATCTATATTTTTCTCCAGATGGCAGAGGACCTGTCAATCCCAAAGGATTACAGTACTACAACAATCTCATCAATCAACTCATCATCAATGGTGAGTTAGACTTAATCTTTATTATAATAATATGTCACAAGTGTTTTTTTAAAAAACAACTAATTGAATTTGACAGCTTTTTAAACGAGAGTGATGTTATTTCAACATTTTAATATTTATTATCTCTATCTCTCTTCTATAATGTGGAGAGGATGAACCTTGTTAAAATAATTGAAACATTTGTAAAAAAAATTATTGTTACAAATGATGCTTGTTCATAAATTGTTACAAATGATCTTAACATGTTCATAAATTGTTCATAAATTGTTACAAAAAATTATTGTTACAAATGATCTTAACATGTGAAAATGTTGATTCATAAATTGCCTTGAAACCAATGATGCTTGTTTAAAATGAAATAATTGGCTATTTCCTTTGAGCAGGAATTCAAGCACATGTTACACTACATAACTTCGATCTTCCACAGGCTCTTGAAGACGAATACGAAGGATGGGTTAGTCGTGACATCATGTGCGTATATTCTTCATCATTCTCTTGCATATCATGCATTATACATCTAATAAATGAAGGAAATTAAAGAACATGGATATATGTAATAAATGCAGAGGAGACTTCACATACTACGCGGATGTGTGTTTTAGAGAGTTTGGTGACAGAGTATTGTATTGGACCACTGTGAATGAGCCCAATGTATTTGCCTTAGGTGGTTATGATAAGGGAAATGCACCACCTAACAGATGTTCTCCTCCTTTTTGTGCTACTAACAGCACAAGAGGCAATTCTACATTTGAGCCTTACTTAGTACTTCATCATATTTTGTTAGCCCATTCTTCTGTTGTCAGATTATACAAGACTAACTATATGGTACAGTACAACATTCTCATATTAGTATGCATTTTCTGCATTACTACTTTCTATATTTTTTAATGTCAAAAATTATAATATTTGCAGGATCAACAAGGCGGATTTGTTGGTATATCTGTCTACACACTTGCATACACACCTCAAACAAATTTAGAACAAGACAAGGTAGCAACTCAAAGAGCCCGTGATTTTTTTATTGGTTGGTAAGTTAGTGCCCCTAGCTAGCATTTTTTTTGTTGTCTTTGTCTTGGTTTTACATCATTCTTTCCCTTGTGGAACCCTTAAATATTGCAGGATTGTGGAACCCTTGATCCATGGAGACTATCCCATTTCCATGAAGAGAAATGCAGGTGCAAGAATTCCAACCTTCACAAGTATTGAATCCAAACAAGTTAAGGGTTCATATGACTTTATTGGCATAATTCACTACACCAATGTTAATGTCACTGATAATTCTGGCGCCCTAAACATCAAACTCAGAGATTACACTCAAGACATGGCTGCAAATATAATCTGTAAGTATACTAAAATTGTATTAAGCATGAAAGAGAAAATTAAAAATAAAATTGTATTGATGTAAACTAATTTTAACAGCATAAATGTAAGTCATTCCTTTCCATGTTTTGGCAGATAGAGAAGATATGTTTTCAAACGACGAGGTAACAATAATATTTTAGTTTTGAAGGATATTAGTTATTATTTAAATTTATAACTAACTAGCTTTACTTGATTCAGTACTCTGTGACACCATGGGGTTTACAAGAAGAACTCGATATATTCAAGCTTCTTTATGGCAATCCTCCAATATTCATTCTTGAAAACGGTCTCTTTCTCACACACATTGTTAATATATAGTTGATGAACCATTTATTTATAATACATGTGAACAAACTAGTAATATATATTTCTTTTCATTGTGATTTGAATTAGGTCAACGAACAGCAAGTAATTCGTCATTGGAAGACGTGTCAAGGGTGAAATACTTACATGGATATATTGGTGCCGTGCTTCATGCCTTGAGGTATATAATTGAACAATTCAAATTAATGTGTTGTCTAATTTTGAATATGTGTGATCCTAAATTAATTTTGACAGAAATGGATCAAATGTAAAAGGGTATTTTGCATGGTCGTTTATGGATGTGTTTGAGTTATTGGATGGATACAGATCGAGTTATGGACTATACTATGTGGATCATAATGATCCGGAGTTGAAGAGATACCCAAAACTCTCGGCGAAATGGTACAAACGGTTTTTGATGGGTATTGAACTTGACAACGATCCATCAATAACAGCATGACACCTATGTGCTCCTAAGGCATAACAAATCTCTTAAGTTTTTATTGTCTCAGAATTGGATACTCATTTAAGACCTCTCTTGTGGGCATTAAATTGTGATTACCGCTTTGATAACAAATCGATCCATATAACTGATATTCTTAATGACAATTATTGTGTTTGATGTTCTTTTAATTCATTTTTTGTTGGTTGATATCAAATTTAATTTTCAAGTATTTAATGATCATATAATGTCAATCAATTTCAAACAGTTGATTAAGTGAGTTTTTTACTTACTCATTATTAATGTAAAACTAGTTTATATTTGTTAGTGCATGACCATTTTTTTTCAATTTTCAATGTATTTGGGAGAAATTCAATATACAAAGGATTTTATTGGTTAACTTCAAAGTGTTTTAAGTAACAAATACATCATCAATCTCAGTAATAAGTATAAAAATGGCAAGTTAAAAGTTTTGAATTTTGTTAAATTTTTCCTCAGATTTATAATTTCTAGGCAAGCATTGAATGAGAATATAGCTTGCTTCTGTTGTTGGACTCATTTAAAAGTATCAGACTTCTCATAATCTTTTTTAGTTTGTAGCAGACTCAAATTCGTGGACTTTCTTCAATGTAAGTACTCTTTTGTTTCTATGGTGATGTAGGTGTTCCACTTATCCACTCCTCAACCGTATCTAGAAAACATTTACTACTATGTCAAACAAGTTATGTTTACGAAAACCGTACATTGTTTTTTAACAAACACATATAATTGTAACAGTTTTTATTATAAAAAATTCCTAACTATAAACAATTCAATGGATTATTATAAAAATATCTAATTATTATATTGAATGTTGTTTTTTATTTTATTTTTATATATGTATGTTTTTAATCAGATTATAGATATGTTTTTCCTCACACAAATGTATGCATAAGTTTTTAAGCTCATTCAATTATTTATATTGAACGAGAAAATTTACGTTAAAATTTTCTTCACTTGTTTTAAAAAATTCACTAATTTTATATAAATATTATATGTATGCACAAAAATAAAAACATTTCAATCTGTGTCTTATTTTTACCAGTAAATTTTTTTATACAATAATAAGTCTTTTTTTTACTAATAAAAAAATATTAATTTATTCAAATTAATAGAATATATCGAAGATAACACAAATTTAAAGTCGCTAAAAATTAATAATAATGAATCTGCAAATAAATTCATTACATTAAAATTAATAGCATACGTAGACAAAATATCTATAAATATCTTGACATAATCAAATAATCAAAATACTCATGTTTCAAGATTTATGGTATTGATGATCAAGTTATTGATTAAATCTAAAATACCTCAAACTGATACAATAAAACTCTAAACTATGAGTGTTTATATATATATATATATATAAATATATTTCGATTATTAGGATAATTTTAAAAGGTTTTATTTCAATGTATACTTAAAGTCAATTATTCAAATTAAATTTTGGGTAAAATAAAAAAAAAAATGACATAATTCCTTTACCATTTTTTGAGAGAATACATGCGGTTTAATGTATAATTATATAGAATAATTCATCTAATTCTTATCCATCAAATTATATATGTTACGGTCAAAGTTTTTTTTTTTTATTTTGAGAGGGATGCTGATGTAAATAATTATACAAGAAAAAAGTTGATGTCAATGATTGTGCCATAAAATAAATCACAATAAAATGCTAATTAATTGGTCTTTTGACTATAAATGCTAATTAATCTTAATTAAATATTATTTTGTCAAAAAATCTAAATTAAATATATGATCTAAATATAAAAATTCAAAAATAATTTATATTGAAGAATTTGTGGTAGTTATAACAAATACAATTGACTTCAAGGCTCAAGCCATATATGTACAAGATATATAAAGGAAACTTAATCATACCCTTACACTGTGTTTGCTTCAGCAGAAAGAGGAAGGAAAAAAAGTATAGACAAAAATGGGCTTCCATCCTTTGAACGTGTTGGCAAAGAAAAAGAAAAAAGTATGGTTTTAGTGGACTCCACATCCAAAAGTGTTCCCTTCTAAATTGGGAAGAAAGCTGGAAAAAGAAGTCTAAGTTGATAAAATTATAAATTTGTCGTGGATGTGAAAAGGCATCAAAAATTTATTTATTTATTAAAAAATTTCATATTTTAATATTTTTAAAATTAAAATATATAATATTTTTTTATAATTTAATATTATTTCAGTAATATTAAATTAATTAAAAAATATTATAAAATATCAATTATATTAATTTAATATTAGAAGCATTTTTTATTTATTTCTTAATCAGAACTTTAAATTATTAAACTTTTGTTTTCTGCATTAAAAAAAACAAATTGAGGTGATTGAGTCGGTCTTAAGAAATGGTGTGAAGTGGCATAAATTTGTCACCACGAATTTAGTGATGTTTACCTTTACTCTCTCACATGTAAAACTGAAATCACACCCTTTGTTATACTTAGTGATTTATTTGAGGAATGCCCACAGAGATAGAGAATGAAACCACAAAATTGTTTGACCTTTGTTTCTCAATCGAAATACGCTTGTAATAGTAAAAAAATTGATTCCTTATTGGATAGGTAAATAGAAAATTGATTCTTGATGTTGATTTAGTGGTACAAATTTGACATCAAATCTTCTTTGTTTACCTAATCTTAACACTTAATCTTATACATTTTTTCTTTTAAGTGGAAGTAGATTGTCAAATACTTTTATTTCAATCATGTTTTAATCTTAGAATTATTCTTTGAATGAATTTATTTTTAACATAAAAAAAGTAATTTGATCACATTTAATCTACGAAAAGACTAGATACGTTTGTGATCCATGTATTTATATTTTATTTTTTTATACAGTTTCATAATAATCTATCAATTTGAATATTTTATACATATTAAAAAGAATGTAGAAATAAAATAGAAAAAATAATAGATGAATTTAATTATATATTCTGTGTAAAGAATTTTTACACTATTAGTCAATCACAATCATTAAATAATTAATAATATTTCACTTTTGACACAACTACTTAAAAAGTCATTTACATGATTGATTATAATTTATCTTGTGTAATTTTTTTTACACAAATGAAAATTAAACTTATAATACATTTACTAAATTGTTCTTATAAATTATTAGCGCATTTTTTATTATCATAGATATTAAATTGAGAGTATTCCATAAAGCCTAATTCAAATATCAATACCAACATTTTTAGAGATAATATTTTTTTAGGGTAAGCCGAGTTCGAACTGATATCTCTTAAAGTTTATCGATTGGATTTGTCACTCCTTTTACATAAAAATGTAAATTATTTGGTATGTGTTTGATTAGAGACAGATCGAGAAAAATGAGATAATATCTTAGAGGAAATGTGTTTGATTTATTTTTAGGAAAAGATGAAAGAGAAGCAAAACCTTTCATAAATTGATTTTTGTTCTCTCTTCATCTTTTAGGATTTTAAAAATATAAAGAAACAAAATTTAATATAATTTAAGATATCTTTAATTATCTTAAAATAAATAAACACCATTAAAATTGTCCACCACTAGATATGACAAAATGAATTCAAAAGCTAAAATTTAATTCAAAATATTTTTATTGAATGTTCCGTAACATACCTAGCTGTGATTAAGTGGGTCAAAAGATATGTTGGTAAGTTTATAGCTTTTCTCGATCAGTCTATTTAATGATTTTTCTTCCGTATTATCCTCTTGGAGCATGGATTTTGTCACCACAAATTAATTGTTGTTGTCCTTTATTAATCTCTCATCTCTTCACACAAAAAACTAAAAGACAAACATAGAGAGATAATGAAACCACAAAACTGTTTGATCCTTGCTCTCTTTCTACAAGTACTAGTACTTCTCAACTTGTCTGTGGGGGTATTGAGTGCTGATAATAATAACTATACCAGAAATGATTTTCCAGTTGATTTTATTTTTGGTTCAGGAACCTCTGCATATCAGGTGGAAGGTGCTGCTAATGAAGATGGAAGAGCTCCTAGCATTTGGGATACCTTTGCCTATGCTGGTTTCTTTTTCTCTTGTTTCTTCTATCTTATGAATTTTGGTGTTTTTTTTTTGTTATGTGTATTTTCATCTTGCTGGATATGTCACTGCTACACAAGGACAACTATGATGAAGTTTTTCAGTTTAAAACATGACTAAAGTCTTGTCATAGTTAGATATAAAACTATTTTTGTTTAGCATCTTTTTGTAGCCACAACTTTGTATAATTTATGTGTTTTGAGGTATCAAATAACTATCACAATTGAATGAAACTACAATACAACTGTTGATACAAAAACATTGATACGTCTTTACTTGAGTTATGAGCTTTTGGGAATTGGGATAGTTCAAAACCAAATATAGAAGTTTCTTTCATCATTTGATTTAGAATTTGATCCATAGTTTTCCTATTTTTTGGAAATAAAAGTTGAATTTTAACACAATCTTGGATTAGCCTTCACTCAATTCTGGATTTTGGAAAATTAAAAAGTTATCATTTTCATCCCAACATAAAATCTAAAATGGTACATCACATATATAATTAGCTTCCAGTTATGACCATAAACATATTTTTTTCTTCTGAAGCAAGAATCAATGTGAGAAACAAGGAATATGAGTTAGTATGTGCAATTTAACTATGCTTAACACGAAAGTGAACTCAAGAAGAAAACTTAGAGAAAATTGAGATGAATAGATTGAATGTATTGCTTCAATTAATCCGTGATATCAGATCATCTATTATTTATACTTCTATACAAGAGATTGTAGCTACAATGATCAGTTAGCAACTGAAAAACTGACTGACTTGTTCGGCAAGTAACCGGTTCATAACTAACTAACAGCTTGCATTGCATCTAACTGAAAGCTTGCACTGAAAGATACTAACTAGCTTGCTATATTTTTGACAATGCTATTTTTAGTTTTTCATTCACTTCAACTGAGCATTATAAACCAATTCTCATGCTAGCACTTTTTTACAAAAAGGGTTTGCACATGGAGAAAATGGAGACATAGCCTGCGATTCGTACCACAAATACAAGGTAAACAGTGCACAAGGTTTCTTATCTTTATGATTTTGCCTAGTAATGCATTCTCTATGATTTATCTGTTAATTAATTTAAAGAATTTTAAATTGATAAAAAAATTAGCTGGTCAAGACAATCCATGCAGTAACTCACTGTTTTCCCCAACAAAACCAATAATGCAGGAAGATGTGAAGCTCATGGTTGAAACAGGACTTGATGCCTATAGATTTTCAATTTCTTGGTCGCGATTGATACCAAGTATTCTACTGAACTTAAACTACAGTTTATACCAATAGACAGTGAAATTTAATGTTCTTTATTTCTTTCTGCAGTAAAGACATGTCTTTAAAATGCTTTTATTTCTCCCCAGATGGTATAGGACCCGTCAACCCCAAGGGATTGCAGTACTACAATAATCTCATCAATGAACTCGTTAGAAATGGTTAGATATGAGCTTCTTAATTTGTTGCAAGATAAAACATACCTTAATTAAGATTTCATTCATTATTAATAAACAAGAAAAGAATGAAATCAATTTTTTTTCTTTGAGTAATACAATAAAAGTCTTTCCCTTCTGCAGGAATTGAACTACATGTCACCCTACATAACTATGATCTCCCACAGGCGCTTGAAGATGAATATGCAGGATGGCTTAGTCGTGATGTCATGTATGTTCCCGGCTCCTATCTATAGCTGCACCAATTTGTTGTTAAAATTAGTCCTTGATACATCAACTGTTCAGTTACCATTTTTTTTAATATTTCATTCCTAAAGGAGTATAAAATTAGTCACGACACCCTTGAACGTAGGAAAAACATCCATATTAAAAAAGGCATCAGGAGATTGATGCATGTAATAAGACTATTCATTAGTTAATATTATAGTTCTCTTTTAGCCTCTATTGTTCTCGCCTCACTTGCTCATATGATCTTTGGTCAAACACACTTTAATGCTGTGAAAATATCTTATTGTAAAAAATAAATGTATTTCTTGTTCTTAGGGAGAAATGTACTTATATTGCAACTTTTAAAAGAATTGAGAATTGTGACTTGAATGTTGATGCAGAAAAGACTTCACAAACTATGCAGATGTGTGTTTCAGAGAGTTTGGGGATAGAGTCAAGTATTGGACTACTGTGAACGAGCCCAATATCTTTGCCGTGGGTAGTTATGATCAGGGACTTTCCCCACCTCGTCGATGTTCTCCTCCATTTTGCGTTATAAATAGCACTAAGGGCAACTCAACAATTGAACCGTACTTGGTAGGTCATCATATTTTGCTAGCGCATTCTTCAGCTGTGAGATTGTATAGAAGAAAGTATAAGGTATATAACTTAATACTTTCTCATGCTGTGTACTTTTCTTTGTGGCTTCTTTTTCTATTCTTCCACTCCACTCTCAACATGCTTAGATGGAAAAGGCTTCCAATTATATACTTAATCTTTATTGGGTTCTTAATATTGTCCCACGTATAGAAACTTTGTTGGCAAAGAATGTTCATGATTCCATAGAGACTAATGTCTATACAGGAGGAACAACATGGATTTGTCGGTACCTCTCTCTATACATTTGGGTTAGTTCCTCAGACAAATACAGAGAAAGACAAGGCAGCATGTCAACGGATCCGTGATTTTTATTTGGGTTGGTGAGTTACCGACTCTGAAATTAGTTGTAATATTTTCCCTTCTCCTTACTTTAAACATTCAAGTACTCTCAGTTCCTTATCTCCTAAATGTTGTGGCTTCTAGTATTTTTGTTGTTATTTATGACTATATCGTAGGAAGGATATGAAAGTCTTACATGCCTATTCATTTTATTGCAGGATTATGGAACCCTTGTTGCATGGAGACTATCCCAATTCCATGAAGGAAAGTGCAGGCGCAAGAATTCCGGCCTTTACAAGTCGTGAGTCTGAACAAGTTAAGGGTTCCTACGACTTTATTGGCATAATTCACTACAGCAGCTTTAATGTCACAGACAATTCTGATGCTCTGAAGACAAAACTGAGAGATTTCTCTGCAGACACGGCTGCACACCTCAGTATGTGTTGCATCATAGTGGATTTTAAAGATTAAAGCAAGATAAGCTTGTTCTACTAATTGCATTCACCCCTTCTTTTTCATTATGATTATGATGTTTTCAACTAGTTAAACTCTAACATCATTTAGCATCTGATTACCCTTTTCATTATTGCTCACAACCACGCCTATCACTTGTTGAATAATTGGTGGAGCAAAATGAATCATAACCTTGCTTTCCGTGGTTTTGCAGGTATAGAGGGTCTACTTACAGCAGAAGAGGTAACTGTTACAAAACTTATTATAATTATCATCTTAATTAATTGTTTCAATCACTAGATTACTTAACTGTATAACTATCTGGCTTGACTTGACTCAGTACCCTGTCACACCATGGGCTTTACAAGAAGTGTTGGATACCTTCAAGATCCATTATGGCAATCCGCCTATATTCATTCATGAAAATGGTTTGTTTACCTCTCATTCAAGATTACATTGATTTCAATTAATCTATTTTAGGAAACCGTGTTTGGATGTTTGAGGTTGAACAATAACTTGCGAGGCAAAGGTTTTTCTTTGTCATAGGCAGTTGAATAACATTCAACATTCCATCATGATGATCCTTGCTTATTAGCCTCTCCAATTTCGTTAATAAATCTAACCAACAATTTAACTGTGAATCAGGAAATAAATAATTTAACCCTATTTTCTGACATTAACTAGGTTAATCCATATTATGATCCATCTTCAATTGTATGGAATTGTAAACTTGAGCTTTGAGGGATTTAACAATGATGTGGTTAGCCACTCACAACGCTTGCTATTGTCATTGTTAAATAATAACTAATGTCGCATAAGATGAGTTTCAATGGATTGAATTATTAATGAAAATTGGACTTGTCTTGTTAGGCCAACGGACAGCTAGCAATTCATCGCTCCACGACGTATCGAGGGTGAAATACTTGCATGCATACATTGGTAGCGTGCTTGATTCCTTAAGGTATGTAGTTGCCACTCCATTTTATTATATGCTGAAAAATTATATCTCAAAAATGTATTTGAAGCAAGTTACTTATCCAATAAATGGAAATAATGTCCTAAACACAAATATGAAAACAAATGCAACTGAAATAGACACATATGCTTTTGATACATCTCTGATCTTTGGTATCATTTTTTTCTCTTTAGAAATGGATCAAATATTAAGGGGTATTTTGTGTGGTCTTTTATTGATGTGTTCGAGTTGCTGGATGCATACGATTCAAGCTTTGGGTTGTACTATGTTGATAGGAATGATCCAGAGTTGAGAAGATATCCAAAGCTCTCTGCAAAATGGTACAACCAATTTTTGAAGGGTACAAGATCCTCTCTAATTGCTGCTATTGAACTCAAGAATGATTCATCCCTTGTTTCTGTTGGACATTTATTCCAGTAGTATTGTTCTTATAATTTATATGCATTTAAGTGTTGTAATAAAATGGTGTTTTTATTGAGGGTAATTTAGAGTTAGGTTTTGGCTGAAAGTTAATAAATACTACTTGTTGCAGTTAATAAAGGTGTACGATCATTATTTCGTAATTCTATCGAAAACCTCTCTATTTGATTTGTGTATGCAATCATCATGGCAGGAGTTATTTTACATTTAATGGTATCTAGTTCTTCAATTTGGGATCTGCGCGTATGGGAACGTGATTGTGTGTGGTTTTTTGAGGAATATAAGGGAGTTAGTCATGACTAAATCTAATAGTTCTTTTTCGGCCAACCTATGTGTTCTTAATGGTGAAAACATTGAGAAGTGTTGCATTTAGATGCAAGTCATCTTTAGTTTTCATGATGTGTTTGAAATTGTGAAATATTGCACTCAAGATGTGAAGGACAGCTCAACAGTAGTACAAAAGTCATCTTACAAGGAGGCGATGAGGGAAGGATTGCAAGGCTCTCTTCTTGATCCATCAATGTGTGGACTATGCAAGTTTTGAGAAGAAAGTTGTTGCTAGCTAGTCAATGAGGATTGAGACATCTTAAAAAAATCTGATGCTTGTGCAAATAAGGTTGGGGGAGAGAGAGACTGTACTTCATAGACAGACAATATGAACTATTGTTGATAACTGATCAAGAAGTACTAGTTGAATATTTTACTTGAGTTTGGACTCTAGTTATTTTGATGACGAAGTGTGAGAAGTTTGTAGATCAGGTGATGGTAGAAAAGATATTGAGAACCTTGGCACTCTGATTTGATCATATTGTTGTACCAATAAAAGATTGTAAGGATTTTGAAATATTAAAACTAGAGGAGTTGCATGGTTCTCTTGAAGCTCATGAACAAAGATTCAATGAAAGAAATTGTGAGAAATTTGTCGAGCAAGACTTGCAAGCACAAATCATTCGAAAGAATGATGGATAAAGTGGCAAGAACAAGAAGAAAAGGGTACAATGGAAGAACAACAAGTGGAAGAGTTTGAGAGCAATGTCTTGGATCCAAATCAACAAAGAAGAGATTCAATAACAATTTTTAGAAGTTGTGGGACAGTGTACTGGTAAATTTAGAGGCAAAGGTATGGAAAACTAAGAAGATGAAGTTCAAGTAGGGTAAGATGAAGATTCTGAATCTGACCATGTCTTGCTGATGGTAACTACCAAATATGAAGGCGATACCTCTAATTGTTGGTATTTGAATACAAGATGTTCAAACCATATGTTTGGGAGAAAGGTTTGGTTCATTGGTCTCAATGATAATGTAAAAATCGAAATCGAAGTCTGATTTGTCGACTACTCTATAATCACAATTGAAGCTTTGAAATTGTAATGATCATTTGGTAATATAAATTATAGCAACTGAATTTCATGTCTTTATTTGTTGCAGAGTAATAAGATGGTACAAGACCTTTAAATTATGAAACAATCAAAATAGTTATGTGAGGATTTTGATGTATGAGTAAGCACAACTTCGAAATGCATACAAAATTCTAATTTTCAGGAGAAATGAGTCTTAATAATCAAGAGTTCGGTCGAGAGGTAAATAATGTCTGGCCAAAAATTGTTCCAGCCAGAATTCGAATTTAGATTCTCCCAAACAATTCGTCCTTAACTAAAATTAATTATCCACTTAAGTCCAATTAACTGGCTTGAAAAGAGAAATATTAGATTTACTATCTTTTCCATTCAATTTATTTTATTCAACCAATAACAATTTATTCTTCAAACAGGATAAGCCCATTATCACATTCATGAATTATCAAGACAAAAAACAGTAATTTTTCAGGGAAAAAAACAATTATTAGACACAGTAATATAAGAATTTTTCATATACATCAACAATCCAAACACTTAATATTTTCTATCATAAACTACAAAGCTAACATGCCATAGCCCATAGGATAAACTAAGTCACAAACTTTCTGGCTGCCAACATTGTTATTTTACTTTTGCTGAAAGGATTATATATTTATTTTTGTATGACATGCCAATATAGATCAGTGTTTGGTTTTGGGCTTCTTCACAATCATCACAGTGCAATGAGCATGATGAGCACAATAGTCACTCACACTACCTAAAACCGCCCTGCAAATTAAAAGTGTAAAGTATAACTGAATTAGGAGATTATGAAGTATAACTTAATTTTGTGTTTGTGATGATATTGGTTTTTATTTAAAATATTAGAACTAAATACAGCATATTCATGGCATACCCCATTCACAAGTTTGAGAAAAGTATTTATGATACTTCAATCACCATAACCTATCAATGCAAATCAAGAATGAAAAATGTGACCAGAATGAAAGCATACCTTTTTATAGCCCCATAACCGTGACTACCCACAACCAATATTGAAGCACGGTACTTCTCCACTGTGTCACAAATAACATTTCTAGCATCACCTTCCACCACCTCCACTATCACATCATTTACCTGAGAAAATTCAGCTATCAGATAATTATTCCACAGGTGAAACATCCTATATATAAAACAGTATCTGTTAGGCACCCAGAAATCATAGAACATTTTGCTAAAACCGTATAGTATGATCCAAGTCCCACACAAAATATATAAATTCAGGAAAATACAGTTTGCGCTCAGTGGATGGTTAATAAGTTATATTCATTAATTATTCACCGAACATAATTAACAATAAATTTAAACTTCAAATTGTGTGTGAAAATATAATATAATATAATATAATATAAATACCGATTTCTTAATGCAAAGTTGTTTAGCAGCATCAGCAACTCTGGCAGCAATCTTTCTCAAATCAGAATCAACAATGGGCAAAATCTCAGCAGCTCCTGTGTACACTAAGAAGAAATGGTTGATTCAATTACGAAAAATCAATGATGAATGAAAGTGAAAAGGAATAGGAAAAGGTAGGAATAGCATACCAGGGCCAGCGAGACCAACAGAAGAAGTAGCGGAAGGTCTGGCATGAACCAGAACAAGCCTGAAAGCAGAACTATTGTTGTTGAAAAAGTGATCCAGAGTCCATTTCAGAGCGTATGCACTGTGCTCACTCTCATCGATTGCAACCAACATCACTGGTTGTGGCTTCTCTGACTCATCTGAATTTTTTGAACTCGCCATTCCAAAAACCCAATTACTCTCTTTTCTCTTTCTCTCTCTACTTCACTTGCTTCAGACGCAACACAACTCACTCATTTATATATATATATATATATATCTATTTTTATTTTTATTTTTTTTATTTTTTTATATTAAAACCGAATTAAAACAAGGTGCTGGTGATTTAAAACAACGTGATAAAACCAATAATTGAATCGAAGCCATCTTAATCTTATCACTGGCTGAAAATGATTTCTCGACTATTGTGGAAAGTGTAAAGATAAAGATGCAAACTCCACACTTATTTATCCACTATGTTTTTGCTTCATCAGTCGTCATTCAATACGAAACCTTTGTCTATTAGCACAACATGGAATTTCTATCATTTAATTAATTAATATATTAAAATATTTTATTTCTATCAATATCATTTTTGTCAAAAAAAAATATGGAGTAAACTCAAGAATCGGAGTAAAAAAATTGACTAGATTGAGGATTCAGATCACCTCTTATAATAAATAACACGCAGTTACCTCTTATTATTAATATAAATGTTGTTCAGTGAGTCTCATCTCTCACCCCAAGATTTATTCAGCAAAATGATATAAATACACGCAGTTACCTCTTTTTCAAATATTCATTTGAAAGTTTTTATTTATTTGTTAAATCTGTAAAAATTTAAAAATAATTTAAAATCCGCTTAAAATGAAAAACTATTTTAGTAGTTTTTTTTTAAAAAAAGTTATATTTTGTAATTAAATATTTTAAAAAATATATATTTTCATTATAACAGATACAAATCTCTAAATTATTAAATAATAAAATAATAAAATTTGACCATAAAAATCGTTAAATTATTAAATAATAAAATTTGACCATAAAAATCGTTAAATTATTAAATAATAAAATTTGACCATAAACCTTGGTTAGAGTTTTAAATTTTTCTTTAAATAATTCATTTTTTTGAAGAAAAAAAGTCAAAATCAAAGCATCCTCCTCTGGTATTTTGACTTTTTCATCGCGAGACGGAAGTCGCATGTACTTTACAATTATACCCTTTGTATATTTGATTTGGCACACGAAACCGTTAACAAGTAGCGAACTGCAAGGATTTGAGATTATTACGGGAAAGTATAATACCACAAAGTGTAACTTCAAATTGAATCCAATTCTTGTTTTTATCTTTCTTTCTATTAATCTCGCTTGAGTTGAGCGATATCCAATCGTGCGAAATTGTTTTGGTTGTTAAGTCCATGTTAATTTTTTGTACGAAAAGATGAAATTCTGCAAGACTTATCAAGAGTACATGCGTGGACATGAGCAGAAGATGCTCCCTGTTGTTGGCTTCAAGAAGCTCAAAAAGATCATGAAAAAGTGCAGACGTTCATCTCAGTCCAGTAATTCCTGCCCTGATCAATGTCCAGGTCTTCAATAATTTTACTTTTTATTTATTTTATTTTACCTATCGGAAATCAATTCTTTTCATAATCTAACCTTTTTCTATGTAAGGAATTCTAAATGGTCTTCAAAGGTTTCTTTCGATCCATTCTGAATATTAGAATAGCTTATAATATATTCACGATCCAATTCAGGTCCATTCAGTGGCGCATGCTAAGAAGTTTGATTGGTGGCCTAACATAAAATAGATTATATATAAAAAGTTTTCAATTAATTTCTTATATTTGATTTTGGTGTAGCTGTAATTTTCATTTTTAAATGTATTAAAAGTACTTACTTCGAATGACAAACTACTATATTTACAATAAAAATAACAAAAATCACTATCATGAAAGTGGAGGAATATAAGGTTTATAAAAATCTTTGTTACTATTAAGTCACTCCACAATTTGACATTATTAGCGAGTGGCCTCCCCCCGTCATAACCAAGTTTTGCCCCTAGGTCCATTGACTTTTGATTCATATCTAATAATCTCTCGTCTGATACATGATGGATGTCTAAAATAGGTGTGTCCTAGGACATCAAATATGAATAGTGAAGACAAATGAAATATATATCTAGAGAATCACCAATTTAGTTCATGAATTTGTAAAGGTTGAGTGATTTTATCTCTAAAATTAATGAATCTCGGAAATAATCTCTCATATTTAGAATCTTGGTTCACATTAGTCCTTTTGTTTAGACAATTTAGTCCCTTAAATTGTCCTCAAAGGACCCATGAAATTTTGTTAGTTTCAGAAACCAAAATGACCAATCCTACATACTAAATTGATGATTCACTAGGAGTCTATTATAAGAATTTTTAAGTTGTATGATAAATTATGTTATGACATTATAAGGGTTTAGGGCTATGTTTAAACTTTTCAATGTTCATGCTTTTCCCACTACCCCTAAGATAATTTGTTTAATTATTTTATTCAGTGTGCGACGGGACCTTTTTCCCTTCCCTTCTTAATGAAATGTCAGATATAGTGGGATGCTTTAATCAGCGTGCACAAAAATTGCTGGAGATACATCTTGCTTCTGGATTTAGAAAGTACATTCTCATGTTCAGAGGTCAATCAAAAAGGAATCATACTACTTTAATTCATGAAGGCAAAGATCTAGTTACATATGCATTGATAAACGCTGTTGCAATCCGCAAAATACTAAAGAAATATGATAAGGTGTGCAAAGTCCTCCTTATTTCTTTGGCATGCTGATTTAAGTATTGACAATACATGTTGAAATTTTAAGATATATTCTTTATATATGTCCACTACTATTATGACTGCAGATTCATTATTCCAAGCAAGGGCAATTATTCAAGTCACAAGTCCAGACTATGCACAAGGAAATTCTTCAGAGTCCCTGGCTTATTGAGCTTATGGCATTACATATCAACTTAAGGGAAACTAATGTCAAGTCAAGGACACCTGCATTATTCGATGGATGTTATCTCGCATTTAAGGATGGAAAACCATCACTTACTTGTGAGCTCTTTGATTCCATTAAAATTGATATTGACTTAACTTGCTCTATATGCTTGGTAAGTTAGTTGGTTTCACTTGTTGGATGAATTTCTCTTTTCTGTGGATCACTCTCATTTTTTATGTTTTCATTTGGATTGCACATGTGCACGACCAAATCAACTTACAGATCTTGCATTGAAATTTCCATCTCAATCTTGTTTTATGTTTCCACCAAAAATTATATTTACTCTCAAACTATTTTTTTTTTTCAAAGGTTACGAATATTTTGTATATGGTTAAAGAATCCATTGCGGATCTCCTTATGTTGTCCAAAATTTTCCTAACCAATTGTCCCAAAGCACTTAACTTTTGGTTTTGGATTACAATGACAATATCTCCTTAGTTTCCACAATAGCAGTAGACTTTTCTGTGTGAAAGCATCTCTCTCATAAGGTCCTTCACTATCTTTTTTAGTTTTTCAATTGATAACTTTCATCTGGATCTTCCATGACAGGACACGGTGTTTGATCCAGTTTCTCTGACTTGTGGCCACGTATTCTGCTTTAGTTGCGCATGCTCAGCTGCATCTGTTACTATTGTTGATGGACTTAAGGCAGCACATCCTAAAGAGAAATGTCCCTTATGCCGAGAAGTAAACTACCACATATAGCAAGCTATCTTTCGACTTTATTAATTTAATAGGAATGTAAATAAATGTGGATTTCTATTTACTAATATTCATGTACATTATACATGTTAAAACTAGTACTTTCATCCTTTACTGGTCATTCAAGCCAATGGATAGCCATTTAGTTGTGACTGACATTGTCATATTTGAAATTTGGGTATTACTTAATTTTGATTGCAAATGCAATGACCAAACAAAATTCTAATGTCTAAATAACTGATAAATTTTAAATAATCATATCTGCGCATGAGACCAGGAACCAGGATCCTGTACTAAGCTTCACTGGTCTTTCTATTGCTGACTACATTGTATGTAAAGTTTGCTTGACTTTTGCTAAAGGCCTACCATTTTTTACCGGTAAAACTTTAAATCTTCTGAAATAGCTAAGTAGCCCTTCTGTAGCTGTGTAGCTTCTATATTTTAATATTGTGATAATTGATAAATTTATTTTAGGCATATGATATTGCTGAATAAGTATGATTGATCGGTTATTCTCTTTCACTATCCAGACTTGAGCTGCTGATGATTTGGCAAATGATTTGTTAAGCTTATTACTATAAAAATGGTTGGCAACTTATACTTTTTATATTGTTGATTACAGGCAGGAGTTTATGAAGATGTTGTGCACTTGGAAGAATTAAACATTCTGTTAGGCCAAAGGTATGATATAGTTTATCCATTTGCAAATGAATGAAATTAAAATGAAGCAATGCTGTATAGATGTTGTGACTCGTGAAGGCAGAGATGGCAGCAAAAGTCCAGTAAAACCCTGTTTTCAATCATCTGATATGTAGTGTTATATAGTACTACTTCTGGTCCTATATATATAAAATAAAAATTAGGTCAACAAAACTTTGATGTATTTGGTCAAATTTTAGATTAAATACATCCATTTTTGTTGTCCCTACTTTGTATAATCATTAATATATTATATCCAAGCATCTTAACCTATTAATTTCAATATATTTACAGATGCAAAGAGTACTGGGAGGAAAGACTTCAGATGGAAAGGGTAGAGAGGGTCAAGCAAGCCAAGGAGCATTGGGAAACACAATGTAGAGCGTTCATGGGCATCTAAGCAGAGAAACAACAATTCGGGTTCAATTATGTAGTTGTAGGTTGAAAATATCGTTATTCACTTTGTTTAAAATAGTATTAGCATTTCAAAAGATTGTTAATGGTAGTGGAATTTTTGGACTCTGAAATGTAAGAGGCTTCTACTATGGCATCTGTATCTACTGAAGGCCATTTATTTACTGTAGATAAAGTTTTACAATATCTAGAGAGACTGCAAAATCGTAGTTTTGGTAGAAAAAACATTATAAATCTATAAGTTTAAATGCTAAATTTGGTCTTTCTCATAGAACTAAAGGGGCACTTCCATAATCATTGTTTAGAGAAGAGACCAAAAAGCTTCATAAGAGCAATTGATGATCCTGACATGAACCATAACAAGTAAAAACCACAAGACAAAACGTTCTACTACACTATCATCACAAAATATCACCTCTAAACAGTTCAAAACACATTCCGTTCAAAATTACTTTCATGTATTGATTTGTTTTTTCAACAGCAGGTTCAGAAGACCAGAATGCTTCATCTTACCCATCAAAAGTCATACAAAAAATCCAAAACAAATTATCTGAACAGTTCCAAACACATTCCATTCAAAATCACTTTCATCTATTAATTTTTTTTTTTGGAAACAGCAGGTTAGGAAGACCAGAATACTTCATCTTCCAAAACAAAAATCCATACAAAAAATTCAAAAGCATCAACAAAATTAGTTCATGACAAATTAATACATGAGAAATAACATCCAAAGTGTCAAAAACAAAACACATCCTCGTGGTGACAACATTTGACCCAATTAACATGAGAAATATGTCTGGATCATTCGTCGCACCTAGTTTATATAATCTTGACAACTCTGAACTTCTCTGAATGCGAAACATTTCATTTTCTGGCAACAATGAGTGGATTCTTGTTTTTATATAAGTAATAGCTCAAACACAATTTCTGTAAAGTTGCAACCGAATGCTGCATAGGATTTAGCTTTATATCCATCATCATACTCTGCCAAAAACAATCACAAAACATTAAAAGTGAAATAAACAGAAAATAAAAACGAATAATACCAAACAAAAAGGAAAAGGTACTAGAAAACGAACCTGAAAATCATCTCCATATTTATCCACTAGCCGACTAATATGAAGACGTTGAATTGTAGTCAAAGGCTGAGGAGGTGCACTATTACCATCTCTTCGCTGCTTTCCCAATGCAGATTTCAAGTCTACACCACAAAACCATATTCAAGTAATTTAAACAAGTTTGGTTCCTTCAAAATTTACAAATTCAATACTCCTTTATTATACTACTATTAATAAAGTTAATGAATTGAAGGGAACATACCGTCTTCTTCAAGATCGCTGCCAGAATCGTTGAGTTCATCAGGAAGTTGAAAGGAATTGGTGAGGGAGTTAGGGTCAGGAAGGAGACCGAAAGAGGAATAGTTTTGGGTGACGGTGCCTTTGTCGTCCCATTTAGGGTCCTTGAGAAGGGATTGTAAGAGTTTGGGAGGGATAGTGAAAGCGGGTTTCAAAACCTTAGGGTTCTTCTTTGGAAGACCTACGCGTACCTTTGTTCGAGATTGCTTGTATTTTCTTCGTGAACCTCCCATTTTCCTTCTCGCTTCTCTCTCTCTGCGTCTTCAACACCAAGACAGAGGGTTTATCGATAATTGTTTAGGATTTAGGGTTACGTCTCAAACAGTACTCCAAACCTCAACACTGTCGTTTTGTTCAAATTTATGAAACGGGATTTATTCATCCGGCCCATTTATGTTCATCATATTTTTAAAAGGTAAATCCAACTTTCAATTTATTTATTTTTGTTGGATTTTAATTTTCGATTTTATATAAATCTGAGGAAATACTTATTCCAGTCAATGTGAAAAACTGAGATTAGTAATTCTTCAAAAACAAAAATAAATTTATTTTTTAAATTAATAAATTGAGATAAGTTTCTGCCTTAACAACTTCTTTAAGGAAAGTAGAAATTAAGTTGTCTTAATTAATTTATTTGAAGGATTGAAATTATTTTTATTCTTTTACAAAAAGTTCAATTGGGTCTCTTAATTTTTCTAGAGTGTAAAATATGTTTTCGCTTTTTCAAAACTAAAAGTTATTCGTTCACATGATATAAAGTAAGAAACATAAGTATTAATGGATTCCTTTCTTAATCATAAAGAATGGTCGAAATAATTACGAGTTTTGTACCGTGCACCCCTCTGAATCTTCTACTTCTATCCCCATAGAAAACATCATATTTTCCTTAATGTTATCTATAAAAACCCCTGCAAATTTCCATTCCCTTTTTTTCATCAATTTTCTTCAAAAGTTTGAATTGTCTGAATCACATATTTGTAAACATTTGAATCTTTGAAACCTTCGAAACTCAAAAGTAAGATAACCTTTGAAATTTTTGGAATATTATTTTTTCAAATCTTCGAAAGTTTCCATAAACATGAAACTTTCGAAGTTCATTTTTTCTCAAAATTTTGAAACTTTCGAAAGTTTCCATCCACATGGAAATTTTGAAACTTTTGAAAGTTTCCATGAACATGAAACTTTCGAAATGTAGAAACCTTCGAAACTTTCCAACAATATGAAAGTTTCGAAATGTAAAATTCATAAGCATGAAGTTTTTCAATTTCGAAACTTTGGAATTCATGGAAAGTTCCGAAATTGTTTCAGAAGTTTGGCCTCAAAGAAACTTCCAAAACAAGTTTCGAAAAATTGGGAACAAAAAGAAAGTTCCTAAATGCACTTTAATTTTTTAGTTTTTAATTTTTTTTATTTTTTTTTATTATTGATATATTGCAGTGCCTAGAATGAGAGGTGCATTTGGCCAAATTATTCGCAACGAGATAGGTGATAAAGGTGATGGTGCAGAGAGAACTCCACCAACAACATAAAACAGACAACGAAACGAAGTAAATCGTCCAATTAAACAACGTCAACGTAGACAGGAGGTCCAGGATGGTGTCGATGAGTTTACTGAGCCTGCACAGGTGGAGGATGATGTCCCTGAGCCTCCACAGATGGAGCAGTATGCTGCACATGTTGATGATGCTGATGAGCAGGATCTGCAGCCCGGATTCACCGGGGGACCGATGGTGACACATGTGTTGACACAGTATGAACATCACGTTGCTCGAAGGCTATGGGAAGGAGAAGTATATTTGATTAATTTTTAATTATATTTAATTAATTATTTATTTAAGTTTATTTAACTAATTTAATTATGTTTATTTAATTTTATTTAATTAATTGTCTATTTCAGTTTATAAACTTAATTTAATTAAGTTTATTTAATTAAGTTTATTTAATTAAGTTTATTTAATTAATTAATTGTTCTGTAATTACTCGCATGATCGTAGGTCGCTAAAAGTTATTACTCATGGATTGAAGCTGAAAAAGTTTGCTGAACTTTTTGTGCTAGATCTTGTACAACATTGGATTCGAGAATCTGGGCTGCTACATCTGTCTTCAGCTTACCTCACTATGGCTGATGCTGATTTGATATGTGCATTTATTGAAAGGTGGCATAGGGAGACCAACTCATTTCATTTGTCATTTGGAGAGATTACCACCACGTTAGACGACGTCATGACTCTCCTTCACATCTCACCCATGGTAAATTTTGTGATGCACATGTGAATATGAACACTGATAGTGCTGCAAGAGCTACACATGAGTACTTAGGTGCAACATGAGAGGAAACACTAGCTGAGATTAATTATAATAAATGTGTCTAATATAGATTGCAATTTTTGCGTGATTTATATAGTTGTCTCATTCAAACTAATCAGTTTGAGTGTGCGGCTAGAACGTACTTGTTGCATTTAGTTGGCAGCATTATTTTCGCTGATAAAACACATACGCGTGTGAAGGCAAATTACGTTAGTTTATTTATTGATTTAGATAGTTGTCGGGACTATTCGTGAGGTACCGTGACATTGGTTTTGCTTTATGACAATCTGGGAGATGGAGTTGTCCACGACATTCGACAGTTGCGAAGTTATATGATTCTATTACAAGTATATGGTTTATATTAAGTTGTGTTATTTATTAAGTTGTGTTATATATGGTGTAGTGTTAGATTTATGAGCACTTCCCTAACATATGTAAGCGGGGAGATAGATGAGCGGTTCCTGCACATCTTCCAATAGCATGTAGGTGGACTGCAAAACATGTTGTTGAAGGCGGATTGATGATATATCATCGGAGATTTGATGCTTTGTTGCTCGAGGATGTAGTGTTTACACCATATGATGATGATCGAGCTAATCATTTGTTTGTATCGATTTCGATATTCTTTGGATACCTTTGATATGGTGGAGTCTCAGTCCCATATTTGTCATAGCGATGTCTTCGCCAGTTTGATCGTATTAAGTGCATTCCGCGTGAGGTTCCTCCGGTGCCGAATATTATAGATTGAGAGTGACAGACTACTATGACATCATCTGTAGCGGCCTTTCAGAGTCTATATTATGTTGCGACTTTTCCTGAAGAGGTCACTGTAGACTACTATGCATGTTACATAAGTGTCTCACATCCTCTGATCCTCTTTCCATCTACTACTGCACCTTAGAGTCCACCTACTACTGTTGCACATGGTCCATCATCTTTTGTACATGCTAGTCCATCATCGACACGAGACCGTGGAACATCTGAGCTTGTACGTAGGGTAATAGATTTGGTAGCTCTATTTAGTGAAGTTCATGACATATTAAGTGAGTTAAGCCGCTTGTATGATGATTAGTTATTGTGTTATGTATGATTGTGTTATGTATGATAATGATAAATATTGAACGTGAATTTCTATTTTAATATTTTGTGTTATTTATGAATTTTTATTTTGAGTTATTCCGCATTTATTTTGAGTTAATCCATAAATGATAAAACGTAAATGATAAAACATAAATGATAAAAATTTCAACACATATATTATAATCTTCATTTAATGAAATACAAAATAATTTGATAAATGATAGATCAATATGTTCTCAATGCTTCATACGTCCTACATAAGCTATTTTTCATGTCTTTGCACACTCACTACAAAAATCTCTCCATTTGTGTGAGGTAGGTGACATAGGACAATCATACTTCAATTTGATTTGAACAAGAAAATATTAAACATTAATTTGTCTGTCTAAACAAGAAAATATTAAATTATTAAACAATATTAATCATAAATTTTACTTGTACCCAATGATTTTCATTGGCGAATTCAATTGCTAGTAAAGAGATAAAAGAAGACTCTTTTGATGATGTTTTGTTTAGCGGAAAAGAATGTCATATTCAGATTACGAGACAACGACATCAATATGACATTATATAGTGTTGCTATCACGTAACTCAAGTCTGGTATAGTCATCCACTTATATTTTCCTTGAGAACCAAATCTTGAAATTTTCAATGAGTTTCGCACTGATTCAACACTGTCATAAAAAATATTGGAATAAAGGTCTTGATGTAGATGAATCTCTTTATCCAATTGCGTTCTAACTAAAGGCCAAGATTCTTCAGTCCAACCTAACAATGTTGCAATTGCGGGAAACTCACAATTTCCATCAGGCACAACATCTATTATCTCCTCAATATACAAATGTATAAAAGTGGGAAACTGTATGTTATATGGTTGCCTTGCAGAATACTGTACTGATTGATTTGCAGAACATTGAGATAGTTGTCTTGCAGAACGTTGAGATAGTTGCTTTGCAGATTCTTGAGAGACGTCAACATACTCCCAATATGAAGGATCACGGAGAGTATCAAATTATTTTTTCCTTTTACTAGCTCTCTTGGTTCTCACCTTCTCAGGTGGTGCAAGTATTGATTTAGTATGTGGAAATAAAAGTTCACGCACCTTTGCCCTGAATATCATTTGACCAATAATATCTCGTTTCATCATGTACGCTTTCATTGCTTCCACCTCTTCTGAAAAGTCATAATCTGATAAAGATTCTTCATCCTTCGACTCATGCTCAATGCTTAAATTTTTCCAAAAAACCTTGAATGTTATCTAAAGGGATAACATTATCAAATATCTGCAACTTTGCCAACTCACAAGCACATGGTAATCCATGAGTTGTTCTGATTGAGCAACCACATTTTACCTACAACCTTCATCCTCTGTAATTGTTTGTCAATTCTTTTAAAATATTTCTTTGATACACAATGATGTAGACTTTGAAAAAATGGTGAATTATATCCGTGTTCAACATCATTGATGGTTTTTTTAAAAGACGATTTAATGATACATACTTGGTTCTTCAACATTATATTCACATCATCCCAACTTTTATGCAAATCACAAAAAATAATTTGCATCATGTTTTTCAATCTCCAATTAGCAAATTAAACTCTAAAAATAAATTAAATAACACAAATTAAAACAAATCACATAAACTAGTAAATCATATTTTCTAAAACAAAACAAATCATAATTTAAAAATATTTGTTAGATGTTGTGTTTCCCAAATGCATGACTATATTGGTCCAAACCTTGACAAATGTTTCTTTGTAAGGTGTCAATCATGAATTTTTCACATAATCAACAAAAAGAATAATATCGGCACACACTAGCTCAAAGTGTTGCAAGTGATGATCATACTTATCCATACTAGTCGAACATACAATTTTTTTTTCCATAAAACCATTATTTCATCTTGTCTATTCTTTTTCACATATTATTTGCATCTTGCCCCAATATTCTTTTCAATATGAAAATGGCATAGCAAATGTGTTGAAGTAGGAAACACAATACTAATAGCAGTCGTCGTGACAATATCTCTATCAGTCACAATAACTTTAGAAATTAAAGTCTTAGAGACGAACAATTGTCGTACCTTTTTAAATTCTCAGATGAAGTTATCTTGTCGCTCTTGTTCCAAGTAAGTAAATCCAACTGAAAATGTCAATCTAGTAGATGTGACACCAACAATTTTAAGTAATGGTAACCGATATCTATTTGTTTTGTATGTGCTATCACATATCAAAACAAAATAAAACGTGTTTAACAACTTTATACAATCAAGATGCGTCCAAAACATATTTGTCAAAATATTTGAATTCTCTCATCTTCTTGTCCAATGCACATAATTTTTTTGTTTTTATATTAGTTTTATTTCTCTCTATCAAAGCATTCAAAATAAATCTTGGTGCAAGTTTATACTTTGTCATGTCATTGACAAATTTCCTCTATTCTTCGTTTAAACGCCCCAAATATGAATGATCGATTACAGTATCAAGTAAATCATGATTATGTGTTCCACAATGAACACTAATTTTTCATACTTCACTGACACTTAACGGTATACATCTGAGGATAAACGGACAGTTTTCCTTGTGAGAACAAGTTACTGTTGATTTTGATTTATATCTTCTACCTCTTTCGTATCCCAAAATTAATTTGTATTTTATTTCCCTCTTTTCGGTTGCTTTATCTAATCAAATGGTAACAATTAAAATTCCATTTTACCTTTCAATGTTTTTTGCACATTCAAATACAGCTTCTCGATAGGGAAATATCTGCAAAATATGTTTCAAATAAAACATCAAATATATATCTCTAATAAAAATTTGATGAGTGCTGGATTATCAATAATAATACCTGATCGATGGTGAATTTTTCTGTAGAATCTATAACCGTTCTTGAAGCAGAAACCTCAACTCTACTCATACCTAATTTCAAAAATAGTAATAAATTTAATTAATAATAATATTATAAATTTATTTTTCAAAATAAAATTTTAATTATAACAGACAACATGTATTTTTTTTTAAATAAATTGAAAGCTTCGAAAGTTTTGAAATTTTCGAAATTGAATTACTTTAAAAATTTGAAAGTTTCGAAAGTTCAGTGTTTCGAAAATTTGAAAGTTTCGAGCATTACATTTCGAAGGTTTCAAATTCATCAAATTTTTTGAAAGTTTTGATGATTTATGGAAAAACACACTTCAAAACTTTCAAATTTATCCAAAGTTTCAAAAGTTTCATAACTTTCTAGAAAATTGCATTTCAAAACTCAACAAAACTTACTTTTTAATATTTTGAAAGTTTGAAATTTTTGAATTGTTAGAAAGATTTTGTAATTTTCGAAAGTGGGGGTGAGAAATGGGGTGATAAATATTTTTTATGGTTTTATACATAATAAAAAAGTGGAATATGATATTTTCTATGGGGATGGGGGTGGGAGTGACAGGTGGAGGAGTGCATAGTACAAAACTCAACAATTATTGATTTAAGGCTTTAATATTTGATCGATGCAAACCAAAAAATGCTAGGAAAAATTGAAGAAATTGAGTCGTATAGATGTGTTCTTCTTCCATAAAATAAAATAACTCTCTTCTATTTTTTTGAAAAAAAAAAGTATTCATTTATTTAAATGAGTAGAAATTAAATCGACCGATAATACAATTTAAATTTATTAAAATTAAAGATGATAAATTTATGAATACTTTTTCAGTATTTAAATTAATAACATTAAACGATAAAATGTTTATAATTATGACAAAGTCTACTAATATAACAAGAGTGAAGTATCTAAAATACACATGTCTCTAGAGTTAAAACATTATCATTGATTGAATTTTTGTTGAATCAAAAATTATTTTGTCAATTTGAATCAAATGAGCATTGTAATAAGACGATAAATCAAAATAATACAAAAAAATCAAAATAACATTACACTAAGACGGCAAATAAAAATGTCGCACTAACACATTAAAAAAAACACGGAATTTTTTATTTCAATAGACCAACTGATTTAGATAAATAAAATAAAAAATAAACGACTTAGATATCTTACGAATATCTTTTTGATTGGTTAGTTAAATAAATAAATAATTTATTTAATTAATTAAGAATGCAATTTATTTTATTATTTTATTATTGATATTCAATTTATTTTATTTATTTTTTTCTTATCAATAATTTAAATTAAGAATGGTGGATGGCATGCAACCTACACACACATTCAAGAATGGTGGATTAGCAATGATTGATGTAACCTACACACATTTAATTACACAAATACGACAATACCCACACAAGGTGGTCTGCGTCCGCGCTTGGCCAACTGAGTTACGTGGACATTGTGAATCATAAATGACCTATATGATATATTCTAAAAAAAAGCAGCTCTTTTCCTATCAACAATAATTCCTGATCAATTAATACAATGGTAAATTCATTGGCTCTATGTCCTTTCTATATTCAAAATGAACATTGACAAACTCCAAGTTTTCACTCTATTTTCTCACTTTGAATATAAATGAGGGTCCATATAGTCAATGTCTGGTTTTGAAAGGAAGGTGTGTTGAGATTTTGAAAGGAAAAATAATATTCAAAATTTGTCAAATTTGTTTGTTATCCAATCACAAACTCACTCAAAACTTGCTACCGAAAACAAAATCTCACTCAAGACTTTTTATCTTACATACACAAATTTGATTTGAAACTTTGTGTTACCACTATACAATATTTCATTTTGAATGTATGTCACTACAATTTAGAATATAATATAAGATTTTGGTACGACAAAGGAACCATAACATCTTATAATATTTTATCTATTTTGATATATTAGTAAAACTATATTTTCCTTATTGCTTGATTAATAGAATCATCAAAATTAATTGAAAAGAGCTCTACATTGTAAATTTTAAGTTTTGAAATCAATTGAAAAAAACTACAATTGCTCCGGAGTTAGAGACGTAGGCCTAATTGGTCAAACTTTGTGATCAAAACTCATATTATTTGTTCGTGGTCTTTGTATCTATTTTCTTTCGAACTAGGGTATACTTGCTGATGGTGCATAATTCAAATTATTTAATATCATTCAAAGGATAATTTGCAATTTATCAGTCACTACAAATGGATGAAGTGCTTATATATAAAATGAAAAAAAGACACATGTATAATTAAAATCAGGACCTACTATTGCCAAATTATTGAACTACTAACACTACTATAGCCAAATATACTTAGAATACCATCCAAAAGCGTTGTTCATGTTCACCCTTCATGGTAAAAAAGTACACCGGCAATAAATCAGCTCATCTTTAAATGATTTTGCAATCGTAGCTGAACTAAATCTCTCTACGGAAGAAAATTGTGTCCATTTTCTGCAAGAAATAACCATCTTACTCCACACATGTAAATATGTAATATCAATCAAAATGTCTAGCCTTGAGGAACATGTGTTCTTTTTTTTTTCCTTCTGTTATTGTCTTGTCATAAATATGGATGGTGAAGGCAAACGGGTATGTGGAAAGGAGCTGAAGTTTTTTTATAGGTCATTGGAACGGTTCGCATACTCTTGAACCAAAGCTGCAAACAGTGACTGCCTCTGGAGCAAGTTGGAAGGTGTGTCGAATTCTTTTGCACGCCCTATTCAAACAAAACAAACAAATAAAATTTAGCCTACTATACATGACCAAAATAGCATTGAAGTTTAGTAACTATGCATTGACAATATAAAAGAATTTTAGACATGTGGTTCAAGTATATTTCACCGTGCAGATCTTATAATGAGACAACAAGCAATGTAACGAGTAGCATTTTGATTGATACCTGCGTCTACGACTAACACTCGATTGCAGTCCATGACAGTTGGTATCCTATGAGCAATGCTGATGATAGTACGCGCTGCAAAATCCTCTCTGATGATCTTCTGAATTACAGCGTCGGTTTGAGAATCGACAGAAGCTGTAGCCTCGTCCATAAATAGCAGCCTGCTTTGCTTAAGCATAACACGCCCTAAACAAAGCAACTGCCTCTGTCCCACACTCCAGTTATCTCCATTGTCAACCACTATAAATAACATTGGCATGCCATTAGTATCATGAAAAAAAATAGAATAATGGAAGTGAAAATTTCAAGCAGTTCAAAGAAAATACCTAATGAGTCAAGTTTCTCAGGCTTAGAAGCCACTGCATCTTTTAGTTGACAACGATCCAAACTCTATAACAATACAAAGCTTATAATTAAGATTATTTTCCAATTATAGCAAAAACTACATTTGTTATATATATATATATGAATGAAGTTAAGCAATGTTTTAGACCTTACAAAGACAGTGATGGAATATTTACCTTCCATATCTCATCATCTGTATACTGTCCAGTTGGATCAATGTTACTTCTGACGGTTCCTTCGAAAAGGACAGGCTCTTGAGGGATGATACCGAATCGAGACCTGAGATCATGAAGTCCTAAAGCGCATATGTCAATGCCATCGATGATTATTTTCCCTCCGGTAGGTTCCACCAGCCTGAAGAAAACTTGAATTAAAGTTGATTTTCCACTCCCCGTTCGACCAACAACACCGATCTTTTCTCCTCCGTTAATGCTTAAAGTAATGCCTTTAAGAACCAAAGGAGTGTTCGGACGATATCTGACCTGTTTACCAGAAGGTTAGTTTATTACCATAATAAGGAAATAGAGTGTGTCTATTGACAAAATATATAACTGTCACTAGAATGTACATTTATATCACAGGAAATTATAATCAGTTTAATTCTAATGTATATACCTGCAAGTCTTTAATATCAACATGGCCTTGACCAGGCCAATTTGCAGGAGGCATGCGATCCTTAATGTTCCAGGCTGCTTCTGATGGAATATTTGAGAACTGTTTTATCCTCTCAACTGATACCATTTTGTTTTCAATGAAACAGCTCATGTATATAGCCCAGAACAGCACCGAATTCAACGACAATCCATAGGAGAGAGATAAACCAACATTTTCTACATCAAGCAGAACATCCCGGTTACTCGATTGTCTCAATAAATATTTATTTCCATGGTTAATCTTAATAATATACACAAAGAACACACTTTCAAGGCAACTTTTGACAAGTGCGAATCGACAAATGCATTGTTGCCACATCACCTTAGAATATCAATATATCATTTTATTTCTACTCATTTATGTCTACACCTACATCAACCACACTAAATAAAATACATTACTTTTATCACCACTAGAGTTAGGCATTGTTTGGTTTATGAAAGAAAGACGGAGGAGAAAAAGTAAAAGAAAAGAGAGTAAGAAGACAAAAAGAGTAGAAAATAGAAAGAAAATGTTAGAGGAAAGAACTAAACATATATATTTATGAAAGGACATAAATATCCTTAGATAAGTATAAATGTATAAACATTGTTGGTGTTCAATAACTCAACACAACAAATTGTAAATTTATTTAACATAATTCTTTCGACGAATATTCTCAATACTACTATAAATACCATTCCAAGATGTTTGTCATTATGTAAGTTTTTACTGCCATATAAATTTTTTACTTCACTTTAAGACATGGCAGTCATCATTATCCAAGATACATTATATTATATACTTCATATTGAAAGATACTTGTATTTTGGACATGTATCTACAACCAGACAATGCATTTAATAGTTGAGCGATTTAAAGAAGCACCATCCTAGAACTACTTTCTTAACATTATATCCTGCTTTACCTACTATTTCATACTTGCATTCTTAGGGGAGGGCATATCAAATGTGACTACACCAATAGAATTTGGTGAAAAGTTTGGCAAGAGGAAGAAAGTAGGTTGGGGGGTTTGGCCACTTTTTTACTTTTTTTGTTGGGAAACAGGTGGAAGTGGAACCATTTTGTCTTTAGAAAAGGTATTTTGATTTAAATGTTTTGTGGACTTTTGCTTTGTGTTTTTTAATCATCAACACAACTTCCAAGTAAAAGAAAAAAGCAATGTCATTCGGGAACATATTTTAGTGCTACTTAGCTTGTGGAAAAAGTAAGCTTACCTGGCTTTATGACACTGCTGGGTAACATGATCATGAACAAAGCAGAAGTGCAGAAAACTAAACTTCCAAGCAGTTCTAAGCGGAAACCCAACCACGCGTTGGAACTGTAGTTGTGGAAATCCATTCGCAAATTAGAATTCACTCGTTTAATGTTTTCAACACCAAACTCCTTCTGCTTTCTGAACGCACGTATTGTCATGACCCCGGAAATGCTTTCGGAGAAATGAACAATGACAGGTGCTTTTGTAATTGAATCTAGGCGAGTTAACTCACGAGATGTAGCTAGAAAATAACCCTGCAAAGCCAAAAGGAAAAAAAAAATACTAGAGCTGTAAGCATAATGTGCATAAGATATATTTAGTTTGTGGACAAATTAAGTCCTGACTATAATGGATTTAATCTGTTAAACAAATTCAGATTTCATACCCGGTACCAAATGTTCAACCAAAAAAGAGGAATCAGCAAGAAAACAGTCGGCCAAGAATTCTGGCATGTGACTATGAAGATGCTGACCACTGTAATATACATAGCAACCACAAAATTGAAAAACAAAGGGATGAAGATATCAACGTTGGTCTGATCAGTGGATGCCTGTGGAAGTTCAAGAAAAAATAAAAAGTTACAATTATATATATGTGCATACTTGAAATATGAAAATAATGTAAAAGTTTATATTATAATATGAATTAATTTATTCCATGTAATGTAACATTAAGCACAGCATACTTGAGAGCTTTAAATTCTTACCCTGCTTAGAATCCTCCCTGATGGAGTAGTGTCAAAGAAAGACATGGGAGCATGCAAGATGCTATTAAGAATTTGAGAGAAGAAAATTTGTGCCGTCTTTAACCCCAAGATTGTAATTGAGTAGGATCTTAGCACTATAAAAACAACTGATACTACACTAATAATTCCATAGATGGAAATAAACACAGAAGGATCGAAAAGATCAGCACGATCAATCGAGGTTTCATATGCAAGCCAATAATCACTTGCCATCATAGTTGCTTGCCACAACACAGAAAGAATAAGTACTGTTGAAATTCCCCACCACCCATAAGCCTCAGTGCAGTAGAGTTTATAGATGTTTAAGCTAACTTTTCCGGTTTCTCTTTCCTCCTCTTTGACAAGTTTAGAACTTCCATTGGCAGTTTTTGGCTGGTCAAGTGAATTACTTTCGCCGTTGGTTTCTTCTCTGTTGCCCTTTGGAGATACCATTGGCCTGTCTGAATTTTCACCGGGCTTGCCCGCGCCTTGTTCTACTAGTTCCATAGAGGTTTCATGTGCAGCTACCAGAACACCGAAATCTAATCCGGAATCAAGTAGGTCATTGTATCTCCCTGATTGGACTATCACTCCATCCCTCATCACCTTTTTACAACCAATTATACACGTTAGAAACATAGAATAAATCACCAAAGATTGCAGGATTGGAAAAACTGAAAAAGAGACTTACCACTATACGATCGACATTATGCAGGAAGTCCACTTGATGTGTTACAAGAACAATGGTCTTGCCTTTTAGAGCTCCCCTTACACATTCCTGTATAAAAGAAATCAAAACATAAATATTTGCTTAAACTAACAAAGAATAGTTCCCTGCCAATATGTGCATCAAAGAACAAACTGTTACTTAACAAAGAAGATAACCAACCTTAAATATTTCAGAGCCAGTATGTGCATCAACCGCACTGAAGACATCATCAAGAAGATATATATCATTCTCTTGGTACACAGCCCTGGCGAGTTGTATACGCTGCTTCTGACCACCACTGAGGTTGATGCCACGCTCTCCGATCTCTGTCTGATCTCCAAATTCCATCATTTCTAAGTCTTTCTCCAAGCAACAAACCCTGATAATTTCATTGTACTTCTGTCTGTTCATTGGTAAACCAAAGAGAATATTTTCTTCAATTGTTCCATTTTGAATCCAAGACGTTTGCGCAACATAAGCAGTAGTCCCACAAACTTGAACCTGTTAACAAAACAAATAATCTTAAGAAAATGAAGGCCTAATTATGTGTATAGCACTTATTTCTAAAAAAATTGTAAACTTGAAATAATGATACCTTTCCAGAAATTCTGTGCATTTCGCCGAGAATTGATGCGAGAAGAGAAGACTTTCCAGACCCAACAGTACCAACAATAGCTGTGAGTTCCCCCTTATTAACCTTCAAATTAATATTTTTCAAGTCTGGTTTTTGGCCATCATCATCCCAACTAAAGGTACCATCTTTAACATCCACAGCAGTTACACCATCACACCCTTCATTTCTCTCGACCGAATCATCATGTAATTCCCTGCTAGACATGTACCTATCCAACCTCCCAAGTGATACCAATGCCTGTGAAAGAGATATCATTGACTGAGGAAAAGTCCTAATAGGCTCCTGCAGGATCTTAAACACAGTTGTTGTAGTGAAAACAGTTCCTGCATCAAGTTTAACTCCAAAGAAAAGCGCGGTAGCGAAAGTTAGAGTTGATATCAATAAAGGAGAGCTCCACAACACAATAACATTGCCACAAATCGAGTACATAAACTTGGAAAGCCACCCGAATTCCGACCCGCGGAAACTCAAGATTCTTTTATTGAAATGCTCTTCCCATGCCTGAAACTTGATGACACGCATGTAATTAAGCATCTCATTCACAGCTTTCATCCTCGAATCACGGTTCATCATCGCTTTAAACTGGTAACCTTTGTTCTGTCGAGTTGTCACCACGATAAACACGAGGACAAGAAGAAGGCAAATCAGTGCCGTGATCACTGAACCACCGAGACAATTGTAAAGCAAAAACAAACCGATAGCAACTTGAAATGGCATCATCCAAATGGCGTGTAACTGAAGCATCATATCAGACAGTTGCTGTGTATCAACAGCCATGTAATTCACAATAGCCCCAACACCATGATCCTGCCTTGCAGAACAAGATAGTCTCAACCCCTTCTTATACAAAGAAGTAATGAGTGTGCATCTTATAAGCATTCCAAGCTTCTGAGAGTTGAAGTTGAAATGATGAGTTGTCAAAACTTCAATAAATTTGGCTACAAGAAGAATCAACACCAGATAGTAACCTTCATACGGCGAGCTACCTTTCCCAGAAGTGAAATCAACAAAATCTTGAATGAGAACTGGTCCAACAAACATAACAGAGAGCTTAATAACAGCAAGAAAAGCAGTGAAGATTATCTCCTTCCAGAAACACCGAATCAACGTGGTTCTAACCGGATGCTTTGATCTTTCATCAGATTTAGGCCATTTTGATTCAAAGATAACAGACATTCTCTCAGCTCTATGCTCTGGAGAAAGGAATGGAACTTCATCAAGAGTAAGAGGTGACCCGTACCCTTTATTCAACAAAGGGTTTAACCAAATCCAAAAGGTCTTAGAAAATTGAGAAGCTGAAGCAAAACCAGTAGTAACATTTGGTTTATTCAAAGCTGGATCATCAACATAATCATATAGTTTTGTTTCATGGTCATTATCAACAACCACTTGAGTTCCATCTCTTGACTTAACAACACCAGTGGATCCATTCACAGCAACAAAAACCAGAAAAAGAGAAATTGGTAGAGAAATGAAAGACACAATGTCATCAACCATAAAGCTGAACAAGTAATTTCCCTCCACAGAAACAAAACGTATGACACCAGAAGCAGCAAACAAAGAAACAACAACAAAATTCGCAATCCAATAAATTCGAAGCGACAAAGGGTGAACAACAGCTTCAAATTTTTTCACATGGATAATCAAGATTACAAGGACTAATTGAGTTATTGCTTGAACAACCCAAAATAGTCCATCAACTAGTTTCCATGGTGATTCAATTGAACTGCTAAACACTAAAATGCAAGCTACTGTATACAATAGAGTTAAAACAGCAGTAGCAATTAGAGTTAGCTTGAACCATATAGTTGTTTTTGTTCTCAAATCCCTAGTGTTACTTATAAGGGGTTTGTTAATTTCAGTGTTGGTTCCATTGGAAGAACTGAACCTAGAATAGAGTTTTATGATTGCAAACACAAATAAAGTCAACAAGAGTAAACCATCAACAGCTGAGAGAAGAGCTCTCTGAGGACATGGTGAGAGAAAAATGAATCTCAACCATTGAACTAATCCATATGCACGTTCATGTTCCTTTGAAGAAGATGAACATGATAGAGATGTGATCCAAGTTGAATCTAGAGAAGAAAACATGTTTGTGTTTATGCAGTTTGCAATAACTAACTCAAAGTTTCATCAATATTCTTTCAAAACATCCCCTGAAAATAATCAACATAAAAAACATGGTCAGAGACAAAAATTAATAAGATCCAAATGAATCTTTGTAGCAATAATAATGATTAACATAAGGCAAAAGAAAAAGTGATGAATGAATAAATACAAAGTAGTAAAAAGTTGTGAAAGCAAAAGGTATTAACTAGTTATTGATTAAAATGATGATGATGATGATGATGATAAAGAATGAAAAGTTAATAGGCCAAACGGCTACAAACACGTTAGGACCTTTATGACATAACTCAAAAAATTGTTTACCTTTGTAGATTTTGGTTTTTTCAGTCCTAGCTAGAAAAACACATCAAGTCCAGCAAAACGAATCTTTAAAGTTCACAGAGATAGGTTATTGGAACGATGTGTCATTCCTAAAGCCTCTTGTTACTTTAGAGGCTCAAGTTCCTTACCAGTTTTTGCTATCTAAACTGCATAATATAGATTAAGATATCTTTAAATATAAAGATTATTAGCTTTTATTCAAATATTATATGTTTAATATTTTATGACATTATTGATGCTTTGGTCTTTAAAAAGTATAGAAAGTGAAACATTGTAACTACTTTACATATTTACCAAAATATAATAAAATTAAAGATAATGTATATAATTAAAATTTAACCAAGTTTATTATTTTAATTAGACTCACCTGCACATTTGAAAATTTATTTCATCGCGTTGACAAAAATGATATGTTTTTTAAAATTAATTTTTAGTTCCTCAAATTTTAAAATTATTGTAATTTTAATCTTACCGTATATTTTTTACTTCAAAACTAGTGACGTGACATATTTTTAAATAGTATGCTATATTAAATAAATTGATATAATAACAAATAGGTGAATTCATATTTATCAATCTTATCAAATATTACAATAATGTATTCATAAAATAATAAAAACATTTTTAGTCTATAAATTAAAATAAATTATACAAATATTTATTAATTTTTGTAATTTTATACCTTTCATCTTTTTGTAGTTTATTTTTAGTTTCTAAAAATATTTTTGTTTTTTTTATTTTTTAAATATATTATTTTAATATCAATGAAGTGGATTATTATAAACAATTTGTGTTTATCTACAAAATGTTTAATATCATTTCATCTAGAATCATGTTACATTTTGTCTAAAAATAAATTATATTGTATCATTATTTTTGAAGTTAAAAATGTATATCGGAAACAAAGCTGCAATAAATGTCCCATATAAAGACAATAAAAGTTAATTAAGAAAAAGAAATAATTGCAAAGAAAAAATCAACTAAGATATGAGACACAAATGTCAAATCTTTAAGAAGGTAATCAGAGTATTAATGTGCAATAATTAACACATCTGTTATGAAAGATGCTTGATGGTTTTAAAGCAATTATAGATTTATAAAAAAAAAAAAAAAAAATTAAAGGTTGGAAAAACTAATCCATAATAGTAATTTAATATTATTGCTTTGCACGGGAATAGCGAGATATTCAGAATCCAAAATAGAAAATCACGTTTTTCCGTAATGGTTTATTTTATAAAAAACAGATAGACTATAATTAAGGAGTAGAAGAGTTCCACCTACTTCTTCAAAAATTAAAGTTCCCACCTACCCATTCAACCGTGCTAGTATTGAGGTTAGGTACTTCAAATCTAACTATCTATGTCTGCTTTTCATATAAATAAATACAAATCGTGATGCAACATGGGTTGCCTTTACCATTTTTAAGAGACGGAAAACCTTACTTTTCATTTTTAAATTAATCTATTTACATTTTCAATATAATTAAATAATGTTCTCATTGGACACAGGCTCTTAAAATATTTTTGTCAAACTCATTTTCCATCCTCCTTCTTTTTCAAACTAGTTATAATCAAATTCTTCACTCAAAACTAAACCCCAGACTCCAACTGTTTGTTTTCTTGTGGCTGGAGCTTGCCTGAATACAGCATATAGTACGTCGGCTAAAAACTCGTGTCTTAATTTGGACCGGTGAAATAATATTATATTTTTTTAAAATACAATATCATTATAGTTAAAATAAAAAATAAGATAATCTTAACTAATAATCGTTTCATACATTGAATATGGTCATGCAATTATAACATATACCTATTAATTTGCTTATTTGAAAATAAAATAAATAAATTACAAATGATAAAAATGAGTTTTAGTTTTTTTAAAGAGACAAATCATATTTATAGAAACTACTAATTTCGTCTAAAAAAAGCAATGTCACACAATATAATCACATCATAGTCTGAGTTTAAAGATTAAAGGTACAAAAAAATTACATTCATGCAGTCTGTCACCATAAAATTTCACACTAAACATAATAAAAATTACGAAAGACTAATATACACAAATAAACTGTTTCAGGAAAAATAATAAAAATTTATAATTAATTATAAACTCAAAAAATATTAAAGTAGTTTATTTAAAAAAATAGGCTAATGAAAGAAAACTATAAATTCGTGACAAAGTAACTGTCATGAAATATGTCTTTTTTGTTACATGAGTTTATAAGTTAAATTATTTTCTCTTAAAAAAAAAACTCTTATTAACTCTAAAAAAAAAAAAATCTAATCTAAAGATGCCATTAGTCAACGAGAAAGACATGACAATTGCCATCGTATACGGAGAAATTGAGATAGAGAAAACAAACCAGAAATTAAAATAAAATGAAATAATAAAGTTTCTATATGTATCATGTGAGTTAACCAGATTTTAGTAAAAAAAATCAGCGTATAAGATAATAGTCAAAGGAAACCCGAAGGAAATTGCTCTTTGTTGATGATGAAATAATGAAATTGAATTATTAATCCAATAATTACAATGACCTTGACCGAAGACGAATTCTTCAATGGAATAAAATAAGATTATCCCCTATTTCTAAGTAGTGCACAATATCACTATCATGGAAAACATAACATAATGACGTTCGTGAATGAATTGATCTTTGATAGAGTTTATTAAAAATTTAAAAGTAAAATGTGTAATAGGCAAAATAAGAAAAAAAGTAGAAAACGGTGTCTTGAAAGGGAGAGATTAGCCGAATGAATGCAAAAGACAAAACAGGATTGCTCCAAAATCAACCGGCTTTTGTCAAAGTGGGTTTAATTTACGCAATTTTTGGAGTATAGTATTTAATATTCAATTATTAAACGATATCAGTATTTATTGATAGACCCAATCGTTGGTTGTCTGCATCCATAAGTACAATCTTACTGTGGAAAAATGTATGAATCGTCCATTGCATTGCATTTTTTTCTTTCTTATTGGTACAAACCATATCATGATTATTATCTGGGCACTGCTAGAAGTTTTACACTCATTCATACAATGGGACCATGAAATTTAATTTTTTTTGTAGGAATACTAGCCGTGGTGGTATACTTGCAGATAGAGTTGAGCATACGCACTAATAGCTGCTCTCTCTAAATTCCTATATTAAATGGATTGAGTTAATTTGTACTTAAAAGATACAAATTGTAATACGTTGATTTGGGTCTATCTTGCGTTACTATGTAGTCAAAGTGGTTGATTTGCTATCCATAAAAAATTAAAATTATTTTTTTTTCTAAAAAAATGTCAAAAAATTAAAATTAATCAATATTGCATCTAAAAAAAATTATTATTGTTTATTAACTTTATTTTATATTACAAGTACTAGGTAATAAAAAAGACACAAATAATACTTAAAAATAATTTTAATAGTCCAGATCTATATTAAAAGTATAACAAAAAAATTGTGATAGAATACAATTTAGGCTTAGTCCTCGTATTTTTATCAATTTATAAAATTAATTTTTTTATTTTAAAATCTAATATTTTAGTGATTTTTTTATATTTTTTTAATTAAATAATAGTGATTTGACATATATTAAATGACGTGACATACGATATCATGATGTAAAATTATATAGATGTATTAATTATTTATATATTATCAATTAAATTATAAAAATGAATATTAAAAATGAATTGCAATATTACAATTATTTGTCATTCAAGATCACTAAATCATATTTCACGTGATTTTAAAATATGTCATATCATAATTTTTTTGGTTAAAAAAATCAATAGAGAGACTAAAACTATTGAATTTTAAAATAGGTGAACTAATTTTGCAAATCGATAAAAATAAAGAGATCAAAAGTACAATTAAACACATAACTTATGTAACCACAAAAGTATTAGTTAGTCCATAACTCATTAACTAATTCAAATGTATAATTATTATATTTGTTTTTTAAAAAGTTATAGTTACAAGGAATAAACTCACTAATGCATTGAATGATAATTTTTCACAATTAAGTCAACACTCACATATGAAAGTGCTATCAAAGCTGTAGTACATTAATTATAATTTACATGCACATGACAAATCTTTGACATTATTGTATAAAATGAGAAAAGCAAAACACGTACATAATTAACCATCCATGGATTGAGCAGCAAAATAATTATATAAATAAATTGATTAAAAAAAATTCATTATAATTTTTTCACCGTTGGATGATTATGAAGATTAGTTGTTTCATTCATATCAATATTTTTTTTAACCATCCGGTTCACAGATAAATGGATATTTGGGATAGTCAAAAAATTTAATTAAGAGGAAAATATAATTTAATCAAATATTATTTAAAATTTGAATGATCATGAAGTCTTAATTATAACTTATAAATCAGTTGACCCAAATTAGTTGGCTTTATCGACATCAATTTATTAAGTAGTGCATTGTATTATTAATTAGTTAGATAATTCAAATATAAATTTGTCATTATATGTGAATCTCATCGACTACAATTCCTTAATATTTTACTAATTTTTACGAGTAATAAAGATAGATTGCGTGTATCAGCAACAAAGTGTATCATCGATTTATTCTTAATAAATGTTTCCATAATTTATTTATGCTAAGATATCAATCTATTTAAATTATTAGTGATTTTTCCAACCACTATTGTATGCATGCATTATTATGAGTTCGTCTCACTCACGCATGGAAAGAAAACACCAGTGTGGTGGGTTGCTGTCTAGCAAATGTCTTTTTTTCCATAAAAACTTTTTTTTTGGTAAGAAATTGATGTCTAGTGTGTCTACTCCAAAACAACAACCATTCCTAGAAAACACGATGGTTGACTGGTTGTGTTAATTTTGAATTGCTTTTTCCTATTTTTTCACAACTTGTCTTTAATTTGTTGAATGGAACATTCCTATTTTTGCGTATGGCAAAATAAAAATAATAGACATGCACGCCGTAAGGCATGACGTCAGCATCTGCAAAATGTCAAAATTTCTTAAATTGAAAAATTAATATTTATTTTCTATTATCATTAAATGATATGTCATTTATATATTAAAATTTTTAATTTAATCAATTTTAATACATACTATAGTAATTGATATGAGGATAAATTAGAAAAAATTATTGATAAAAAAATTCATTATACTAATATACATTCTATTTTATATTGTACCATAAAACTTGTGAACCAAAATATACATGTATTCTTTTAAGTTACACAAAAAATTATATATTAGTCATTTTTTTACAATAACATCCTTTAGTTTTTGTGTGTGTCAAAGTTGTTTTTTTTTATGTTTGTAAATATTTGTAGCAATGATTTTAATTTCAAATCACCAAAATCAAAACTCTAAACTTTCTCAAACTTTTCAATAAACTCGTGTAATTCTTAAAAGATTTTGATTGCAATAATCTTAAGAACATATATATCCTCAATTAATTGTTTAAAAAATAATTAAACAATAGATAATTTGAGTGAAATATAAATTAGGGTTTTTGAAATTAAACATGAAATTATCTTAATTTAGATGATAAAATCACATGAAAATTTATTTTATTGTTCTTTGTATGATCGATACAAAAATTCAAAGTAAAATTTTAAAAACCTCTAACTACAAATGATGAAATGAAGTTCGAATTAAAAATAGTTTAACATTATAACCTTTAAAAACATAAACAACTAACTTATCAAATAAAATTAAACAATCAACCTGATATTTTTATGTAACTTAAATACTACATGATGTTTTTTACTAATATAATATGAGCATTGTTATTTCAACGTCAAAGCTAAAAAGTATAACTGAAATATAGTATAAAATACATACAAAATTAATAATAATTTGATTTAATAAGAGAGAAACTAATAATATAAAAATTTAAATAATGTAAAAATACAGTGTCCAGTTTTAATTTGTATAAAGATATATATTCTCAAATATATGAACTACTACTACATATACTAATACACTAGTATTTTTTTCACAACAGTATAACTAGTATTATTGAGCCACTTTATATTATATATTGTTAGATTAGATTATTAGAAAAAGTTATTTTGTCATATTTTTTATTTATTAGAATGCCATATTTTTTTCAAAAGGCCAAAATATATTAAAAAAAAATTATTCATGATACAAAGTTTACTAAGAATTAAAATTACAATTCTAGTTTCAATCACAAAACTAATATCAATCACAAAACCGGACTCTAAACTCCCTTCACATAAAATCTCTAGTGAATTATGCAACTATCAATTACATGACAAAAAACCTCGTATATATCTCAAGGACCATAAACACCAAGAAGTTAAGTCATAACTGAAATTCACATCTTAGCTTTATGTCACGTCGAAGACAATTATTATTTGATGGAAATTCTACTATTCACTCTAACAATTACACTTTACACCCTTACATTAATAATAAAATCCACTTTTGACCTTCAACTTTTTCTAATTAAAAAGATTCAATGAAAAAACATATTTCAAAAATTTCAAAAACAACAGAATTTTGAATTTTTTGCATTTATAAACTTCCAAAAAGAACTGCAAGCTTAGTTTTCATATTTGCGTGAAATTACCAATACTAGTTATATAAAAAATACTTAAAATAATACTTTGAATTTTGCATCTTTTTAAATATTAGGTATTAAAAAAACATACATATTCTGATTTTTTTTAATAATCTTTAATATAAATCAAAATTCCAAATGATTAAAAAAAATTAAATATACAAAATATAAAAGTATCTCGAATTTTTTCAGTTTTTCGTAGATTGGTCTTCGCAAATATTTTTTTCTTTGTAGTACTATATTAAAAATTGTTCTGGATTTTCTTTTTCTAAAAATTCAAGACTTACAAAAAAAATTATTTTTATTTTAAATATATTTAATAAAATAGCAAAATAATTATTTTGTAATATCAATAGATGTGTGGGAGGGCTAGGTGTTGGAGTGTGTAGTAATTTTCTCTAATTTGATCTTCTCAATAATGATTGTTGTATTGAATACTTTTTGATATCCCTCAAAGTGTAGCACAATGGTAAGGGACGAGACATTGAAGGAGTTTGATGCAAGAGGTCTAAGTTGGATCTCTTGCACCAACAATTTATCCTCGAATAATTACTAACCACTAACATTTGTTTATAAAAAAAACCTCCCACTTAAAAGATGTTTGAGTTACACATTTTTCATAAAGATCACTCACATGTCATCCAAATAACACCTAGCTTCTTTACTTGATGAACACACACTTTTGTTGTATTGTTAAAAGCGCTCACAACACCCAACCACTTGATGAATGATTCTAACCAGAAGATTATCTTTCGTAGGCAAACAATTATTAAAAAGTTTTCAGCGAACATAAACACCTTCAATAGAACCACCTTATTCAAAATTAACTTATCAAAAGTTGAATCGTCATAATGTGAAAGATCTGATAACAAGTTGTAAGCATCCTTCACCATATAAGTGAATTCACGCCCTAAACGACTTTGCCACTTATCTCCTTACATTCCTTTACAACCTCATTTTCCCATTTGAACAATTCCTTTTGCTAAACCCAATTAACAACCACACTTCCCATACCCTCTGCTCACCTTCTTTGCCACCATTGATTTTTTTTAGGAGTCAATTTAAAAATCCTCCTAAACTGAGTACATAATGCCCCACAGTCAATCCATGGTTCTAATCAGAACAAAGTATTCCTACCGTTCCCTACCACCTTAACCAAATTCTCCTTCAACCAACACCCTCACTTTTTTCCTTACTTAAAAATACCGTATTCCATTTAACCCAATGTATTTTCCTCACATCCTACTCATAAAAAAAATTTAAATAATGTTTCAAGTTTAAACATGCTACTTGAAGGTTGAAAGAAAGTAGATCGACAAAAGCTGTTAAATTGTGTTAATGAGAAAAAAATGGCCTTCTGTTGATAGGAAAATATTACCGCTAGGTCATAACTTGTCACGAAGTAGCAATTATCATAGTGTCGAATATATTTAAACTATCATGTGAACTTAGTCTATTCTTAAGTAAAAATAGTTATTGAGTTTGAAGAGATAATTTTTGTCTTTACATTATTTTTTATAGAAGCAAATTTATTGTATTTGACGGACCAATCCGTTTAACCCATTATTTTAGATGGAGTGAGTGAAATTTTAAATATTTACTATTGAAGTTGTCCAGCTGTGACATAAAAGAGTCTTATGACAAGGCAATAAAAATATAATTGGTGTATGTAGCTGGGGGGGAGGGTGTAGGTAGCATTTATCCTTAATGGAATGGGCCGCATAATGATAGGATTAGTGTGCTTCCATTCCATTGCAAGTTACAACAAAACGAAGCACATTCTAGAAGCAACAGGATTTGTATGTATATCATCAAAAACAAAATCAAAATACGAAACGAGTTACACCTGTGCTGTGACTTAGAGTGGTGTTTCTGTTTCTGTTTCTATTGACAGTTAGAAATCTAGGGTTTTAGAGCTGCTTCTCTCAACAAATATGAGGTATACATCAATATTGTTTCTCCTATCTTTTTCATTTTCATTTTGTGGCTTTTTTACAATCCTTGGCGCTGCTTTTCATTTTGTAGTGCATTCATTTTTTTTTTCTTGAATAAATTTCTCATTTCACGTTCGATGGTTGGTTGCATTGGATGTTTCATATGGTGGAACTGAAAACAGTGTTTCATATGATTTCTATTGGTATAGTTATTAATAAATCCTAATTGTGAGTAGTTTAATTGCAATCGTTATTTGTTTTAGCCACAGTGCTACACTGCGACTGTGAAGAATTGGGGTGTTAAATAGATGACATAACATGGGCATTCTGATATCACTATTTTCCAGTGCATATTCAAAGGCTCCCTTTACTTAATTGAATGCTATTTGATTGCCATTGCTAACTGAACTGTCATGGAAATGTTTTTTTTGTTGGTGAAAATTGTTCGTTATTAAGTTTTTTTCGCCTTAACCTTGTGGTTCCCATGGAAAATTGACCTTGATAATCAAGAGTTCGCCCAAAAGATAAGTAATGCCTGACAAAATATTCTAGTCAGGGTTTGGACTTGAGTGTTCTCTCGAAAGATTTGCTCTTTACTGAAGGTGATTAAATACATGTCAGAATCCTCATTATTTATTTGTTTATTTCATTGTAATGCAGTCGTCATCCAGAAGTCAAGTGGGCTCAAAGGGCTGACAAAGTCTATGTCACCATTCAATTGCCAGATTCCAAAAATGCAAAAGTCGACCTTACTCCAGACGGCATTTTAACTTTTTCTGCCAGTGCTGGTGCTGAAAACCACTTGTATGAGCTCCAGTTGCCGCTCTTTGACAAGGTTAATGTAGAGGTGAGATGACATTTCCAATTCATGGATGGCATGGGCAGATAGTTAACAATGTTTGTCTTCCTTTTATCTATGAGTTTAATAATGGCATTGTCTGATATATGCATGCACTTATGGGCATTGTTTAACAGCCCTCAGCTTCATATGCATTCTAAATCTATAATTTCGATGTCTTTGTGCCTAAGTTTCTTGTTAATTGTTCAATGTTTTTGTCTTAAGTAATGTTTTCTGTTATGCTTCATTTGCACTGTAATGTTTTTCTTTTTTGATCTTTTTTCAATGTATTTTATTTATCAATCTCTGTTGTTGTTTCAGGAGAGCAAAATTAATGTAGGGGTGAGAGGTATATTCTGTGTAGTGCAGAAGGCGGAGATCGAATGGTGGAAAAGGTTACTGAAAGCAGAAGGAAAGCCTCCACATTATGTGAAAGTAGATTGGGATAAATGGATGGATGAAGATGAAGATGAGGGTATGCACACATTTAAACCATACTGTTGTACTTAGTTTTTCAGGTTATAGGGGGAACTTTTATTGTATGTATCAACTGATTGTCTGTGTTTATTAGCTGCCGGTGACCTGGATTTGGGAGGGATGGACTTCTCGGTATGTAATGTGTTAATGTGATTCTCATTTATCAGTTTCAACCCACTCTCTTATTGATGTTGTTTATCCTAATTATGTTTTGTGCTGCAGCAATTTGGTGGGATGGGCGGTGATGATGCAGTGGGTGATGACTTTGATGCCAGTGACGATGAAGGTAAAGTATACTGTACAAATTGTGTCTTAACTCTTCAGTACTTAACTATTATAAAGCATTCTTGATGGTGTTTGCATAAGCTGTATGTACTTTTTGCATTTTTAAATTACATTGGTACTTCTTGCATTTGTATCTAATGGTTCTAGGAGTTGCTGTAGTGTATTAATTTATTATTTTTGGTGGAAAAGTAAATATTTCATTTCAGTTGATAAGATGATTTTTGGTGAACATTTTGAGAGTTGAAGTTGACTGTAGGGCAACTATGTCTTATGCTAGAGTTTGTGGCTTTTTTTTATTACTCAGAGAGTAGCTTGTAAATAATTGAACTAACCATTGAAACTAATTAAGTTATTGAACATAGAACTGATAATTGTAATTCTTTTGAAAAGAGAAACATACACAATAATTCAGTTATTTTCTAGTGAAAACTAGTAGCCTACCCTACACAGGTTGCTACATTCTGGATCCCCGAGTGATAGAATAGTTGTAACTTGTAAGCTAGCCCACCAAACCTCACCCTGATGAGTTTCTACTGAAAAAAGCTCTAAAATGATGTACCATAGAAGCAGTTTAAGCTTAAACAAATGGCCCTTCACATGTATTACTCTTGAAGTAACTATTACAACTAATATCCAAAGTCACTCACACTTATGCAGCAATGCATGATTAAGTAATAGTACAAAATTTTACAGTGACAATACATCAAAATAAATTATATCCAATCCAATAATACAAATAGATTTCTACTGTTGTTTATAGTGCCTCAAGTTGTAGTCCTCTGAAACTTAATTTTGTTATTGTTGGCCTAATTAAATATGTTTGTTTTCTAATTGTATAGGGCAAGAAGTGTCGAAGCCTGGAACACAAGAGGGTAATGATGAGGAGGGAGGTTATGCGGTTGGAGAACAAGCTGGCAAGAGCACCGTTGAGGAAGCTGCTCCAAGCACATAATTTCATTGCAGTTCAAGATCTTATATACTAGGAAAATGCTTTTAGATGTGCCGTGAAATTTCAGTCCGAGTGTACTGTCAATTGGTAGCCTGCTTAAGTAGAGATATCAATGTACTTATGTCTAAACATTAGCTTCGAATTATGTGCCAGCAAAAGCTCCTTCAAGTTGAAGTAGGATATTGTACAATTGAGATTTTTATTCATTGAAGGAAAGACGGCTTCTGGATTTCTATATTTTTTGGACCTTGTATTTGCTACCCAAGAAAACCACCGCAGGTTGCTTCTGATATTCCTTTATGTCCAGACTAAATCGTGCTTCATTTTAAGAAGTGATATTGGTAAAATGACTTTTATTGCTCAAATTCTCAGTAACTCAATTTATGAAATGAATTTTCATTTAATAGAGTGGATAATTGGGGGGCTACTACAATCCTTTACCAATACTCTCCTTTACCATCATTACTTCCACCTTACACTATTTTTGCCGGACATTCTCTGTTTTTAGAAATGTTTTCAGAACAAAATTCAAGCAATTTTTTTATCACCTCTAGAAAGTTTATAATATTAAAAAATTATTTTATAGAACAAATTTCTAAAAATAAAATACAAGAATACAATTAAGTAGACCCTAAAATTATGTTTCTGTGATTTGTTTTGATTAGAGTGGGAAAGCGAGAACACTAATAATTATTATATCTCCTTTTTTGCTCATTGAATTGGAAGGAGGAATGGAAGAAAAATAAGTTATTTACTATACATTTTCTTCCTCATCCAAATTCACTGTAGAAGATAAATAAACTTTTAAAGAACATTTTTTTTATCTCAATTTCTTTCCATTCTCTTCTAAACTTATGATTCCCAATTGATGGATTTATATTTGATTCTACCATCTTCAACTTCCTTCCCTCAATCAAACAATTAGTTAGCAATTTTTCAAAAAACATCCATGAAAATTTACACAATGACCAACTGAACGATACTTCCTAATTCCAATAACTAGTTATGAAAACAGAATTGATTTGGTTACTCAATTTTTTAAGAAAAAAAATGTCAAAAGAGAGATTGATATTCTCTGATATTCTCTTATAACTTTTTGAGTCACGATATTCTTATAACTAGCCAAAAAATCATCATCCAGTCCACATGGAAAAATGTAAATTTGTAACATAATGGTCATTTTAATTACTAATGCTGGAATAAAATAAGGGAATGATGCAACAAAAACAAAATAACTTCAGGGTGTAATCCAACATAAAATTAACGATATGATTTCTGTCATGGAACTACCACCAGAATGTTTTGATGAGAAATAACATAAATTTATTAGTGAATCCGGTAAATGCATTTGCACTATTTTCTCTGTAACATTTTTCTTCTTGCAAGAAAAAAAATCAAAATCCTAAAACTAAACAGTTGAAACTACCAAAAACATATGCATTTAGGATGTAATTCATTAGGGGCAATTAGTAAAAAGCTAAAGCAACCATTCACTCAATCCCTTCCAACCCCCAATAAAAATAAAAACAAAAAACTAAATATATAATTTCATGATTACCAGCCTTCAGCAATCACCAGGCAATCATCAAAATTCAACATTAGTTGCATGACATCAATTTTAAACACATCAAGGTTGGGAGGTATTTACCATTAAACAAAGAACATGTACCACCACTATTACTTTTCATTGAGGAGAAAAAGGAGTACAAATAGACAGGGCATTAGAAAGTGATGTAAAGCTTTGTTAAGATCTATAATATTTTGGTGAATATAAAAGCAAAATAATTGGAAACCAAAAATCCATTAATGCACAGGAAACATAAACAATAAATCTTCTGAACAGGCACCAATGCCTCTAAAAGCAGCAACTGGCCCATCTGTGTACTGGTAGTCCATATCTCATTTATTCCAATCAACCTCTACCTCGCCCTGCACCTACCACAAGAAGAAAAACCATTGGATAGTGATACGATTCAATCACAACATCTATGCTACTTAGTAAGTTGGTTGCAAAGTAAAAATGAGGAAGCTTCTGATTAGGAGACTTTGGGGGAGCAAAGTCACCTCCCTCTTCTGGAATTGGAGGCTACCATACGGGCTATCATTTATTTTAAATTACATGTACTACCCGACACATGTGTTATTACGACATGAACTATATTGGAGATTTAATTTCACAATTTATTACTTCTGTCTCTTTTTTAATAGGCAAATGTTAATAAATTAGTGGTCATGTTAGTTTCCCGAGTTTGAACCTGGGACCTCCTTCGGTGTTCCTTAGCTCACAACCGAGCTATCTACATGGGATATCTATTACTTCTCTTTAATAAAAATTGAACTGCCACATTCTTCTTTTCCTTAAATCCCAACTAGTGTAAAGATCAGTTCCTTCAATAATAATTTACTTTTGACATCGATATTTTTTGGACCGACAGGAGATAACCTAGGTGAAAATAAAAGCATAAATATAATAGTAGTAACCTCTTTCAGGACGAATTTGAAACAAAAGAATAGATGGAGCAAATGTTATGGTGCAATACTTGCAATTTATAATGATGTAAGATGATTTACCTCTGTTTCCACCAGGTTTTCCACCTGGGCCGCTTCTGCCTCGGCCTCCTCCTGGCCCTTTAGCTCCACCTTCTTCAAAGCCACGCCCAATTCCTTTTACTTGACGTCCAGGAGCACCATCCTCCCTACCTCTTCCTCTTCCGCGTCCCACACCAGGTGGTTTGCGATCTGAAAACGGTAACATTAATCAAACATCATTCTAGTTTATTTACATGTGCAGTAATTCAATTGCATAATTGTTCTTTCGTTTAGTTGCTGATTCAGAAAAGTAAAAATTCCAACTTTTGTTCCCTCCTCCTTTACATCATTTTTCCTCTCTTAAGTCACCAAGTCAATTTAAATATCAACACGAATAACCAGCTAAATGTTGAAACAGCTTACCAGTTCGAGTCTTGGATTCTTCCTGGACTTTGTCAATAACCTAAATCAACAGGCAGCAAAGCTAAATTAGTAAACAAATAAATACGAATATGTCCAAGAGCTTATGATGTTCACTACAAGGTTATCAATCTTTTCACTGAGGAGTCAAAAAACTGAACCACCACTACACACCTCATCAGGAACTCGAAGGTACTTAATAGTATTCCCACGAATGTAGCATTCAGGCATACGCCAAAATCTATCTCCGTCCTACATTGCCATTTACAATAAAACATTGTAAGTTGTAACAAACGACAAATGACATAATGAGAAATAAAGATTGATGATATGATTATGAATGAAACAAAGAGAGCTGTAAAAATTACTTTAGAGGTACAGATGACTTCTCTGAGATGGATGTTCATCCATGTATCACAATTAACCAAATGGCCGTTATATGTCTCCCCATTTTTCAGTTCAACCAGCTGTTACAGTATATCACAAAAACAAAACTACAAGTTACAAGTCAAACAGACTCAGTAGTAGCAACACAAGTTGAATTATATTTATATTTATATAAATAAGGTAAATTAAAGTAAAAGGCTTCACATACCATAGGGTGCCCTTGAGCAGTCTTGAGAAGGGAAAGTGGCAACTGCAAAGAAAGAGTGAATTGTCAGAGAATTGGGGGTAAAATTAACATTGAATGGAACCCTAACCCTAATTCTAACCTATTGGTATGATTAGTGGGTAAAAAAAATTAAATTATATATTTGACAAAAAGGAATGAAGTTGATGAGATCGATCTAGGAATCCATTCCATGCAATCGTTGTTTGTGGTGGAAGATTGAAAGAGAGAAGCGGTGACTTACCATGTCGTGAATCGGTGGTAGTTACGGTTGTAGTTGATTTAAGTAGAGAAAGCGACGAGGGAGAGGTTGATGGTGAATGATGATGATGATATCTCATACACTGTTTCGGACTTTCGGTTTATTTATACATACCTCTAGTCTACACTGTTCAGAGAATCGAGTTCGGTTCTATTTATTTTATAGCTTAAATATTTGATTAAATTCAAGTCTTTTTTATTTTTATTTTTGCGTCGATGTAAGTGTTTTTGTTTTTATTTATGATTATATTAAATTAATTTTAAAATCATTCTTAGTTGCTGTTTAAATAAACTTATCTATAAAATAAAGAGTGACACGTCATAAATAAATTTTGAGATTAATTTTTTTTTCTTTTCCATTATCGCATCATCTTTTTCAGTTCATTAACGTCGAATCACGATTTTTGAAACATGTCCGAAGAAAAGAAGGTTATGAAGGAGAAGTTGAATGTATCATTTCGATATAATTTTATCCCCTTTTTTTTGTTTCTATTTGTGAGGAATGCCAGAGTTTTTGTTTTGATATCTTAGATGTTATTTGTTCCTTTTGATACATTTTTGTCCCTCCTTTTTCATTTCATTTCATTGTTTTTATTTATTTATTGAGAATGAGTTTATTTATTTGTTGTTAATGTTGTATGTGAGGGTTGTGGGGATCACATGCATGTTTTATTTATTTATTTATTGTCTATATTGTTTAATTAATTGTTTAGGGTTTACTTTTTTGTTTTTTGGTGAGGACAAAGTGAATGTGGTGTTGACATGTGTGTTTTGCATGCATATTTTAGAGTGTTTCTGTTTGTTTTTAGTATGGGGTTAATTTGTCAACATTGTGTATTGTATTACAAAGGGGTAGTGTTCATATGGTTCATGGTATTGATAGTGATAAATGAAGTTTTGTTCTTGTTGAAGTTATTGATATTTTGAGTGAACTAGGGTACAAACATCATTCTAAGTATAAGTTGTGGTGGTTGGTGGATGAAATTGACAACTACAAGAGAATTGTCAATGATAAAGATGTTGAGGAGGTTGCTATTCGTGCTTTGAGGATGAATTGTGAAGCTAAATTTTTTTGTTGAGCATAATATAAGTGGAATGATAGGTTAAGGGAATGCACCTACAAGTGTCCAAGTTAAGATTCTTGAAGATGAAAATGTTTGTGAGAAAAATAAAGCTGAAGAGATGGATGAGAATGATGAAGAAGTTGACATTAAGAGTGAAAGTGAAAGGAATAATGATGTTGGTATTACCTTTGATGATAGTGAGGATGAGAGAACACTTAGGTTGCAAGAAAGCTTGATCTTGAAAATGTCAAAAGAAATGATAGGATGACAACTGTGAAACCATCAATCACAAAAGGACTTGAAAGTGATGCAGCAAAATCACTAACTATTGATGATGATGGAGATGAAGCAGTGGAAGAAGTTGGCACATCGTCACAATCAAACTTGATTGATTCTAAACCTGCAACATGCTTCAATGCTTTGAGAACATGATATGATATTTGGAAAAGAATGACACAGTGATTTGATTTGATGACATGTGTTGTGTTGAGATCTTCATGTTGTGTTTTTTTGGTAATATGTTAGGATATGCAACTTGATGACATATATTTAGACAATAATGCTATTCACACCCCCCAAATTGCTATTCACACCCCTCAAACTTAAAAAAAAAAAAATCCCCAAAATGCCCTTCCCTTCATCTTCTTCACAACATTACTTATTCATATCATCTTCTTCCTCTTCATTCTACATTCCATATTTTCATTGTTGTTCATCTTCTTCATATTCATCATCAATCATCATCATCAGTCATTAATCATCAATCATCATCAACCAAGTTCATCAAGTTATTATCATTGCTGTGAATCAAGTAAGTAATAATCATTCTTTGTTTTTATTGTGTTATGTTGTTTTGTTTTATGTATTTAAGAATACAATGCCTGAAAATTGAAGGAAAGTAGTTTCCATTTTTGATGAAGAAGACAACCTTCGTTGCCCTAAACCCAGAAACGTACCTTCAGTTCACGTACGCAAAAAAGTTTTCAAAAACCCAGAAACGTACGTGAACTCAATTCACGTACGTGGAAAAAATTTCAAAATCCAAACCTTACGTAAATTGAAATAACGTATGTATACGTGAACTGAGTTCGCGTAAACTTACGTGAATTGCAGTTTACATACATAACAATTTTTCAAATTTTTTTTACGTACGCAATTTCCGTTCACGTACATGGTTTATTATTCATCATTACACAATCTAAGTTTACGTAGGATACGTGAATTCAGATTGCTTACAATATGAGGATTCATGTTTCAAACTCCATTTAATACGCAATCTGAGTTCACGTAGGTGTACGTGAATTCAGATTGCGTAGAGTTTCATAATTTCAGTTTTTTAAAACATACGTGAACTCAATTCACGTAACTCCAGAACGTATGTAAACTGAGTTCACGTAAAATCTCCAGATTTACAAAAACAAAAAATGGGAGTTATTGGATATTAAATGATTTTGAATATTGGTATGTGAGTTATGAGTGTGATGAATGGGAGTTATGGGATATTAAATGTGTAATATTGATGACATGGACATTTTCGACACTTTAATTTTTTTTTTTAAGTTTGAGGGGTGTGAATAGCAATTTGGGGAGTGTGAATAGCATTATTGATATTTAGAATACATAGTTTGTTATTTTGGAATATGATTATAAACTTCTGATGTAACATTTAATGGATATAGTTATAAAACTTTGATATAAATATGATAACATATATTTTGGATATAGTTATAAATATTTGTTGTAAAGTACTACACAAAGTATGATTTAACTATTTTAAAATTAAATAATCAATTATAACAAATTTTTAAAACATGTATGTCAACTTAAGTCAACCATTTAATAATTATGAAGTGTTCATGTATCATTCATACAATGATAATCATTTCATACAATTATAAAAAATATGACAACCAACCTACATAGTTAAAGCTTAACAACTACCTAAAAGTTCTCTATTACAATCAAACAAACATCTTAAAACCCATAAAAAAATCACCTAAGACAAGAACAAAAGAACCATCAACCACTTCCTTTCTTCCTTTCCCCCCTGTCCAATTTTATCTTCATCTTCATATTTTGAGGTGTGCCAACCTACTTCATAACCTCTTTCATAGCATCATTCACAAACTCATTACATTTGCATCCACATGAATGTGAAATTAGTATTGCTGTTGTTGAAGCATTAACAAAAACATCTTGTGAAATTTATTTTGAATTTTTTCTACTGAGTTGAACAAATCTGAAATCAATATCGAGTTCATCATCCCATACAAACAATTGACAACTATAAGTGATCTATAAACAAAAATAAAAAAGTTAACATTAAGATGTAAACTATAACTACAAAGAATAAATAGAAAAATAACAAATTTAAAAAATTATTCATATCTCAATGAAGACATCTCTAAAATCACAAATTTTAGAAAAATTACTCATATCTCAATGAAGACATCTCTAAAATCTTCATTTAAGATTTTCATCAGTGTTAAAGATGAATATATGCATTCATTGCTTTCCTACACCCACATGTAGACAATTGAAAATGAGTTGAGTTTATTGCAGACGAAAATGACACCATAATTGAGTGAAAAAGAAGCAAATGAAGATAAGCTTCGAACATGCATCTAGTCCCCACAATCCTCACACGCAACATAAACAACACCTAAATAAACCTATTCCCAAAAGAAGAAAAAGATAACGAAAGAAAATAATACATCAGACACAAACATGAACAACAAGTAAATAAACTTAAAAAAAAACATAAACCCCACCATTCCCCTCAAACAAAAAGAAAAAAAGAGAGACAAAAACTATTAAAATCACGCCCCCAACCTCTCCTTTGCAACTTTTTTTCTTTCGGTCAGTTGTTTTTAAAGATGGTGATTTCATGTTGAACTTACATATTTAAATTAAAAAAACAAAAAACTTACAGGTTTAAAGTAAAAAAGACACAAAATAAATCAAACATTTAAACTTTATTTTATTTTATAATTTTGTGAGGGATATTGCACTCCCGCACGGCTAGAGCTAAGTATAAAATCGCAATTTTTTGCTGCTCAAATAACACAAATGCTCCCAAGAAATATGTTAAAAACAAATTTAAAATTTTGTTTTGAAAATAGAATATAATATTTTTCTGGTTTTGCAAAGCGCTGCAACGGTTCCATCACGTTCTTTCCGTGTTCAGTTTTATAGAGAGAATGAATAATTTTTGTTCAGGTTTATTATTTTAAAAGTTGAACATAATTATAATTATGCCATTAATGAAAAGTAACATTTTCTGTGTTTTTTTTTTAAATTTAAAACTGAAAAATGAAATGTAAAATACTATTTACCAATTTTATTTTTTTAATTTTAAAAAAGATAATATTAAAAATAATTTTATAAAACAGTTTTTAAAAACAAGTAATCTAAATAATTTTTTTTTTAATTTAAAAAAAATTAAAATAAAGTTTTTAAGATGAAAATCATAAAGCTCCTTGCAAACTGAATTTTTCACACAAAAATTTTACTTTTGAATTTTATAACGAGTGTCTTTAATAAAAAGACATGTTAAACAGATCTTTCAAATAAAAAGGTATACTTACCATTTTTAATAAAGTCTTTTATCGGAAAATTCTTACTATTTCTAATAAAATAATAGATGTTGTCAATAATGTCATATTTATTAAAAATAATAAAATAACTGTTATACTTTTTTTCCCCCTTTATCCATATTAAGTGCACCCTTCAAAGAAGCATCTTTATTTTTGTAAATAGAAAAAAAAAAGTTTATTTATTTGTTATATTTGCTCACAAAATAAAAATATTTCTTAAGCTGTTTAGTGAATATAATTTATCATTCTTTAGTTTTATTCTCTGAAACAAATTTCTTTAAATTTAAGTATCAAAATTAAATTTTGTTTGAATATCGATGATGTGAAAATAATTTTTTTTTGTTACTCTTTATTTTAGTCAATATAATATTTAAGCTTTGTTGAAATAATCACCGTAAAATAAATTTAATGTTATATTTTAGACTAAAATTAATATCAACATATTACTTTTTAATTAAGTATTAGTAATTAATAACAATAGGAGGTACAGTGTGCTCAAAGAATATGAGTACATTTCTGTGTATTAAGAAAGATAGACTCACAATATTAATAACCATTAAGTAGGTTTGATTGTTATTAAATTTTTGAATTTTTTTAAAATATTTTTTTATCTATCTCTCCAAATATTCTATGAATGGAGAGAGAAGTAGAGATAAACTTATTTCAATATGAACACCTCATCTAGACGCATGTAAGTTACTTTTTTTTTTAATTCTGTATTTTGATAAAAAAAAATCTTGTTCTTAAAAAAATTAGATATCTTAATATAGGATTAGAAAGAACTATGGATTATCTTATTTTATGTTTAAAATGATTTTTCCAGTTTACATATAGACTTCTTTGTACGTCCCATATAACTTTTTAGAATAAAAGAATTTAAAGGTATACTTGGCTGCAATCATGATTCGATTCACAGACCTTGTGATGTAGCCTTACTTTGAATTCTATTGTAAAGAAGCTTCCATCTATATCATCTTTGCTTAGATCTAGAAGGACCTTATCAATGTTTGCTTTGTTAGATCTTGTCCTCTTTGGACGTACATGTACATTAAGTTCACTAACGAGTCTTATAAAATAAAGTTCACTAAACCTAGACAAGGGAGCCATACCAAACAAAATTAAGTCTTGATGCTTGTAGAGCTAAAATTGGAGGTTGAAGCTTGGAAATTTGGACAATAGAGAGGTTGTAAAGGGGTGGTTGCAACATATTTTTTAAAAACTGAATCACGTTTTGGTTGAAACTACTTTGTCCAAATTTCATCCCGTTTTGTTGTTTTGAATCATTCCCATCCTTTTCTGAACTTTCAGTAAGAGGTAAATTGAAAGAAAAAAAATGATAAACTTTTTTTATTTGAGTGGAAAAAATGTTAAAACTTGAGGAATCACGTACCAATGAGCTATCAACGACCAGAGAATTTTGTAGAGACCATTGGTAATGTAACACAACCTCAAGCAGAAAGACTGTCAGATAAGAAGCCCAGTCCATCAAGCACGCTTATGCGAAGCCACTCAAGACACCCATCAATTAAATTTAAAAATATAGAACAAATAATATACATGAAATTTGTACAAAATAATTTACATGATCCCTTGACTTCCAAAATGAAAAATGACACTTGGAGCAAAGATCAATAATTAATTACATCTGCATTGTTAATTCTGACCTCTTGTGAATTTTTGTCAAGTCAGCTAAATGGCGCATGGTCGGCCTGCCATGAGGACAATTCCATGGAGATTTCAACTCAGCCAAATGCTCAAGTATCTGAATCAAATAGAGAAAGCTAAAAACTCAGTCTGTAGGGCTGAAAATTTAAAATTCAATTTCCTTACATTTAGTGTCCACTAAACCAGATACTTAACTTAGTAAAGGTGTGTCGTGCTTTTAATTAAGGCTGAAGGGCGGTGCTAAAAGTAATGTGTTTTAATACCTTGTGCATTTCATTTCTTCCAAGTGCATCACCAATCATAATTGATGATCGACATGCCCGAGATGCCAACATTGCACGAACTCTTGGAGGGCAAATTGAATCCAAGGAATCTTGTTTATAACTACCAATTATGGAACATTCCCCATGACCATCACCATCGGATAGGGTAGAGATCAGCTCCTTAACATCTGTTGGGAGAACAATGCTTATCATTAATCACTCAAAACATTTTTTATTTCTCAATGATAATCTTCATTTCAATACATCATTCTATGCACAAGTGATTAACCAGAATCTCTAAAAATAATGTTTAAACAAAAGAAGTGCCCTAGCCATTTGCAAGATTCAAATATGCACACGTCAATCTTTAGATCCAAGCTAAGGACTAGGGGTTTATTTGAGAAAACAAAAAACAAAATTTTGGTATCATGGACCTTTACTAGAGTTTAACCACAACGTGAGTGTCATATAACATCCTAAAAGCATGTTCATACATAACAGTGAATTTAACATTTATCAAAAGTTAGTTGAGGATGTTAGCAATCATTTAGTTTCTCTTTCGAATTGCCAAAGCCATCAAAAAACCTAGATAATTGTAAAGAACCTTAACTGTCCTCTTGATAGTATCCCCATGGGTGAATGGCATCCCAGATTAACTAAAGCCATGTAAGTCAAATAGACTTTCCAGCTTGGCCTGAACCATCTTCCAAAAATTTGAAAAATTAAAAGAGAATCATGCAGAGAATTAACTACATATGCAATTCCCACAAGATGCTTTCCCTTGACCAATCGTGAAATTGTGATTATATAAACTGACAGAATCCTTAAATTAGTCATAGATAAAATCCACAAAATTCAAGATTCTACCTTCAACTCCAAACATAATGTTTTTACTGTAGGGGACAGACTTTAATTTATAACGGCATCCAGGTGGTGCATTTTGATCCTCTTCCAAAGTAAATCCATTCTTCCTGAAAATGGATACAATGCAAATGCATGTTACTAACATTAGACCTTAAAGATGCAAATAAAAAGACAAAAATAATGCATGAAATATTTCATCGAGAAAATTTAACTCAATTTCAATGATAAGCTCCACAGAAAGAAAAAAAAAGTAACTCACTATAAGAGTGTCTAGATAAAACATTCCAGCGTTTCTAAAACGAACTTTCATAAATTATGCAAAAGTTTTAATTTCTAATAAGCATCCGACAATTATAGAAGACACACCATACAACCATTGTTAAAGACATTAGCTTACGGGAAACAACTAGTTGAATAATTTGGGGATTCTCAAGTTCAAAGTTGCTCCTTTGATTTTTGTTTGACTTAATTGTAATTTTAATTTTAATCCCTCTATTATTACCAATTCACGGAATTGATACAGTTTTGGTCTCTCCCTCTGATTTTTGAACTAAAAAATGATGATTTGACATATTTTAAATGACGTGGCATACAATTCTATGACATAGAACTATCCAGATGCATTAATTATTCATATGTCATTAATTAAATTAAAAATATGAAAAATTTCAGAAGTTGAAAGCTAAATTTTTACGATGTTTTATTTCAATTTCATAAGTGTTAATCATTCTACATTATCGTATCATATATCACGTTATTTAAAACATCTCTCATCATCATTTTTTTGTTAAAAAATCATATACAATGGCTAAAAGTGTCGACTTTTAAAATAGAGGGACAAATTTCGTGAATCAATAAAAATAACATGACTAAAATTGCAATTAAGCCTTTTTGTTTCTAAGCCCGTGAAGTGTTGCCAACTTGACAATTTTAGGAAAGACACGTTCTCTTTTCCCAGCAGTCAGAACGTCACCGGTGCATCTTACTATTGACGAGCATCATATTTTCCAAATATATCATATGAAATCAACTTCTATAAGTAATTAATGGTTTGAATATATAAAAATTTTATATGTGCATTTTAATGCGATTAAGGATCCTATTAATGATATCAAACATAATAAATTCAATATACATATGCCTGAGTTTTTTAAATATCAATATCCATTGAATTGACTTTAGCATTGACACAATGGAATGTTATGAGAAAATCTGTCAAGTCATCATGAGTGACACCCACATGTTGAGCTTTATGTGGTAGAGAAATTCATGACTAATGCATTAGGAAATGATTTTTTAAGGTGACATTATGGTCATTTTCACAAGGAAAAATAATCAATATGGTAATTTTGTAAAGATATCACTAATTAAATGAGAAAATGAATAAGATATCATGGTGCAGCATCATTTATGCAGTGGGCAATAGTAAACAAGAAACACAAACAGTCTGACTGATGCAGGGTTGATATTTTTGAATCCTGTTAATGAAATCTAGTTTCTGACAATAACCCAAAATACGGAAATTAACATATTACCACTTGTTCAATATAGCTCTAGCTATACCTGATTATGTCCATGTGAATTGAAGCAACTATTTCTTCTTCAGGGGATAACTCCAATCTTATTGGCCTACATATGCACCTTTATTGGTTAAATTAAGATCATGAACAAATAAAGAGAGGAGAAAAACTACTTTACATGCCATCTAAATATATTGTCTGTTTACAATAAGTGATCGTGCTTTTATAATTAAAATTTATAATCTAAGCATGCTATGTAACTTCATGTGCTTTACCAATCAAAATTTATCTTCGTCACAAGTAATTTCATTTTACCATGTTATTATTGACCGACAGTCCCCTCAAGTCCAGAAGGAAAAAAGAATGCTTATCAATAATGATCGTAAGAGAACAATGATGTAAACTCCTCACCTAAGCAGAGGTTGCTGGCTCAATATGGTTGATTGGGAGAGACACTCAAAATTGTATTTCTCGTCAGCAGCATGCTGAAAATAGATTATTATCCATCACAAATTGTAAAAAAAGATACAAAATTAAGCAAATAATGCATTTATATGGATTAATCATTCAAGGGGATGGTGGAAGAAACTGCAGAATAATTCTTGACCCACAATGAATAAACTGCATAATAACTTCCAAAAACATAGTGGAAGTTACCTGATCCACAATGAATAAATCTTGGTCCAATTTACCAATGATAAATCCAAGATTGAATTGTCCAATCACCTGTTAAATCATAATTTCAGAGTAATCAGCTAATAAATACATGATACATTTAATCTGAAAATGTAGCATTAATCAAGCAGCTAAAGATTCAAATATGATTTTAGTATGATCGACTAGATATGCAGATTTTGTATTTCAAAAACATTGATTTGGGCTTTATAATGGAAAGAAACATAGAAAAGCTTATCTTAGTTTCACTTTCCCCACTTAGTAAGTTAGCAAACAACCAATCAGCATAGCGACACCCAATTTACAAAAATAGCAAACCTTCCACACGGACAAACCAAACCTTGCATAATGAAGAGATTAAAGACCTTCCGTAATAAAGAGATTAGCGAACTAGTATTGCTATTTCAAGTTAAAATTACAATATGAATCATACTAACAACCTTCATTCTGCTGAAGTCTTCCTTCTTGAACAATCTTTCAAGTTCGGTGGCCGCCGCTGCTAACACCCTTTCTTTCTGCTGTTCAATTTCTGGCTGTGAAAGTTCCATAGTTGCAGCCATATAGTGCCTATAAATAATTATGAGAAAGAATAAGCATATATATGATTTCCTATTTTATAAAGACACTTCTGAAATAAAAACCTTTTGCCAATAGCTTTTCCATATCTGTATTGGCTGGATTGCATCAAAGAGAGTATCTTCTCTCTCTTACTCTTAAGGTCTTGAAAAGAAAATTGCATGTTGGAGAACATCTTCTGACCAGAAGACTTGGGAGAATCTAATCGTACAGGCAATGAACGAATCGGAGAGTCTGAGACCAAAACATGCTCTGTAGTATTGATCAGATCATTTGTAGATGGTGTAGTTGATGCCGTATCAGCTAGATGTGTTTTATCCTCTTGATGTAGTTTCTGCAAAACATTATATTGAAATGTGAAACTAATAGAAAGTGGCAATTTTTTCCACCCCTTAATTTTTTGATAAAGAAGAAATTTTGTTGGAAAGAAAAAGACAGTACCAAGGAAAGGAGGATTGGTCTTCTCCTTTTGACAAAGCAATATAAACATGCTCAGTGAATACGAGGTAAAGACATTAAATGATTAATGATCTAAAACAAAAATTTCTAAAAATATCAATTATAATGACACAATGTCAAATAATTCCATAAATCAATAGTTGTCAATCACAAATTGCAAAAAATAGTAGTTTGTTTGAATTCCGCTACACTACTGACACTATGCTATAGCGCATGATGTTAAACAACATTTTGTATTAAATAGCATATTGTGGAACAATGACGATTTGTTTGAATTCCGCTAAGCTATAGCACTGTTATTGCCGCTATTTGACAACACATTCAACAAAGAGTAAAATAGCATGCTTAGAGAACTATAAGTGTAGGCTATATCAAATTTTAGCAAATCAAACTAATCTTTGAAATGCTTGGCTGCAAACCAACATACCGTGTTGGGTTCCCTGTCAGTAGAGTCATCACTAAAGGACACCGTATTTTCACTCTTGTGGGTGATGCTATCAGGATCAAGTTGCTGCAAATATTCAATCTCACTCGGCTTAGAAGTTTCATTAATTTGGTCCATCAAATGAAGTGATGATCTTGTTATCAAGTCATCTGTTTCAGTATTTGCAGTCTTCAATCGACAATGCGAAGCTTGATTTCTAAGGACGGGCACTTCAGATAAGGCTGTAATGATGTCATCACGTTTTCTTTTACTCACTGCAACAAAATTGTTAAGAGTTAACTGAACATGTTTTGGTGGTTGAGATGAATATTTATTAGAAGAACCACTGTTCTCAGATGTCCTTGATGCACTATGAGTACATGTTGGCTGTCTTCCACTTTTATCACCCTTTAAAGTGTTGTGCGCTCTGAGTGTAAACTCCTGGCCCATTAAATCCTCACCACTCTCCCGAATCAACTCTTCTTCAACATGTGAGAATAGACCATCATCAGCAGATTCAGAAGCATTTTTGGAATCAGTAATACATGTCTCATTATTCTTATCGTGAGATATACTATTGTTATTGCAGTTAATATTATTTTCATCCTGAGAAATACTACCAATGTTGTACTCAGTATAATGCTCTTCCTGAGGAATCACACCGTTCAGGGATTCTGTTTTCTTTACGATAGGAGACTTCTTCTGAGGGGAACTTAACTCAAAACAGTCTTCTTTTACAGCAGGCTGCATAAATTCATTGACAGCATAACATGCACCATTGGGAGAATAAATTTGTTGTAAGCCCTCTCTCAGGGCTTGCAACAAGGAAGTTTCTTCAGAAAAAAATATTTTCCTCTTATCAGGAGTTACATTGACATCATACACTTTCGTTGGAACTGTAAAATTAAAGATTGCAATGGGATATTGTTTAGAGTTTGCACTTCTATATAACTCATTCACAAGTTTGCTGACTTTCGGCATATCCACTGGTCTACCATTGACAAAAAAATACTGTCTATCTCCCAAATTCCTTCCGTTGCCCTGTCCTGGTTTCGAAAGAAAACCATCAACTTTGCAACTCTCAGATATGCATAATGCCATCGGCTCCAAGCAGTTGAAAGTGTTCATGCCAAGCACTGTAATGATGTTATCTTTTAGAGAATCACTGCCTTGTGTTTTAAGTACCACAGACCTTGCATTTTTGCCAGTCGTGTTAGTGCAGCCAAATCGAACACCTTTTGCTATAAGTGCATATGCCTAAAGAATACGAATACTCATCAGAAAATATATCACATTAACAAACTCATCGAAACAACCAAAAAACAAAATGCAACAATTTCAGAGAATAACACACAATCACTCACATTCAAGAGAGAAACCAACTTGCCATATTCCTTACGTATGTTACGCTTAAACTCTTTGCTACGTACAGGAAGATTGGAGAACAACTTTTTAACTGTGACAGTTGTTCCAATTTGCCGCGCCGTTTTCTTTTCAGCCAAAAGAACGCCGGAATGATCAAATGACAAGTGTGTGGCGACCGGTTCGTTGACAGTTCTCGTTTCAACGGTCAAGTTTCCAAGAGCACAAAGAGAACTCAGTGCTTCTCCTCTAAATCCAAAAGTAGTCAGAGATTGAAGATCATGAAATTCAGATAATTTTGATGTATGATGCTTGAGTGCAAGAACCTGCAATAACAACAAGTTGATAAACTCAAACCCTAACACAGTAACACTACTTTCATTTTTTAAGGTTTTCACGTTTCAGTGACGATGATATTACAATACCTTGAAACTGTTTGGAGAAATGCCGGAACCGTTATCGATGACCTGAAACCATTCTTCACCGAAATCTTTAAGAGCGATTTCGATGCTGGTTGCGCCGGCGTCTAAGCTATTTTCGACGAGTTCTTTAATAGCGGAGGAGAGGTCGAGGATAACTTGACCGGCACAGATTCTGTGAACGATTCCCTTAGCAATAGGCTTGATAACTTGAGATTCAACAGGCATTGCTGCTGCTAACACTCGATTAACCGAGCAAGCGAATACACGTGAAAACTGGTGAAGAAAACCTGCAAAATTTTGGCGCCAAAATTGGAGCGGGAACGAAACAGAAATTGTGAAGAAAAAGGAAATAGGCGTTCTCTCTTCCGAATATGGTCTAAGGTTTTGCCCTTCAATGTCCCTCAACCAATCCAATGAATAAATTTCTTAATGCTCTATTCACTAAATAAAAATCATTTTTTTTATTGTGTCTAGATTTAATTTTATTAGTCCTTTCCAGTGACAATTCTTCATAGCAGTTTTATTAGACTGATTGTCATTAAGAATAAACTATTTTGTATATTAGTGATATTATGTTTTCTTCTACTTCCTATTTGTTGTAGGATTTGTCAAAATAAAGGAGATTATGGTTTGTATTTTATTTTCAACTTTTTTTTATTTCTTCGGATGTCTGTATAAGTGGTCAGACAGAGGGATTTCTTATCTATCATTTACTTTTTAATTTTCTTTATTCGGCCGTATGAAGAGTTGGACTTCCTCATTGAAAGTATTTTAGGATTATCACATTTTCTTTTTACTTTGAACCTCTACTTCAAATTAACCAGTCGCATTGTATTATATCAAGCCTCTCTAATATTTGTATTCTCTAGGGTGGAAGCATTCATATATAAATATATATTTTGGTTAAGATGACTTTGTATCCACATGCTATTTCAAGTTGCCAACAAAATATGTAATTCAAGTTATATTTTAAGCAGTAACTTTTTTGTTACTTTAAAATTATTTTTTGTTGGAGATTGTTGTTTTAGATTCCAGTTAAAATCTTAAGAAAAGATTACTCAATTCGAATGAAATAGTTTTTTTAATGAATTAAATTGGATATTTTGATATAGGTTCTTTCATAGATAATCTTTCTATTATGTTACCAATTTTTTATAAGAAAAAATGGTCAAATGAGATTACATCTTTGAATTTTTAAATGTCTTATGAAGTTTTAACCATAATGTGATCACTTATTTTAGTTTCAAATACTTGTAATCTTTTAAACTGATTGTGATTAATTGGTCTTGGAGACATCCATGGATAATGATTATCACAAGGGTCATTGTCATTCTTAGTTACCTTTTCATGATGCCAATTGGTTGTTAAATATTTATCAATCCATTCATTAAGATTCAAGTACTTCACGTTGAATTAAAAAAAAGCACCTCATGTCTCGTATGGAATATTTCAATGCGATTGCATGTGCACTACTACGTACTGAAACTCTTGAGGGTACTATTGATTAGAATCAAATTACGTGAATATGATTATAATGTATATATTCTTGTAAAAATCTTAATTTAGGTTTTTAACAACCAACTTTATGATTTTAATAAATCTGTTGTTTTTATTTTGGGATTTTTGTTAGTGAGCAAATAGTTTTAGTTTAAAGTCTATTTTTACTTGGTCTATTTATTTCGTAGATAATAGTGTGTCTACAATTGGATCACCCAATAGACTATAGAGAAAAATTCATAATTTTACGTCAATATGAATATTAAACTATTAATCTTTTGATATAGTTACCTATGCATCGCACAGTTCAAGAGCTAGATGAATAAAACATTACTTTAGTCCAAATATATCATATAAAACTAATACATCCCAGGTGAATTTTAACAAAAACACATGTAAAATTAATCAAACTTTGCAACATTTATTAATACAAAACCACGTGTGTCTAATATAAAGCAAGTAATAGACTAAAGTAAGTAATAGACCACGAACTCAATCCTCAGATAACATCCCAGGTGCATTTTAACATAAACACTCCACAAAAATATTTGCAGTCAATATTAAACTGAATTGAACATTGACAAGTTAGAATAATCACATTCCATAATGGATTTGCAGTTAGCACCAGTACCACATCAAACATTTACGATGTCTAATTTTCAATATGGAAATTACAAATACAACACCTTAAAATATATCTATGAAATTAGCAAAATAAAAACTATTTTATTTTGTATGTACTGATTTAGTATTTACAAAAGGGCATCTCACAATGCCAGGGGAAGAGGAAAAGAGTTGGATCAGCAGGGCCACTAAAAATAACCTTTTATCTCAAAAGATGGTTAGGAAAGGAAAAAAGGGAACCCTTATGCTATAATACATTTAAGGCAGGACAAATGATGGAATATATTCTAAGTAATAAATTCTAAACAGATAGCTTTACATGAAATAGCTCAAAGATGTCTTTTTTCTCGAGCCACCTTCTCCATAGAGGTCATTCCATTGGAGTAGTTCGTTCATATTTGTTGACTCGGATGATACGCTCGCACACACCTGTGTACACATGACGACGCATTACACTTTACAGACCACAAAAAGGACTCAAACTCAATAATGTAATATGCAACAATCAAGAAGAGCAAATAACTGTTTTTGTAATCAAAGAACTTGTAGTAGCTTCATGTTCAAATAAGTAGCTCCTTCAATTTAAATTGAAAAGCCTTAAACAACAGAATGAAATGAACATACCTGCTCATGTGCATATCTAAAATCTTCCATCTTTAAGGGCCGAATGTCGGCACTGCCACACAGTTCAGGTATAGGTTTGTTCTCAGCCAACGCTAAGCTTTTCTCCTGAAAGATATTTCCCGGTGAGGAAGAGATTACATGGATAATTGGGTTTTCATTTGCTAAATTAAAAAGGAGGTCTTCTACATTACACCTTCAATATTAAAGTGAAGTAATCCATGCATTAGAATTTCAACCAGTCCCATTGAAACAGCAGTAAAGATGACAGTCACAAAACACATTCTACAATAAAGTGGCATCCGAAGTTGACCTCGTCGAGAGAATGATTTGGATCTTTTTTGTTGAACAATTTGAAATTCAAAGGGAGGGACTAATTTGGCCCAAGTGAGCGAGGAACTGATGTTGGTCTTTTTTGTTGAATAATTCAAAAGGAGTGATGATTTGTCTCAAAAAACTTATAAGTCAGCATCTTTCGTTCTTGTATTAAATTTGGGTATAGCGACTAAATTGGGTTGAATTGAAATTGTGAGACTGAATTGTTGGGTCTTTAGTTCTTGTGATAATCGTAATGGAAAATTGGAGTTTTATCAATCACTTCTCCATTGTATATACTTCTCACATTTCAGACTAACTTCGATGAGCCATAGCAATGTTGAGCGCTCCCTCCCCCCGAAAAAAATATCTAGGCAGAACAAATTACTCAAAAAAAACTAGGTTACTTGTTATTTATAGATGTAACATTAAAACTTTCATTGCATCAACAAAATTATTCGATCAGCACCAAACTGACAAAGATTTCCAACTTCAAGCACATAGTCATACAACATGTAAGAAACTTAATGCAATCCCTGAGCACAACGAAGGCAAAAAAAAGACGGGAAATCATGAAGACTTCAACCAAGAAAATTATATATGAACGAACCTTCTTTTCCTTCTCCAAGATCTCTCTTATTGGACAATGCGCTGCTGTGACACACAGATTCTGCAATCAAAATATAACAATAAGAATATTGTCTAGAATTATGTGCAACCTTCTCGGGCAAGCAAGAATGGATAATCAATATATATTGAAATACAACCTTTAGGTCACTTCCGGAATATCCATCAGTCATATTTGCTAATGCTTCTAAATCAACATCAGGCGCCAAATCTTCCTTTGCTAAAATGACTCTCATAATTTTTTCTCTGTTTGTTGCATCTGGCAAATTAACCATCAATCTAGAAAAATATTTATGGAAGATCATGCGTTAGAATAAATCTTATCTACAAAATATAAAAATACACGAAATCAAACATAATATGTTTACCTTCGTGGAAGCCTCCTAATAACAGCCTCATCAAGATCAAAAGGCCTGTTTGTGGCAGCAAGAACAAGTACACGCTCTCTATCTTTTGTACGCAGACCATCCCAATTGACCATAAACTCATTCTTCATTTTACGCATAGCCTCATGCTCACCAGGATTTTCGCGTCTCCCTAACATACTATCAACCTGCGACAAATACCAGAACAATAAAACTCTGATTACCGAAATTAATAAAACAGTACTAGCAACCATAACAAATTGGAAATTTGAGCAGATTTAAAGAATATACAACTGAGGTGTTCAGTAAAAGAAAATGCTAAACTTTAGAACTTTTGGTTCAAATTGGTGCCTACATAAACACTGAAGGACATCTAACTGCAGCTTCACAACTTCCAAGCAGCTTAGCCTTTCTTTCTGACCACAAAATATTATTGACCGATGACCGACTTAGAACTTCGAAGCCTACTATAATTGTCCAATAAAGATACCTATCCCGTCTAGCCAATCCAGTAATGGCTTCCCTTTGATAAAATACAATCTATTTGGATTCTCTTAATCAATAATGGATCTTTTACGTATGGTAGATGAGAAAAGTGGAAACTCTAGCACGAATTCAGCCTAACCAAATAGCCCTTACAGGACATTTGGAAGGTCAAGGAAACCATACATGACTTTGAGGTATTTTTAAATCATGCGAACAGTTGAATTTTATCAGTTTTGGGTAAAACAATAAGAAATAATGAACTTCAAGCAGTTACATTTTGTCAATTGAACCACTAAGATTCCAGTTGTGTGATCTTGAACAGAAACTCAATTGATTTCTGTAGCAAGATATTTTTGTATGGTAAGCTACTTTTTTTAGAGGCACAAAGAAAAACACAATCAAATAAAGGAAAATTGTGAAAAGGGCATCATGTACACTGAGTCTCCTCAGCTTTTGTATGTTTCCATGTCACAACAGTGACATAAGCATAACAATACCCTTTAAATTGTAAAAATAATTTTTTAAAAAAAATAGAACTAAGGAGACGATATAAATGACAAGTTATACCAACCTCATCAACAAAAATAACGCTTGGAGCAATTTTGCTAGCCAGAGAAAAGACTGCTTTGACATATTTTTCTCCTTCACCAAACCACTGCAACAAACAAAATAATAGCTGCCTGTCATTGAAGTATAAAAGAATATCAGCAGTAGAATAAAAGTATTTGAAGTTGCAACATTACCTTTGAAGTAATGCTGGACATGGAGATGTTAATAAAATTTGCTCCAGCTTCAGTTGCTACAGCCTTTGCAAGCATTGTTTTTCCCGTGCCAGGGGGGCCAAAAAGCAATATTCCCTTGCAAGGCTATATAAGATGTAATTGCAATGAGGTACAGACACAGTGGGATCCACTTAAAATGTGCTCCATAAATCATTTAAAGTAAATATATATATCATTATTAGTAACTATATTTCCACCTTAGTTAGTTGCCCTTTGCAAAACAATTCAGGCCTTTGAAGAGGAAGCATAACCAATTCCTTTAAGGTGTCCTTCACATTTTCTAAAGCTCCAATATCATCAAATGAGACCCCAATATCAGTTGGTGGAATAACATCAGCAAGCAGTTTTTTCTCAAATTCATTCTCAGTAACTACGTCCTGGATAAACAATTCAATAGATATGGGTATTAATCTCGTGATTAAAACAGTGACAGCGAAAAAGAACCAGATGTAAATCAGTACTGCAAAATACATACTCCACAAAATAGGGTGGGAAAAGGTATAAAATTGTAGTTGTCTAAGTTAAATTACCTTCAGTGATTTTTTTACGCTTTTGTTCTCATTTAGAATGCCCTGTAGAATGTTAAACCCATATTGAATGCTGCACAATTGAAAAGTAAAATAGTATTAAAAATAAATAGAAAGCTTTATTTTATTGTTTTTGCTCAATTAGTTAGGGGTTACATTATGAAAATGACCATGATGAGAACAACCTCTCAGCAGATATCAAAGGCTTTGAATCATTGAAAGAAGGTTCAGATGAATGCATAAAATGGTAACTTATAGCCCAGCCAATAATCTTCTCCGCATCTAGTAAAGGAGTTGACAAGATATTATCAGTAATGTGGTAGCAAATCAAAATATTTTAATGTCAGTAGGAAACATAACTTCAAACATTAAAAAAAACTGACTTTCAGTTGTCAGAGTTTGATCTTTGATGCAGAGAGTGTCAAGGTCAGGGCAATCCAGTTCAAACCTTTTGAGAACCTGAACCATTAGAAGAATCTCATTAGAAGTTTGACAAATGGCAAGGCCAAAAAAAATTTGAGTAAAGCCAAAGCTAAGTTTTGACTCGAGCTGTTCATATTATTTGAAAAACCAACATTAAGTGGATCATTTTATTGTTTGCAGAAAAGGTTTATGTATGTTTAATTGTAGGACTAAAGGGTGTCAAGAAGAGCTTATTTATAATTTATTACTTGTGTAAGTGTTAGGAAGACTTCTAAAGATAGCTTAAGATGTGTCTATTAGCTATTTTGAGCTTATTTTTGTGAACTCCTCAGAATAGCATATAGAAATAGCTTATATAGAGGATATGGATAATTTATCCTCATTTCCTCTTCGATTGTAGAAACAACTTGTACATAAACTCTTAGCCCTATAAGGAAAAATGCAAACTAAACAACAACTGACATGGATGACGAAGATGAGTAGCCATAAAAAAAGCAGGAAGCAAAAAAAAAAAAAGGGAAATTTATCTACAGAAGCAATGATTAAATTGATATTCAGAATTGTTAAGCCCACAAGAGGAAATTTCACAAAGCAAGAGAATGTGATGCTGCATACTCCAAAGGCACCCCGCACCCCATAGATAATCTCATTCTCATCCACGAACAAGCACAAAAGTTGAAAACATAATAACAGCAACAAGAGGAAGCATAGTGATAAAAAGAGTAAAAGGAATATTAAAAATTGCCAGGAGGTATAACAAGACTCACTGAGCGAATGCTGACAACGTTGGACTGAGCTTTCATAGTTTCTATGTCACGTTCTAGCTGCTGCTTCCAATCAGAAATCAAAGCCTCATCCTGTACAAGGTTGCAAGTAAAACAGATAAATGAACTGTCGTACACATCAATACCATTAATTGTATAGTAAAATTAAATTAAGATACCTGAGGCAGCTGTATTGTAACTCTGTTTGGGAAAAGCCTATTGAGTTGCTTCATTACTTTGGGGGTTTCTTTGCTCCTATCATGGAGTCTAGTAAAGTTATCCTAAACAACCAAATTGTAGTATAGATTGATAATTAATTTCATGAAAGAACCAGAAACAACCCATCTACAATATTGTATATTGATATTAACCAATATTCAAAAGCCATAAAAAAAAAGAGGGTGTAGACTTTAGACGAAGATAAGCACTCTAACTTTCATATTAGAACTATAACGATCAAGGTATGAGGAGCAATGCCTATGATTATTATACCGGAAAAGCAAGATCAAGTAGTGCTGTCTGATTGCCTCCAAATTTTGTAAACAGAAGACTGCCAGGTTGGGTCTGCAAGCATAAATATGCAATCATCAGATGCAGCAGCAATAACTTCCCTGTAATCATGATATATCATATCATTACACTCAAATGCTTGCTAACAAATATAATCAAACACTACCTTCTCCTTACGATTGTCCGGTTGGATATGTGAACCAATTACTACAACATTTGGTGGCAAGTTACTGAGCCTACTTTTCAAAACTTCTGAGTTCCCAGCCACACCCTTCTCTATATCTTTAATGAACACCACTAGTGCTCCAGTTTTACTCAGATTAGAGGCAATCTATGTTCACAACAATAAAAAGGGTGTTATGTGTAGTACTTCAGGAATGGATAGATACAATACAACTTTTGGACAAGTATAGAACTGGGACCACCTCAAAGATTTCACTAACAGCAATTTTGCTAGATTCGTCCCCTCCACAACCATCTACCAGTACTAAATGATTGGCTGTAGAACAAATCGGGAAGTTTTAAATGCATTGCAAATTATAGCATACAATATACTAGTATGCAGCTAATGGAACAGTAGCTCAATCAAATACTGTGAATTACCAGCACAAAAGAAGCCACGGTCATCTTCACAAAGGCCACCAAGATCGTTTCCATCTGGAATTGATTTCTCAAATCTAACCCCAATTTTTGAAGACCCATTATTTTCAAAAGCGAGGAGAACTTTGCCCCGGCAACCATAACTCGGCCCCCTGCTCAATACAGCAGACAAAAAAAACATAAATTCCACCGAGAACAAAAACAAACTAAAGTGGAGGTAAAAAACCAGAAATAAATAAATAAATAAACAACAACAACCAAACCTTAACTCAATGAGTCCGCTAAATGTATTAAAAGATGTCATAATGTTCTATCATATAGCATATCTCTTTCCAGCTCATTTATCTCTAGGTCTTTCATAATAGTTTCTCTTATCGTTTTTCTAGGTCTTCCTCTACCAAAAAAAACCTCCATTTGATCTACTCTTCTGACTACAAAATCTACTAGTCTCCTCTCCACATACCCAAACCACCTAAGTCGGGTTTCTACAATCTTTTCTACTATAGGTGCTACCCCAACTTTCTCTCTACAATGTTGCATTTCTAATCTTATCTCGTCTAGTCTTTCTACACTTCTAACGCAACATTTGCATCTCAGCTATACTTATTTTATCCTCATGTTGGTAAACAGAAAAGCCTGCCACATTGAAACTCTCTTAGGAATGCACGACAGAAAAGTCAATGCAAGAATTTTAGCCCAAGTAAACCAAGAACTTAAATCATACGCATTTTCAACTCCGAATAAATTAGTTGGAAAAAATACACACAATGACAACATCTGAGCTGAACAAAGTGCACTCCAAAGTGAAAATTTTCAAAAGTTGTAACATCTGCAAATAAGGGACCTACTACTCATGAAAATTTTCCCAATGCATTATAAAACCATTGGACTACAAAATTATTATCATCTCTACAATTAGATCAAGCTCTTCTACTTGCTAAGCGTAAAATGTTACCAAGTATGATTTTTCCATAAAAAAATTACCTTGAAGGAAAATCTTGCGGTGATGAGACAGCAGAAGGGAAATCACCGACAAATTTTACCCGATCACCTGCAAATAATGTCTCAAGAATTAGAGTAATTATATTTATTGAATTAAAATATGTTGGCAATACATCAGATATATATATACTAGATTACTAAACAACCAATTCCTATTAGTACTCATATATAACTAAATCTCTATTAGTACTCATATATAACTAAACTCCTACTAGTACTCCTATTCAACTGAGGGATATTAAACAGAAACAGATTTTGACACTCCCCCTCAAGCTGGTGAATACGTTCTCCATTCCCAACTTGAATACAATTCTTTCAAAGTTGCTACTGTTTAGCCCTTTAGTTAGAAAATCTGCAAGGTTGTCATGGCAGGAGTTATGTTGAGTGCAAATTAGGCCAAAAAGAAATCTCAAGTTGCTTCTATGAAGGCAGCAAAAAGGGTCACAATGAAGGTGGCTAAGGTTTTAGGAAAAAAGAAACCGCAATGAAGGCGGCAAAAAGGACCACAATGAAGGTGGTTAAGATTTCAGAAAAATAAAAACCGCAATGAAAGCGGCAAAAAAGACCACAGTGAAGGTGGTTAAGATTTCAAGAAAATATAAACCACAATGAAGGCGGTAAGTTTATGCGGAAGCAAGGACCATAAAGAATGTGGCTAAGTTTACCGTCATAAAGGCAACTAGGGTTTATGCGGAAGCAAGGCTCTCAAAGATCGAGAGCTCTAATACCATCTCACGAATTAGAGTAAAATTATATTTATTGAATTGAAATATGTTAGCAATACATCAGATATATATATATATACCAGATTACTAAACAACCAAATCCTATCAGTACTCATATATAACTAAATCCCTATTAGTACTCATATATAACTAAATCCTTACTAGTACTCCTATTCAACTGAATCCCTATATATTAAACAGAAACAAATTTTGACATAATGTAAGCATCTAGCATATAGATTATAGAATGACATCTAGCATATAGAAAAGAATAAGATAATAGGGAAGTAAGTTTTCAAAAAGGTGACACCTAGCATATAGAAAAGAATAACACACCAGCTTACCTGTTTTAAGAGTAATGCCTTTTGACGATGCCGTAGAAACTTCTTGCTTCACAATAGCCGGTGAACTTAATGAGGAACCACCTATAATTTGGGCATCAACACTAGTAGATGGTCTCTTGAGCGGTAATGTAATAGCTTGAGTACTTCTCTTGGTAAACACAGATGGTCTTTCAGGCCTTGAACTTTCTTTGGTAGAATCAACATCCTTCAGTGGTGCTCGCTGAAAAATCAATTGCACAATCAATACAATTGTGTGTAGAATATTGCTCATTTTAACACGAAAGAATCCCAACAGAACCAAACAGACAAGAAAGCCAATAAAGACCATGGTCAAGGAATGAATTTTATAAAATTTAGACTAATATGGAATAATCCTACAAAACCTCCATAAACATAACAAAAGAAGGAAATCTTAGAAAACATACCCCGGGAGGAGAGAGATAATTCACAATTAATAGCCTCGCACCAAAATATTTTGCAAGTGCCTTGGACAGAGTCTCTTGATATATTTCTGAACCTACAAAAGAATCATATATGATGAAAGCACTCCTAATTTAGGGAGAATTTTTTTTTTTTAATTATATAAACAATAATGATGGAATTACCTGCAGGACCAGATAACAATATCCGAGGGGACAATGACGGAAGGTCTGAAACAAATTTTCCAGAGCCATTGCACTTCAAATGAATGTACACAGAAGCAATCAAAACATTCTTTGTTGTATCACTGTAATAATGCAAGTCATCATAACCAGTAGAATAAATTTTATCTATCTCAAGGCAGTAACTACAAGCAATCCTACCCAGCATTATAGCAACAAAAAATATCAAGGTAGTTGTAGCTTACATCAAACTGTGACCACACAATAGGTATGTAAAGCCAAGGTATCATACAACAGGAAATCAAATAAGAAAAAGTTATTAACAAGAAGCAAGTATTTGCACCTTAGATAATATGGGAAACTTTCAAATGAAACATCAATATTCTCAGCACAGAGAATTCTCAACCGTAAATTATCCGTCGAAACTTGTTTCCTGGGCGGTGCCAATGCTGTCGGGGTATCAACATCTTTAAGGAGTTCCCTTAATTCCTTTCGTTCTCCCAATATCCTGGCAATGTTGCCACTTAAATCAAATGCAGGACATGATCCAGAAAGCTTGTGCAATAATGGTCTCAAGTTGCCTGCAGGAGCAGTCGTCTTCCCAACATCTGTATCCACACCAGCATTGACATCTAGAGAGTCAACCTTAGGATCTTCATTAACAGTGGCAGAGGACAGAAGACCAGTTTCCTCAGAAGAAAAAACTCCATTCGATTCTTTATGATTGGTGCTCTGCTTCACTTCAGTGTTTGGCGTTTCATCCCCATTACTGGCAGGTACTGATGCAACGTCAGTGTTCTGTTGCAAGTTCATGCTAGTGTTACCAGGAGGTGGAGTGACAGATAATTCTTTATCAAGATTAGGAAAAGAAGCTAATATTGAAGCTCCAGCAACAGCCGATAGGTCTCCAGATCTAGCATCAACTTGCGTTCCAGTTATTGGAGCACCCTGGGCTTCTAAAATACTCACAGGAGAAGGTACATTGGCACTGGCAGTAGTGACATTATTATTATTATTACTGAGCTGCTGAAAGATCTAATCCAAGCTAAGGAACCCATTAGATATCAATGATAAAATTAAGAATGAAAAATGCGGCAGTTTGTAATATAAATCCATAAACACATTACTTACTGGTTTTTTGCAAAGGTGACCACAGACACGTAAAAAATGAAGAAAGGAGCAAGAAGAAACGAAAGAAAAAAAGATAAATTCTTCCCATGGAACCATATCTAAAGGATACATAAGCTTCCTTCCCTGAAGAGCCAAAGACAACCTCATCACCTCCACTTAAAATTAGACAGGATTTCTTACCATATGACTTCCCGTTAACTTGCACAGCACCTTTACTCCCTACGATTTCAAGCAATGCAACAGATGAACTTCCATGCTGTGCAAACTTACATATAATACAAATAACAACCGTGGTTAGTAATCTATAAAACATATAAACGGTTAACAGTAATTTTCTTATGTTAGGACAATTTTAGGAATATCTACCATAAAAGAATTGTAATTCATTCTTTTCAGTGATATCTTTCACAAAACATCTATTGCAGATCTGAATTATATTCGAAAAATGACTTATTTGTCAAAAATCATAACAAAGCTGTAAAGATCTTAGCTCTTCGGTTGATTGTTTTAACTTTAAACAGATAAAGGAAGAAACTCTACCTCTATGTGGCTCAATTTGCACAAAACATGACTAAGAGCGGGATCTTTAAGCCATAAATTACATTGTCGACCTTGACCAACTGTGTAAATAGGCTCACACATGGACAGGTGAGGATTCTGGAGAAGCATGAACAACAAAGGGATTAATTTCAAACCCATAAAAGCCCAATCTGAAATAGAAGATTAAATGAAAAGATAGAGCCATAAATTAGCTAAAAGCTTTCCCCGTTTTACGCTTACAATAAATTAAGGATTCATACATAAATGCAAATATTACTTTCATGAGTCATGTCAAACACCAATCTTATACATTTTGAGAAAAAACCAAAGACAAAGTTTTCAACAAGCATTATGAAAATAATCGGAATGCAAGTTGATGCAAGACCTAGAAATCTGTCCATTTTTGTGCAGCTTCAATATTGGCTTCTTTTGAAAATCGTAATCAACATTTATCTCTCATTCCACCTCCTGCTAACATTGGCAGGAAAATGCATAAAAACACTGACGTTTCGTCACTAGCTGCCCGTGATGGGGATGATACGCCAAACATTGAAATGAAGCACAGTACCGATTTTTTCTGTTGAGAAAACTGATTCTCCGGTTTTTTCGGCAAGCAAGATTATGTATCCTTCAGGTATGGAGATGTGCAACAGCGACGAGTAGGCTGCGCCTCTGCGGGAGGAGATACGAGGTTGAACATAAAGGACACTAGTTTACGGACTCATCTATAATGGACTTTTTCGGGTTTGGCACATTGTGCTTCTTAAAAAGATTAATGATGGGCTTAAGTCACATGAATCAAGAACTGTTGCTCTCTTTGGGTCTTCCCTCTGTGACCTCTTTTTCCTTATTTGTTAGTTATATGAAAATAAATAAATCTTCCATACATAGTGTTAATTATTTATAGTTATATATACATAAATATAAACATTAACATATACAAACATAGTATTAATTATTAAATAAAGATAAAATACATTAGAATAGTGGTCGTCCCACTGCATGCTATAGTGGTTATCCTGGTTTCGGGGTCAATGCTCTGTGTTGCTATTCGAGATTAACACCATATTCCTTTTAAATGAAATATTGTACAAGTCTTGTGAAAAAGGGTAGAAAAAAAATAGGGGTTGGGAGAGCTTTTCCCTCTTAAATGGGTCCATCTGGCTAACTCAAATTAATCAAAATTCAAGATCTAGTGTGACTTCTACATATTGAGTCCTAGACGAGATAAAAATCAAGCATCACTAAATCACCTACATATAGATGATGACATAACCTATAATCTGAAATCGTGATTAATTTCTAAGTGTGATATAGTACAAAACATGATCTTCTCTTGTTGGTAATGCACAAATAAGAAATTGAAATTTCCCCAAACCTTAAACATTAAAATGAAATAGAGGGAGTAAATTACGAATCCTGTCCTGTTTGCATCTCACTGTTTCTGAAGCCCAAGATGAAAATAATATGCAAATTTGCAAATCTCCCAATTATGGCACTCTTTTTCAAAATCGATGTTTTCTCCTGGGTAATAACATAAGCAAGTGGTGGCGAGGTGTGCAATATTAATACAGACTCAGCTTTGTGGCTCACGATAGGCGGCTCCATCAATGGAAACTGACTCATAAAACACACTACTTACCATGTAGTGGCACAATGGAGACGCATAGAAGAGGAAGAAAATGGAGTCACTGAGAAGAGAAAGCGACTGGAGTATCAGAGAACGGGAGACAAAAAAGGGAGGAGAAAAAAGAGGATGTGTTGCATTTTGACCTGGAAAAGTTGTTTCGTAAAAGCTGGGTGGGGTCTGAAGTCAAATTGAAGAAGGCGCTCTATTCCACTTTTTTGTGAATTTCGGCGGTGATTAATAAAAAAACCAGTTCTGTATAGAATCAAAATCACATAGCACTGCAAACAGTTTTTGTTGACCTCATTCCCAAATAAAATAAATTAAAAGGTAGAATTATTGGAGTCGCCCAAAATTTGAGTTCCCCGTTCACTAAACATTGATACTCTCTTGGAGTCGAATGGAAAAAGGTTTGGTTCCATTGTTTGAATAAGGAGACTTCAAGTTTGATAGACCATGAAAATGTGAGGAACAATTAATTTACACTAATTCATTTTGGGAAGAAATAACTCACCACCTCTACGTCAAGCGAGTTTAATGAAGAGTGAAGGCTACCCAAGTGCAAGAGAAGTGAATCCCCAAGAAAATGTGAGCGATCACTGGTGTAGTGAGTGTTTATCACAGGTGAATAGATTAGATATGCTATTTGAACTGAGTTTTTACATTTTCACAAAACCTTTAATCTTGTCAAGATAGTGACAATTTAGTAAAATGCGTAGAAAATTATCTAATATTGAACCACAACAATTCTACATTTTACGGTTGTGTTCCAAATGTTTTTCACATCTTCCATCTTTATCTTTGGTGTATGGGACTTTTTCCAACATAGATAATCCATAATATACACTAAGTTGAGGCTGTAATTAACCTCCACTATAAAATGCAACATGATGCATATAGAAAATGTGAAACACGTTGAACGAATACAAAGTCCTGAATTGTGAGTCTATCAATCAATACTATATTAGTCTTGCTTACAAGTGTCCTAAGTGCCATTGTTAAAGAATCAAAAAGTAGGAATTTGTCAATGAAAAGATTAAAAATTAAGCTTTCCAAAGGTTGAATGCACAATTTGCAATACATTTTTAGAGCCCTTGTTAGCATTTCTCATACTATACTATATTAATAAAATGAAGGACAACGATTTCTAGGTTGTCAAAATCACTAGTCTCAGCTCTAAGCATTAAAATAAGAGTATATAAGTATACCTCGGAAGATTGAGAAATGAGCTTTCCCCAAGCATCCTCAGCCTTGGGACACAGTTTGATGCCGCGTTTCTTCGGCCGAGCTATGGGTGGCAAACCCTTTGATTTCTCCGCAATGTCACCTGAGTCTGCCACAAAATCCAAAAACATTACCCATCAAAAAACCACATTAATGTTTTAGATTAAATATAAATTATATAAATACAATAATATAATACAATACAACTCCACAATGAAAAAGCTTGTGAGTTTGATACCTAAACACCGAAGAGGAGACATTAAAGCCTCAGTTTTGACAGCCACAGAAGAAGACTTATCGTTATCACAATCAACAGCATTCAACGACGACGTTTCTTGCAGATCAGATGACCGTATATCTCCTTTGGCGGATTCGTTAACCGACGGCGAGGGATTTGCAGCGGATGAGACATCCTCTGAAACCTATTTCATAAAAAACAAATCTGAGAATTAAGAGAAAAATGAATTTACAAACCCTTGTGAGGAATTAGGGGATTTGGTTTGAATGAAAACCTTGGATCGTTTAGTGCTTGAAGGAGGAGATGAAGGAGAAGAGAGAGAGCGCTTGGAAGAAGAGGAACTGCGTCTAGTTTCAACCATGGTGATGTGATGTGATGGGTATGCCCTTTGGAGGAAAGATGAGAAATGTGTTGTTGCGAGTTTCAACCAAAAACAAAGATGATATTGAAACTGTTCAAGAAGGTTTGTGTTGAGTTGTGTGTCGCTCGTTTTATACAGGGGTTAATAATATAATAATATTTGCAATTTTAAATTTTTAAAAAGACGGTTTACGATCAGAATTTACACTTGGATTGTTTTATTTGGTAATAATTTTAAGATTAAAATATTTTAATGTACCTCATAGTAAATAACCAAACATAAAAAGGTTCTAAAAATAATTTGAGAAATAACATTAATGATGGATATAAAAAACTAAAATGTAAAATAAAAAATACAATAACTTGAAAAATAAATTGATCAGTATATTGATTATGACATATAAATGAATAGTGTGACGTGAATCAATAATAATAAATAAAAAAGCTTAAAACCAAACATATTGAAATATTAGTGAGACAATTGAATGTATTATTTTCTCCTAAAAAGTTGTTATACTCAACAAAACAATCTTTTAAAATTTATATAATTTTTAATATCAAAAAATATTTCATAAATTAAATCTTAATTGAATATCATTGCATTACATGAATTTTAATTGAATATCACCAAAAAAAATTCAAAAAATTATTTTAAAAAAATTTAGAATTTCTAATCCAACTCTATGTATGAGAAGTATTATAAATAGTTGAGGGTAGAGGGAGGATCCGGAGCAAACCATTGTCATCCCATAAACGTGTCCATTGTCATCCGCTTACAAGAAAAACAAAAACAAATATTATCATCAACCACATTCATGTATATCATCAACACATCATATTCATAAGGATCGGGCATTTTAATACGACAACATTCACAAATTGACTCATTGTTCCATATGGGGATGCAATGCATCAAAATAGTAGCCAACTAAATGAATTTCCTTGCCTCTCCAAAATCAATATCCGCAGATATTCACGAATATCTTATTAAAAATAATATAACATTAGTGTAATATTAGACAAGACATTATTATATTATTATAGAAGTTATGGAAATTTTGGAGAAAAAAACATTAGAGAAGACAGAAATTTTTGAAAAATCATTTTAAAAAGTAAACTAAATATTTCTAAAAATTCTATAAAAATGTCAAAAATCGTTTTAATATTTTCGATGATGGTTCTCTCTAGTTAACTTTCATCTTCTTATTCAAAAATGGGCCCTAAAACACCTCATTTTTTATATGGTAATACACAATTACACATAACGTGCGTATATCATCATCACACACAAAATGTCTTGCATTTACATCACAAATACACATACATATTTTGGAGGCAAGGAGAGGTTGTTACCACAAATCACAAATACAGTGTCATACAATTAATATTAACGAAATTAGCAACAACAAAAAAATGATTTTATTTTTATTGTAAAAAAAACTAGGTATTTACAAAATGAAACCCCACAAAACAATGAGGAATAATAAGGGGAAATATTGGATCATCTGGGGTAGTACTAGAATAAGCTTTTATCCCCCCAGTGAAATTGTCAAATTCTTCTATGTATGAAAAAATATGAAGGGAGAAAAGCAGAAGTCGGAGAAGGCCGGAGAAAGAAGAAAAAAGGCAAAATCTATGATATAATACAATAGAGAAAGAAACCACATATGGAATTTCCATATCAATTGGTGGCTGACCTTGTTAAAACATTTTAGGTGATAGAAGGAAGAATAATAGCCTAAGCAAGAAATGCTATACAGAAAGCTTTTACATGAAGTAGCTTAAAGATCTCATTTTTCTCGATCCACCTTCTCCATATAGGTCATTCCATTGTTGTAGTTCATTCATATTTGTTGACTCCGACGATACGCTTGCGCACACCTGCATAATGAAATATTATGTGATTAGGTAATTTTTTCAACACAGCGTAGTAAGACACTCATTCATGCAAGAAGTTCAGTCTCTATAATACAAATGTTGCTTTTGTTCAATTAAATAACATACTCAATTTTAATACTAATTCGTCCCTTTTTAGGCTGACATATCACTTAATTATGCACATCATTTTGTATAGCTTCAGCGTCATACTCACATCTAACAATTCAAAACCATTTGACATTACAGTTCCATTTCCTAACATATCTTGCTAACAAAAAATGGTTGAAGATTTGAAAACAACCTTGAAGAATCACAAAAAGATTTGAGGAAACCAAAGGAGATGCGGAAGAGGGATTTACATCACACTATGTGACAAGGAGAATGACTACATTGAGGAGTACGAGGGATTTACTTCCATCTTTGCTGTGTTGTGTAAATTTTATTACATAATAGCTTCAATTTTCTACTGACATCTTGTTTCGAGGCTTATTAGTTATTATATCATCTCCCTCTAGTCTATGATACTCTAGGTGAATTTTATTTCCTAAAATGTTTCTAATTTTTTATGAAATGCCACAAGTTTTTCTTTCTATTATATTTGGTACTTCTTTAGTATAAATATTGTATTATACTATTATATAGCTAGCATCTTCATCCAAAGGTTTTTGCCACCGCCTACCATCAATAACATCTTCTACCAAAATAAGTAAAAGATGTAAGACGGCGCACGAGGCTGCAATTTTATAGTTGTTCTGTGCTAAGCCACCCTCACCACCAAAGTGAACACACTTGAAAAAATAACATGGAAAAATAAAATGAATATACCTGTTCATGTGCATATCTAAAATCTTCCATCTTTAAGGGGCGAATGTCTGCACTGCTACACAATCCAGGTAAAGGTTTGTTCTCGGCCAATGCTAAGCTTCTCTCCTGAAAAACATTTTATTTCAGCATGAGGAAGCTTAAACCAAGCACTGAACTGTTGTGCGGGCATAATAAATTACAATGAACAGAAGTCTTGTTTAGCACTTGACTAAAAGAATTTTGCATGACATTCCATCAAAACACACTAATATATAAAAATATAGATAACATTATAACTAACCTTCTTTTCCTTCTCCAAGATTTCCCTTATTGGGCAGTGAGCTGCTGTGACACACAGATTCTGCAATCACAGTGAAAATATTTTACAAGAAATCAGATTCACTCTTCTCTAGCAACCAAACAAGATAAAGTCTTAAAAGATATATAGAATAACTACCTTTAGGTCACTTCCCGAGTATCCATCACTCATATTTGCTATTGCTTCCAAATCAACGTCAGGTGCCAAATCTTCTTTCGCTAAAATTACTCTTAAAATTTTTCCTCTATTCGGAGCATCTGGCAAATCAACCATCAATCTACACAATTTTTAAGAAGACTCCAAATCAGAATATGCCTCATTAGTAAAGCATGAAATAAAAGAAGTTTTCATCAAACATAATATGTTTACCTTCGCGGAAGCCTCCTAATAACAGCCTCATCAAGATCAAAAGGCCTGTTTGTAGCAGCAAGAACAAGTATACGCTCTTTTTCTTTTGTACGTAGACCATCCCAATTAACCATAAACTCATTCTTCATTTTACGCATTGCCTCATGCTCACCGGGATTTTCACGTCTCCCTAACATACTATCAACCTGCCACAGGTTCCAGCAAATAAATCAAACACATATAATGGAAAAACAAAACAAAATCCACAGTACCCAGTAGCTATCATAGAGAAAGACAAGGTTTAAATATGTTTACACCTTCATTTCAGCCAGTGAATCATTTCCTAGGTATGGAAATTGAAAATTTGGAGCTGATTTAAAAACTGGCTTTTTAGCAAATAATCACAACACTGTATAACTGACGTGTTCAGTAAAAAAACTGCTAAACTTCAGAACTTTGGCTAAAATCTGTTAAAAGATATATTCCAAATCACAACCTGCCAACTATTCAACCCAATGTATCAGCTCATTCTTTTAATCACGATCTATCAACAAATGCTAAATCCAAATGAGAAATTCAAGTCTTTCTACTATTGTCCCCATCCCACATTGCATGCCATGAATGCCTTCTGCTTCTGCATGTCTTTTTAACGTTATCTTATGCCCCACTACTTGGCTTTCCCCCATTTGATGTGTACGCATAACCACTCAAACAAAACCATCAATAGCTTACCCAAAGTGACACCCTTAATTTCCTCTCCATATGACATGAAATATGTGGACCCATTGGTGAAAAGGCAATCTATTCTGTTTTGATGGTTAAGAGATTCGGTATGATTGAATGAAAGAAGTAAAAAAAATTATGCTTATTAATGGTCTAGCCTTTACAATTGATTAATTCTTTTAATTTGGAAGGCCTAAAACCACTCTAGAATTTGGAACCTTGAGAAAGTTGTGAATGTGCAGGGAACAGCTGAATTCATCGGTGTTTGAGAAAACATTTTTCCAAAATCACAAACCTTAACAACTTACATTTGCTAATTAACACCAGCAACAATTACAGTTGCGCATTTAAGATCAGGAATTTATTGGTTTCTGGTTCTGTACCAAGATATGTTGTGTAACAAACTACCCTTTTTAAAGGCAGAATGTAGAAAGCAGACAAGGGAAATTCAGGTCATGTGAACATCATCTAAACCATTGAGCCTCCTCAATAATTACATGTTTCATAATCACTAGTTACATAACAAAATGTCACCTTTAAAATGGTGGAAAGTAGACTGAAGGACAAAAAGAACATTCATTTCCAAAAAAATATGGTAAAAAGTTAACGGAATTTAAATTTAAAATATTTAAAGCAAAAGAAAAGAAAATTCAAAGCTATATTAAAAAAAAGATATAAAGAAGACGTGTTATACCAACCTCATCAACAAAAATAACACTTGGAGCAATTTTGCTGGCTAGGGAGAAGACTGCTTTGACATATTTTTCTCCTTCACCAAACCACTGTAATCAAAGCATATTTATCATGTGGCTAAAATATACAGGGAAACCGGCAACAACAAAAATCCATTTACAATGCTGATACCTTGGAAGTAATGCTAGACATTGAAATATTGATGAAATTTGCTCCAGCTTCAGTTGCTACAGCCTTTGCGAGCATTGTTTTTCCTGTGCCAGGGGGTCCGAAAAGCAATATTCCCTTGCAAGGCTACATCCAAATAAATTACACAATAAGGTGCTACAACATTGCATGATTGCATTGCACCATCTACTAAAAATGTGTCTCACTAGTCATTTCAAGTAACTAGAAATGTTTCTACCTTAGTCAGTTGTCCTTTACAAAACAATTCAGGCCTTTTAAGAGGAAGCATGACCAGTTCCTTCAAAGTTTCTTTCACATTTTCTAAAGCTCCAATATCGTCAAATGTGACCCCTATATCAGTTGGTGGAATAACATCACCAAGCAGCTTTTTCTCAAATTCATTCTCGGTAACCACATCCTGGGGAAACGATAAAACAAATATCAGTATTAATTCCACGACTCATACAATGACAGTGTAAAGAAACCAAATGAAAGTCAGTACCGCAAAATGCATACTCCACAAAATAGGGTGGGAGAAGGTATAAATTACCTTCAATGACTTTTTTCCGTTCTTGTTCTCATTTTGGATGCCTTGAAGAATGTTAAACCCATACTTAATGCTGAACAAATGAAATGTAAAACAATGTTAAAGATACAAATTGAAAGTTAGAAAAGTTTGTTTTATTTTCTCGCTCAATCTATTGAGATTGACAACTTGACATTATGAAAATATCCAGAAATGATGAGAACAACCTCTCTGCAGATATCGCAAGCTTAGATTCTTTGGCAGAAACATCAGATGAATGCATAAAATGGTAACTTATAGCCCAGCCAATGATCTTCTCCACATCTAGTAAAAGGAGTTGACAAGATATTATCAGTACTATTGCAGCAAATCTCAATATTTCATGCATAAACATAATTGCTAAAAACACTGACTTTCAGTAGTTAGAGTTTGATCTTTGATGCAGATAGTCTCAAGGTCAGAACAATCCAATCCTATTCTGTTGAGAACCTGAATCATTAGAAAAAATCTCATCAGAAGATTGTCAAATAGCAAGACAAAAATAAATTTTAATATTGAATAAACTAGAACTAGAGACATGACAAATGGAGCTCTGCATATTGTTCCAAGCAACAAAGGATATATGGATGGCTAGGATGGAACAGTAAAAAAAAAGTTCCCATAAACGTGTAAAAAGACATCAAGGGTTGTTAAGCACAATGGGAAATTTTCACAAACCAAATGCATGAGATGCAACATAATCCAAAGGCATGCATACTAACTTATATAGTCGAAGAACATGCACATTGAAAGCATAGATAAAATAAGTTCAGCAACAAAGTGAGCATGGGATAATAGGAGTGAACAAGGAACAAAAAAGACTCACCGAGCGAATGCTGACAACATTGGCATGAGCTTTCATAGTTTCAATGTCACGATCTAACTGCTGCTTCCAATCAGAAAGTAAAGTCTCATCCTGGACATGTTTGAAAGTACAGCACATATATATGAATTATATATGGATTATAATTAAAACCAATAAATTGCAAAATTAGTTAAATCTAACATTATGCTACCATTCATATATGTGAATTATAATTAAAACTAGTAAATTGCAAAATTAATTAAATCTAACTGTATACCTGAGGCAGCTGTATTGTCACTTTGTTTGGGAAAAGGCGGTTGAGTTGCTTCATTACTTTGGAGGTTTCTTTGCTCCTATCATGTAGTTTACTAAAGTTATCCTAAACAAAAAGACCAGAATGAAGTAAACTGATAAGAAACAATCAAGCTAAAATGTTACATAATGATACTTAGCATTTAAAAATATTCAGAAGTCTATCTTAAACACATAAAAGGTGAAAGATTACACAAAGACAGTTCCAAAAACTTAACCGCTAGAACTACACCATGCTCTAAATCGAGGCATGAAGATAAGTAGAAATGGCTATGATTATTATACCGGAAAAGCAAGATCAAGTAGCGCTGTCTGATTGCTCCCAAACTTTGTAAACAGAAGTCCCCCAGGATGGGTCTAGAAACAAGAAGAGACAGCTATCAGATACAGAAATACAATTTTTCTTCTAATCATGAGATCACAACCACCAAATTCTAGATTTTTCAATACAATAAATAATCAAATGGCACCTTCTCCTTACGACTGTCCAGCTGGGTATTTGAGCCGATTACCACAATATTTTGTGGCAGACTTTCAAATTTACTTTTCAAAACATCTGAGTTCCCAACCATTGCCTTCTCTATATCTTTAATGAACAAAACAAGTGAACCACTTTTACATTGATTAGAAGCAACCTATATACATAACAGCAGATACTAGTGTTAAGTATATTTCTTCAATGACAGGGAAAATTTGGACATGTATAGAACTAGAACAACCTCAAAGATTTCATTAATTGCAACTTTGTCGGAGTCATCCCCTCCTGAACTATCTACTCGTTGTAAATGGTTTGCTGCAATATAAGCCATCAATGAATTAAACATTCCAAAATTATAGCACTCAATATGCTAATATGTAGCTGAGGAAACAGAAGTTCTATAAAAATAAGAGAATACCATAACAAAAGAACCCATGATCATATTCGCAATGGCCTCCAAGATCATTTCCATCTGGAATTGATTTATCAAACCTAACTCCAATTTTTGAGGACTCGTTGTCTTCAAAAGCAAGTACAACTTTGCCCCGGAAGCCATAGCTTGGTCCCCTGCCAGGCATAGAAATTAATAAAAATCCTAAGTTACCGGAAAGACAAAAGGTTAAACTAAAGGATTAGATAAAAAAAATGTTTCATTAGAAAGAACAAAGGGAGAGAAAAACTACTGGGCTAATAAAATATCCACCAAATAAGATAGTTTGCATATTTTAAAATGAAAAATAAATAACATCAAAGCTATTTAGTCTCTCTGCATAACAAACTGAAACTAAAACAGGGATGAGCAATGCAACAAAGAAGCCACAAACAGAACTCTAGCCCAAAGCAAATTAAAGGTCGGGTTATGTCACTTGTGTGCATTAAGCTGCAATCAAAATGTAAAGAAACAAAACAGAAAATGACAAAACAACTTAGTAGAATCGAGAGAAATTGCTACGAAGCTAAGGGCTTGTTTTATTTTTATTTAAAGTGTCTTGTTTGTATTTTATGTTTTCATCTTTATTTAAAAAATTACCACCTTGTTTTTCTGTTTCATGTTTACAAATCACACAAGGATGTTGTTCTCAATGTATCTTGATAAATATTTAAAAATAGGAAACACTGAAAACAGTGTCGTAGTTTTTTAATTAGTAGTGAAAAGTGAAACATGCGCACAAACAAACAGACCTAACCTCAAAAAAGATGATAACAATTCAGCCACTAAAATTTATTATTCTTCAAAAAAGATTCACAGTACTTTTTCAAGCCATAATAGAACTTTCATGCATAACCATCTCAACAGAACTACGAAGACCCTACGTCTATACAGGGTCATATCAGCCTTTTCTAGTTATGAAGCATAAATATATTGTGAATTATATAACTCTTCAATACCACAAATTACCTTGAAGAACAATTTTGTAGTGATGAGACAGCAGGTGGAAAGTTACCGACAAATTTTACTCGATCGCCTGCAAATTACATAAATATCATATAATTAAATCCTTCAAAATGCCAACAGGCATCAATTATAGAACAACATAATAGGAAAAAAATTCACAGATAGATGTTGATTTTTAAGGACACAACAGCATACCTTTTTTAAGAGCAGTGCCTTTTGATGATGCAGTAGAAACCTCTTGCTTCAGCATAGCCTGCGAACTTAATGTAGATCCACCAATAATTTCAGCATCAACACTAGAAGTGGGTTTCTTATGATGTAATGTAGAAGCCTGAGTACATCTCTTCAAAATAACAGATGGCCTTTCAGGTTTTGAACTTTCTTTGGGAGAATCAACCTCCTTTGATGGTGTTCCCTGACAGACAAATTACACATTAACAACAATTATGGGTGTATAGCAATAACAGTATTGCAAGAAACCATCTCGACAGAAGCAAGCACGTGTCACCAAAAAGTCAACAGCGCACAAAAAGAGTCATTCAATTCTTAAACCAGAAAGATACAATCCTACAAAACTGTAAATATAACAAACAAAGTTTATCTTAGTCTCTTAGAAACATACACCAGGCAGTGAAAGAGAATCCACAATCAGTAGTTTGGCACCAAAATGCTTTGCAAGTGCCTTGGACAAAGTCTCCTGATATATTTCTGAACCTACACAAGAATCATATAGAACTCTATCACTTCTATGTTATAGAAAGGAGAAATAGAAGCATAAACAACAATGATAAAATTACCTGCAGGACCAGATAACAATATCCGTGGAGACACCGATGGGAGATCTGAAGCATATTTTCCAATGCCTTTGCACTTCAAATGAATATATGTAGAAGCAATCAGCACATTCTTTGTTGTATCACTGTTATAATGCCACACATCACAGACATGTAGCCATAAGTTATTTGTTATCTATCTCAAAGCAATAACTAAAAGCCATTAAACCCAGTAATAGAGCAACAAGGAATATTAAGGAAGCTGTAACTAATTAGAGTACATCTTATACTGATCGCGCTGGAGGTATTAATAGTTAGCATATACTACCTTTGGTTCTACATATAAAAAGAAAGAAAAAAAATAAACAAGACAAAATCACAAAGACCGAGGAAGCACATTCAAAAGAGTTGATGCTAACTTTTTTTTTTTCAAAAAAATCCCTTAACACTCATTAAATGAAACCCACTTGCATAGCAAAGATGGATTAATGGGTAAAATAACTCTCACTATAAAATAATAATTAATACACTTAAAAAGTGTATTATGTTTCTTATATGTAGGAAAAGAAAAAAAAAACTATAATTCATTCTTATAAATAGAAACAGAGTAGTATTAGAAATCAAATACGAGATAAGACAATAACAAAAAGCAACTTTTAGCACCTTAGATAATATGGGAAAGTTTCAAAGGACACATCAATATCCTCGGCATTGAGAATTCTCTGTTGTAGGCTGTCCTTAAATGCCTGCTGTCTGGTGGATGCCAATATTGGTGTATCAACATCTTTAAGGAGTTCTCTTAATTCCCTTCGATCTTCTAATATCTTAGAAATGCTGCCACTTATATCAATTTCAGAACCTGAGCCGGCAAGCATGCACAGTAATGGTCTCAACTCGTTATTAGCAGCAGTCATCTTCCCAACATCTGTGTCCACTTCAGCATCAACATCCATGGTGTCAAGGCTAGGATTGTCATTAACATTAGTAGAGGATGCAGGAACAGCTTTTCCAGACGGAAAAGCTCCAGCCGATTCATTATCATTGGTGGTATCTTTCATTTCATTGTCGGGGATATTATCCTCATGGCCAGAAGGTAGAGATGAAATATCAGCACTCTGTTTCTTGCAAGTTGTAGCAGGCGGGGAAACTAGAGATAAATCGTTATGAATATTTGATAGAGAGGCCAATATCGATGCTCCAGCAACAGCTGAAGGGTCTCCAGATCTAGCTTCAACTTGCATCCCATTTATCGGAGCACTCTGGGCTTCTAAAATACTCACAGGAGGTAAATCGGCAGTAGAAACATTGTTACTTTTGAGCTGCTGAAATATCTGAATTTCGTGCTAAGGAACCCATAAAACATTAAAAGAAATTTAAGAATGAAAAGATGCTGCAGTTCATAATGTAAATACATAGAACACATGACTATGAGATCTCCTTTTAAAACAGACCACAGATGCATGCAGACAAAGGAGAAAGGAGTTAGAAGGTACTAAAAGAAGGAAATCATAAATTCTTAGTTTCATATATAAAGGATACATAAGCATGCTTTCCTGAAGAACCAAAAACCACCTCATCGCCTCCATTTAAAATCAGCCGGGCATTCCTTCGGTAAGTCTTGCCGTTGACTTGAACTGTGCCTTTACCGCCTGTGATTTCCAGTAGGGCAACTGATGAACCTCCATGCTGCACAGAGTTCAAATGAAAACTGTGGTCAATTATCTAAAAAATGGAGAAGCTTTACAGTCATTTTCTACAGTTTACCATCTACCATAACAAAAAAATCCTTCTTTCCGTTCATGTTTTTCACCAAACATCTAAAATACATTTATTTGCTGTCTGAGAAATGGTGTGTGTGTGTGCTTTGTGATTCCTTATAAAGTTGTAAAGAAGATGGTTCCTTATTGTTTTAAGTTTCAAACATAAATAACAAAATTCTACCTCTATATGGCTCAACTTGCACAAAACACTACCAACAGTAGGATCTTTAAGCATCAAATTACTCTGACGACCTTGACCAACAGTGAAGATTGGATCACTAATGGACACGTGAGGATTCTGGAGAAGCAGGAATAAGAAAAAAGATTAATTCCAAACCTACAACATTACAATCAGAAATGCAAGAGTTAATAAGACAGAAACATAAATCAGCTCACAGTTCTCCCCATCTTAAAGCTAACGTGACAACTGACTAATAAGAAATTCTACTATCAATTTCTTTTTACAAAAAAAAAACATACAAAGATAATGTATGATTTCACCAAGCAACAGCAAGTCCTCTGCAGCCTGCACATAGTTGATGACGCACCCTATAATATGATAGTAATTTCTATGTCTATGTGATATAGTAAATTCTATGTGTAATTATGTAATATGCAGAAAGTAATATCTTCCCTTGTTGGCAATGCACAATAAGAAATTCAAATTTGCCCAAGTTACACAATTTAACCCCATAGTACAAGAACATCAAGACTTACTGCTACATTACTTATTTCTGAATATCAGTTCCCACAACATGCTTCTCCTACATGGATTGTTATTTGTTCATGGCAACAAAATATTAAGCTAGTCCAAACAAGTATGACTACATCAACCTACGGATAATTAAATCAACCTCCCCTGAGGTGAATATGCTTGTTACGCCTAACACCCCTCTTGTTTGATATATTAACCATTTTCTTGAACCCGACATTCTTTGTTTTGGAAATTAAACCTATCTCCCTTACTTTACACACTTCCTAAGCCATTATCACTTCAAAATAACAAAGCAAGGGTGACAAGTGTAATTTTTAAAAGAAGGGTGTCAGTCAATGTAGTGTAATAAAGGCTAAATTCATGTTGTAATTACACCACACTCTGAGAATGCTACATGAGGGTGCATTTAGGAAATTTAAGTCATCTTGAAGAATAACTGAATTCTGTTTACAGATAGCAATTCAATTTCTTCTCGTGTTTTTTATTTACTTCATGTGGATTAGATATTCGGGGACCTTATGCTAATCCATCTGTTATCAAAATCCAAGGTTCAAATTTGACCACAATTTGTATCCTTTCTCACCCTAAAATGTGAAACCTGATTACTGTAAAACAAACAAAAACCACACAAACACTCAAGCTAGTGTACAAGTAAACTAAACCTGAGAAAACTGAGAAATGAGCTTCCCCCACTCAGCCTTAGGACTCAATTTAACCGCGGAGCGTTTTTTTCTACAAGGCACCACAGGAGCAGCAACCTTTGATTTCTCTGCAGTTTCACCTGATATTGCAATAATAGTAAATAATTAAAAAATAAATAAATATCACCAATTGAAAAACTTCATGCATGCATAGATAGAGAAAAATTGAAGGAAAAAAACCCATAAAAGAAATAAATAAAGTTTATGTCTTTTGAGACCTGGAGACTGAGGAGACACCAAAGGATCATCTTCGATAGGCAGAGAAGGGGACTTGTCGTTTTCACCATCAACAACCTTCAACGACGCCGTTTGTGGTAGATCAGAAGGTTGTATCTCAGATTCGTTTCGAGGTGCAGATTCGTTGACCGGAAGAGAAGGTAAGGTTGTAGATGAAGCATCTTCTGATACCTATTTCATAATCACAAAAGAATTTCATCAATAGTTAAAGCCGAATTTGCATACCTATTATATATGAGGGAAAATTAAGGGAATTGGCAATAGGAGAAAGAGAAAGAGAAAGAGAGAGTAAAGAAGACCTTGGATCGTTTGGTTTTGGAAGGAGAAGGAGAAGAGAGAGGGCGTTTGGAGGAAGAAGATGAACCGCGTCGTGTTTCGACCATGGTTGATTGACGGATGGGTTGGGTCGGTACCTGTTGTTTTGTATTCGGCGAAGATGAGATGAGATGAGAAAGAAGAAAGTTATGTTACGATTATGAGTAGGGAATGATTGAGTCACGTAAATAAATATAAATGTTATTAAGTTTTTGTGTCTTGCTGTTTATATACATTCACAACAACGAAAAATATATTATCGTAATAAAATAATGGTAATCATTTTTTATATAAACAAAAATATTTATCAGATGCTCTTTTTTCTTCTACCACATAACTGCCAAATTCAAACACCCTAATGTAGAAAATATTCTGTAACTAGATTATATTATTTTACAAGATAAAATTTTTATAATAAATAAATGTATCATGAAGGAAAAAATATTTCAAAAACAAATTGAAGTCAATTTGTATTACCATAAATATCTTATAAAAATAACATAAGTGTCATATAATGATATATCGAAATAATATTAATTACATAATTATTAAAGTTAAGGTGATATAAATGAATAATTATAAAATGAAAAGGATAATTACATTTTCAAAGACTAAACTTTCAAAAGTGTACAGATGATTTGACCAATATCGTTAATATATTTTATTAAAGACAAATATAATATTTTATAATTTATAACATCATGTACAACAATTTGGTATATAATTACCAAAACTCCCATATTACAAAAAATAATAATAAAAAATACTAAGATTTATAACATAAATAATACGTATCCTTATTCTAACTTTTCACCAAAAAATATCTTTACTGTAAACAACAAAATTTCAGTTAAAGGAATGTATAAATGAATTTTTACAAACGTGTTTATAACAAATATATAAAGATATCTTTACTGTTATAAACTAATTGTAAAAATAACAAAAATATAAATTTATAAATTAAATTTTAAATTCATTTTTTATATAATAACTTTTTATAATATCATAAAAATGTATTTAAAATATTCATTTAAAACATACATTATATTTTAGCAAGAATTAAAATTATCTACATTATAATTTTGTATATACTAAAAAATGTACTATTATTTACATAGATTAAAAACAAATTTATTTATTTTTTAGAGACTATAAACATATTTAATATTAACGTCTGTGAAATTTTTTTATATTAAAAGAGTGGAATGGACATACCTTGTCACTGTATAAATGAATTTGACACCAAGACTCTATTTCTTTATATCATACCATTAAAATAGAGTAAAACGGGTGATTTGGTCGGAAAAAAAAATTGCTATTGGATGTTAACATTGTTTTTCTTTTTAAGAATATTTTCTTACTGGTTCATTAAAAAATTAATATTTTTATAAAAATAAATATTATTCAAATATTTAAATTGTTTATAAAAAAATAATACAAAATCAAAATTATTAAAACAAAAAATATCAAATCAACTCACAACATTAAAAAAAATGTCTATAAAATATTTATGCGTTTGAATATGTAACATTTGACTATATCGAAATAATTAATTGATTGAAGTTAATCAATCAATTGAAATAAAACTTTAAAATAAAATAAATAAATAAATAAAAATCAACCAACATTATACCAAATAATAAATAAAACAATACCACATTCAAATAAGAAAATCATGTACATAAATATTTTAAAAAAATACTAAATAGTATCTATTGTCCCTTAATTTAATTTTAGTTAATATTTTAGTCAATTATTATTTTTTCCCGATTTGGTCCGTTATTTTAATTTTAAGTGACACTTTAATCTTTTACATTTTAAAATGTCAACAATATTATCATTTTTTTACAAAAATTCAAAAAATTCATCAAAATTTTTAAACAAAACCCATAAAATTAATTATATTATTCAATATAATACAAATTTCATCAAATTCGTAACTCAAATATTCAAATAAACTCATATTTTTATTATTTATTTAATATTGCTAGAGATGAAAATATGAGTTTATTTAAAGATTTAAGTTATGAATTTAATAAAATTTGCATCATATTGAGGATGATAATTAATTTTATGTGTTTTGTTTGAAATTTTTGATGAATTTTTGAAATTTTGCAAAAAAAAAAGGATAACATTATTGATATTTTAAAACATAAAAGATATAATTGTCACTTAAAATTAAAATAAATGATCAAATTAAAATAATAATTAATACGTTAACTAAAATTAAATTAAGAGATCGCGAATGTTATTTAATCTAAAAACAATTAAAAGTGATTCAAGACTACAATACATATGTTCGCATGGTTCGGTAATGATATTTAAAAAAAGTTAAAGATAAAAGGTTAACAAAAAATACTATTTTTTTTTACTAATTTAACTAAGATATTAAATTATTCATTTTACAGTATAAAATTATTATAAAAATTTGAAAAGTTAAAAATTGTGTTCAATAATATCAATAAATAAATTAAAATAAAAAATATTATTATATTAATATTTATATATAATAATTATTAATTTTATTTACAATAAATTAATTAAAAAAAGTATTTTAAAATATGATAGAAGTATTTAAACTTACTAAATATCTATTTATTATAGATTTAATTTATTTAAATTGATAAATTAATTAAACAAATAAATCAATAATTAATATCATAATCATGTACGAACAGTGATATGTATACAAAAATAACAATAATTTATTAATAAATAATTAATATTACTCACTTATTTCTAAAGTTAAAGTTAATTGTTTATTTTAATATCTTCAAAAGTAAGCGATTGGCACTTAAAAAACGTAATGGCAATATTGTAATTACAGAAACATCGGTGATTAAATAAATAAATTAAATTTAGTTTAAATTTTAAACGGTTCTCCTCATTTGCATTTCATTTCATTTTGAAAACTTGTTGGAGCTCAGCAATTAGCACCTGCATCGATCACCATCATCATGGTTAGGGTTTTTCTTCCAATTTCTTCACCTTTAAATATTTTTCGTCTAATGGTTTAATTTCATCCACTGCAACGCGTTCTCTTACATTTGTAGAAGAATCTGCGTATATATGGGATTAGGGTTTTCCAAAATTGGGATCTCGTTCCCTTTCCGTTACATTGCAATATCTCATTTGTTTCCTTCGTGATTGTAGGACAGCCAGGATTCTCAAGACGCAAAGCAAAGCCCTGCTGATATGACAGCATTTGTAAGTTGTTCCATCTTTTTCTTGAATCTCTTGTTGCATCTCGTTACTCGTCGATTTTTATGCTTACTAATTCGGATCTTCAATGTCTCTGGTTATATCATTTATCGATCTTGCTATTTTACACTTCAATTCTAATTACACATTTCAAAACTAAAATATGAATTTATGAAGCATAGACACCCACACAGACATATAGATACAAGTAATAATTTAAGAAAATGTGCTTATAAAAAAATTTTAAGTTATTAACTGTAATCACCTGTGTTGGTGTTGTACCATAAACGCGGTCAACCTGAAGTGTCTGTGCTATATACAAATCGGAATGCAATATGCATATGCAAATTTACGTGTACTTAGTTTCTAGATGATTTAATTAAGGTAAATCAGTTTCTGACCCTTGTTTATCTCCCTGTTGCTATTTTCAGGTGCAAAATCTTCTTCAGCAGATGGTGAGTTGTATAGTCTAGAAAGTAGAATCCTAGAGCTGCTTTCCCAATTTTCAGAATATGTTTTTCTGCTGCTAACTAGGATCCTATTTTTTTGGTTCAGCAAAGTAGGTTCCAGACCATGTCTGACTCCATTGTTACAAAGAATATCCTTTTTGGTAATGCTTTCAATTTCATTAAGTAAGCTAATCATAGACACTAGGTTGCTAGGCAAATTAATTTCAGAGCGGTGATTAATGCTTTTGGTTCAAAGGATAGTGGTCGGATGAGATGATAGTAGATCTTAACTGGCTTATTTTGACTTTGTTAACTTTATACTTTTACTTAAAAATCTTGCTAATGGCGACATTTGATAAGTTTGGTTATCTGATGCCTATTAAATAGTCAATATGTTTGTTTCATTATGCTTTGTTTTATTTGTCTGTTTGTGTTGTTAGTGGTTTGAAACTGTTTCTATTTCTAATTCTAAGCCAAAATCTTACAATACACACTAAAAGGGTGTATCAATTCTCAAACCAATAACATGATGCATATACATGCTGGTAGAAATTTAAATAAGCATTCACATACCTTCATCACCTAGTAATGGTGTAGGTTTTAATTGATTGACTGCTGTGAATTTCTGTATCTTGCCATTTTTTCTGTAAGCCCAACCCAATGGTCAATCACTTGCTGGGCATACTATGTAACTCTTGATTTAGGGCAATCTGTATTAGCTAAGGCACAATGGTCCAATTTTATTATAATATGGGTATTATAGACTTGTCCAATGCTCAAACTTTGGAAGTGATGTTTTTCTTGACCCCAATGCACTTGATGATATGGGAAATCGTATAAATGAGTTGGAGCAGAGCATCACTGACCTGAGAGCTGAGATGGGAGTAGAAGGCTCTCCATCACCAGTGGCCCCCGCAAAGTCAAAGGAAGAAGAGTCAAACAAAGAAGAGGGTTCAGCTTAAAGTGACATTTCGATTTCTCACTGTTCTTGTCTTGGATTGCACGATGATTGGTGTGTTTGTCTAAGTAGTGGTTCAGAAAACTAATGTGTTGTGTGGCTGAATACAGCTGATTATTTGTAGCTAAATCACCTTACTGTTTTTATGATTTAGCAATACTTCTGCAATTTTATATTACAATCTCGTTGTTGCCCACCTACCTCGATTACCCCATAATTCTATATATTCTATGTGCTGAATCGTCGATGAATGGATGAAAGAATCCATGATCCCAAATCCCGGGTGCTGCTGTACTGATACCCAATATTTTGTACTTTATTTTCAACATCTTGATAAGTGGTTCCATAGATTCAATTAGTTTTTTTCCCCCTTCAAACTTTTGAATCAAGAGTGGGATATTTCATTCATCATGTAAAGGAAAATGGAATTGCACAGGGATATGAAGGTTGGCTTCGATGATTGACTGTAAGTCAACTTTACATTCTTTTTAATAGATTATATTTAGAAAATGGATAAAACTTAAAAGAGCACCTAAATATAATGGCTGAATTATAAATTATTGTTGAACCAAAAACATTCGGGTTTTGTTGTGGTTCATGTTGTTGGTACAAACTTAATCCAGTAAGCCACTGTCGGAGTCTGCTGGTCAAATCATCTTCTAGTTGATTGAATCATAGGATGGCATTAAAGTTATTACAGACTATGGCGAGGAGCTAATTCCCGATGTTGTGCTATTTGGCAATGGTACTGATACAAATAACATAGACTTCTAAAATGGTTAGTTTTAAGAGATTGGCAGTGTTAGTATTACATGGCTTAGGTTGATAGACTTTTAAAACTCCTTCAGACTCGTATCGTAATTTTATTATCATAGCTTTAAATGATGAATCAGTCAGTAAGAAATTATCTTTATAATTCAAAAACTTGGGGGTGTTTTTCAATATAATCATTTAGTTAAGTTTGTAAATACTTGACATGTTTCTTAAGGAAGGTTGTTAATACTTGACATCCGTACTCTTTAAAAGAAACATACTTGTCAAGTATTAACAAACAAACTCAATGTCATATCAAACTATTTTTGGATTTATTTAAAAGTTTACAAATTTAATATATATGATATAAACTTTTAAATTTAATGGAAATGTTTAATCGATAAAAAAAAGTTATTGAGTAGTGTAAGAACACTCTGTATTTCAGTCATGTAATTTGATATATTTACTGAAACCTATTTAATAGGCAGGTCTAAGACCAGTAAATCTTAATTTTTTTTAACAAATATGTGCTAGCACTAAATGAGGGGAGGTAAACGCCCCTCATCTCAAACATGTAATCCTAGAAAGATTAAAGCCTAAGTCACCACCACTGGGCTCAAACCACAACACAGCGAGTGCTGCTGCACACACCCCCTCTCATCATTACAAAACCTCTTATTTAATTATTGTCTTTGAAAATGCACTTGATAGGAAGTATATTTTCAGACATTGGTAGGAAAACTTTGCAGATGCTGGATTTATGCTTCCGGAATCGGTATGCAAGTAGTCAAGATGTATGCCCATGGATTTTGTGTTTATGTGACTTTCAACAGTTCAAATTTACCATAATTTTAACATTGCAATTTTTGGATTGACTATATATTGTTGCAAGTAAGTGTGATATATTAACTTAACAACATAAGACAGACATAAACATCGTCCAAAAAAATAAAAACAATACATGACGTATACACAAATAAATTTTGTTCACACTCTTAATTTAATACGACTTTAGTTATAAGGGTTCCAAACATAAGGGGGTTTTGCAGTATTGAAGGGGTGTGTGAAAACAAATTATTATTTTTGTAACAATAACAAAAAAAACTATTTTATTACGGTAAAATAGGGCTTTTTTCGCACCGCACCCTTACCCGTAACACTTAACGACGACTTGATATTTACATCCAATGGTTATGAAACATTGCAGCTCTAAGATTGAAAGTATACTTACACCTTGAATATTAGAGTATGAGAGTTATCACCTTGAATAAATTATCTACAACTTAAATTCGAAAATAATAAATTATATTTAAATTAATTGAAATAGAGTATCTTAAAATAAAATTAGAAATTAAAAAAAAAAAAGATAAATGAGGTGTTTGAATCAAAGTAGAAATGTGTACTTTGTTGAGATATTTTTTTATAACATTTATTGATATCATTTTGCTAGATAGAATAAATATGGTTATAATAAATGTAGGTGTGACGCATAAGCATAACATCCTTATTATATATATATATATATATA